>NC_065525.1:15775724-16090063 GCF_006386435.1 Epinephelus moara | reverse complement strand
GTTGTAGTCACCTAAAAGTGTCAGCAGATGGCAGGAGCTACATTTGAAGTGCCATAAGTAAACTATCAAGCTACTGTATCTTCCACAGGAAGTTCTGACAAATGTTTCAGAATAAAAGCCTATTTAGAAAATGGAGGGATTCTCTAGCCGAGGTTATAAGGGGCTTTTAATTTGAAACGTGTTGAGTTTGAAATGATGGTGCGATATGTTAACTTTACAAAGACAACAGAGCAGATAAAAAGTATATAAACACAGAGGGATTAATAAATAACGGACCGTCTATAATGTAGTTTGTTTCAAATGAAGCTGGGAGCCTCTGCAGTTGTGGTGAGTAAAAGCCCCGCCGCTATTTGTTAATGTTATTACTTTATGTCCGACCGTGAGGATGTACCATTGTTTGCTAGCTTGATGCTAATGACAGTAAGGTTAACTCAGGGGGTTGACAAAGTGCCTCTGCTGTTTCACACCATCATTTCCCCCTTTTACTCTGTGTGGTAACATCCCTAGAGGAAATATTAAAAACGCTGGGTGTTGTTGTCATACAGTTGTCTACGGCAGCAGATTGTTCTGTGTTTCTACTGGTCAAAGTGACGGCTGTGATGGGAGAATTGGATCTCAGTGAAGGACAAGTGGTTCATAACTTTAATTTTGGAGACAAAAAAAATGTAGGCTTAGCGCCCTGTGGTCCATTGCCCAATAGGAAATGTAGAATACTCAAAAGTACTTTAAAAGTGCTTGAGTTACTTTTCTCAGGGAGTAACATTGGAAGTATTTTTAAAGTAATTTATTTACTTTACTCAGGGAGTAACGCAGTAAAGTAACTGGTTACTTTTTTTAAAAAGTAACGCAGTAACGTACTTTGATTACTTTTAAAGTAACCCTTACCCAACACTGATCGGCACGATACTGATTCTTTAGAGGCTCAACACAGAGCCATGGTGAGGTGCAGAAACCTATTGTTTGTCTCAGACCACTTGATTTACATTATGCTTAGAGGATATTATAAAATTTTTACTCAATTATACCAAAACAATGTTGCCTGCTGGAGCTTTAAGTTAGTGTTTCTGTACAGTTTGTTGTGCTGCCCCCATGTGGACAAAAAACATATGATCATCTTCGGTTTAATTCAAACAGAAACTACAGAAAGGTTGGTTCCTTCAGCAGTGGTGGTAATGATGTGTGTTCAGGCTGCTGTGGGCTGGACCTGTCCATATCCTGTCCACTCTCTAGAGTCTGTCACTTCTGGTGACGGTACAGTGGATAGTGCCCACAAGATGCATCTGGGCTGCCATACTTTAAAAGAAGTGCAGAGACAACAGCCACTAGGAGAGGCTGCCAAGACACTGACTTTTGTCTCGCTGCTTGGGCTGTAAGCTGCTACAAACACATTTTGTGTGTCTGTCTTCCAACTGCTCACCCAACACAGACAAATCTGTTGCTCATGATGATGCTTTTCTGGTCTTGTTAGATAAATTGGATCCTCCACTCACTTTTGGGAGACACTACAGAGGTGGAAATTGAAATTCTTTTTAACGAATATTTAGAGGTATATTATCACCTGTGAAACAAGACGTCTCGTGTCTTTAGCTGTCTCATTACTGTCCAAACTGCTTTAAAAAGAAAAAAATCTATGCTGTATTTGACACAGATGAGTTTACTCAGAGGTATCATGGATCCTCTCACCATGAAATCACAATATGTCTGGCATCTTGACCAGGTGAGATCAAAATAGTCACATAATCTAGATCAACTGCTTTTATGGAGCAATAACCAGGCATGGCAACAGAGCTAATGTATCATTCACTACTACACCTGACATGTACTTGGGTTTGGGAATGGAAAGACATCCCTGAGATTCACTGCTGAGCAAACCCAGAACAAAAACCCTAGTTGGCTTTTGTTACAATGGACAGAATGGCAGGTTTTGATTACCAGTAAAATCTAATGTAGATCACATAAATATGTGTCTTATTTGCTTCAGAGTTCTTCATCCCTGCTTATATTCAAACAAATAAACATAAAAGGGGGTCAAAATGATTACCTTCATAGTTGAAGAACAAATCTCCTCTGTAGCTTCAAGACACTGACACAAATTTATGCAATTCATGTAATCATTGTATTGCTTTTGTAAATCTTTGAATGCTGAGATAGCTAAAACTTTAGATCAAAGGCAAAACTGACACGAGCCAATCTCATTTAACTTAAATTGAGCTCGCCCTCTCTGAAAGGATCACAGAGGACCTCTAGGGGTAATATCTGCTGTGTATGGGAAGGAAGAGCAACATTTACTCCTAATAGCTGAATTTGTTACAGACAGAGAGACAGAGTGAAGAGGGGCTTCACTCTCATCCTCTACATCTCAGGATCCAGCTGGAATGTAAATCATGTCTACATCAACATCAACATATACTGTACTCACAAATCAAAGGTGTCTTTACATGACATATCATGAATCCAGTTACTAAATTAGAAGCATCCTTTGGTGTGTTTAAATGAAAAAAGTAGCTTGTGTTTTTGCATTTGTGTTTAGATTTGAGATAGATGAAACCTGCTTTGGGGCACACATATGTTAGTTGGGGATTTTGCAATCTACTTAAGGAGGAAAATGGTCAACCATTAAATCTTGCACATGACTGTGAGATTAAGGATGACCTGCACAGTCAAGGGTAAAGCACATCGCATGCAAATTTTGGGAGCTTAGCTAGCATTGTCAAACAGTAGGCTTAATGTATGGTTGGTCATCATAGTGATAGATAGAAAGATAGGCCTACGTCCAACTTGGAATTGGAGGACAGATAAAGTTGAGCGCCACCACTGTCATCACTTCATTGGGAATCAGGTGTAACTGTCAGTGAACCACCAAAAAAGATTCCACACCAAGCCCTGTCATCTACAGCTCCTCTGGCGAGTCCAGCGGTGTAGCTGTAGCTGCAGCTGCAGTTTTTAATGCTGATTTGCATTTTGGCTGTATGAAAATCTGTTGCACAAAACTAGTAGAGATGGCAGTGGTGATTAAACTCAGGCTTGCGATGTTTATCATGGCGTTATGGTGGAATGAATCAGTATTTTCTTCAGCGACATTCTTGCTGTTGTTCCTTAAAGTTTGCGCTGGTAAATGTTTGTGCTGCGATGCATTCAGATGCAAAAAAATTGAGGGAGTTTTTCAGTTAGGGCACGGTCACACATCAGTAACTGCAGGGAAGTGACGATCGCCTGCTGAGGAAATACTCTGAATGTGGGCAGTGCTTGATGTGATGGACACCGAAAGGGGGTCATCCCTATGTTTCCAGGGTTCTATGTTTCCCGGGTTCTATGTTTCCCGGGTTCTATGTTCCCCACTTAACCCTGCAAAAAAGCTTCTATGTTCCCCGCTTACACAAAAAGGGTTCTATGTTTCCCGCTTGGTTGAGCGGGCAACATAGAACCCGGGAAACATAAAACCTTTTTTGTGTAAGCGGGGAACATAGAACCTTTTTTGCAGGGTTAAGTGGGGAACATAGAACCCGGGAAACATAGATACGCTCCCCACAGAAAGCTAGCTTGCTAGCTAATGTTAGCTAGCTTGCTAATAAATACTGGGCCCCCTCCATTGCAGAAAAAAACCCAGTGGCCGCCATTAGAAAAGAGACATCTGTAAAACTGTTGACAGGACACCTCGAACCACAAACAAGGTCCTTTTATGAATCTTTCTATTTTATATTTTTGAGCGATGGTGTTTTTATATTTGTAAAAATCCATGATGTCAAAACAATGTAATTCTATGAGCCGAGCAGAAACTCACTGGCCAGCAGGAGAAACACTACTGCGCATATTCAGTGGTCCGTACATTGCGATTGTACACCCGGAAGCTAGAGACATTTTTGGCATATGTGCCAGGCGAGCAACTCCATTGGAATGAATAGGCGCCTTCTTGGCATCTGGTATGTAGTTATTATTAAAATCTATGATAAATATAGCAAAATATGATGTTTTTGGTACATTGTTAATTTTCTTACATAGCATTCCTGTCTCCCAACTCACTGCCAGGCAGCATCTCTCATGTGGGGCAGTTTGTATTTTTCATGGCCGATATCATACAATATCAGCTGCAAAACACGGCAACAATCAATGTCTCCTCCACACATCATTTTTTGGTTGTAGCTGCAATTTCAGCAGTCAGAGTTCACCAAAGTTGAACTCCACACAATGCGGAGATGTGAATTTGCTGTGCCACCTCAAGCAAATGTTTTATCCGCCCCTCTGCTGGCACTGAATTGAAGTGAACAGGAGGCGAATACTCGCCTGTGTTGATTTTGCTCATGCGTGACCGTACCCTTAAGGTTGGAGTTTGTGTAAGCAGTTTTGTAATGTGTTTTTGTATCAAAACACGGGTTGTTAACCACAATCTTATTTTAGCAGTCTGGGTTTTTCTTGTCAATAGTGATCTTGGCATCTTTACCACGTTTCCAATGATGTTTAAAGTGTAAAAAATGAAGGGCAGCATGCCTACTTTTCCAAATGTACACTTTACATGCCAGCAATCAGGAAATATTTTTTTAAGGGCTTGTTTTTATTCTACATATTCCTGTTTCATGATTGCACTGATGTGGCAGGCATCTGTAACATATGAATCATCTACAAGGCTTTTTGGGAGTAGGTCTATTGTCTGTGTAAGCTGTTGTGATGAAGAGAACAAATAGCCTTATAGTGAAGGATTGCAGCTCACTATCATTGTCATCGGGGGCAGGGAGAAGAGATAGAACAAGAGCTTTGGCACAGTTAACCATGCATGAGGTAAAACACTAATTGAGAGATGAGGGATCTCTCTCCTTTATTGCCCTAACTGAGTATTGTATTCAGTGATAGAGAGGAAGAGAATGTGTTTTATTCTGTATTCAATAAGTGTGTGTGTGTGGGGGGGTGTGTGTGTGGGTGTGTGTGGGTGTGTGTGGGTGTGGGGGTGTGTGGGGGTGTGTGGGGGTGTGGGTGTGTGGGTGTGTGTGGTTTAACTTCCCATGGGTTCAGTCGAAAAGACGGCTTATCTAACAATATGCGCCACATGACAGTTGTTGACATTCAAAACATCAGTCCGAAATCCACCGCTGAATAACTCCACATGATGTTTAGGACCATTCAAGACAGGCATATTAAAGCCTTCCCACAAAGAGCCATCTTCATCTCTGTTGTCCATCATTTGATTGGAGAGTGCACAATCCAAAATTTAATACACAAAGCCACAAAATAATGTGAACTAAATACTTCTAGTATGTTTTATACTAGTTTTGCCTCAGAGAGATTACAATGACGTGTATTTCAGCAAGGAACAGGTTTATATTTCAGAATAATAACCAGGACAAGCAAGTCACCATGCAACCCAAATCAGCAGTATTAATCAAAAAGGGTGAAGCCACAGCTATTCCATGCTTTTCGAGTTTATTCATCCACTGAGCCAGCGGTCATAGTGGCTTTGCCATGTCGAGATAAGATCTGTCTCGGTTGACGCTGTTCGTGTGAATAATGCATTAGACATGATGACCCCTCTCTGACCAAGAGATGGACAGAAATAACACTGACGTCAGCCCACGAGCCTCGTGGTACCAGGCAGCATGGAGAGAGGATATAGTGGGGGATATTAAGCCTGCAGTGCTTCTCAGGGATCAGCTACACCTCTCAATCCGCCTGTCTCTCCGTCAGGGGGGATGCATCTGTGTCAGGCTCTCCCTCTCCCTTGTCTTTTCATGGTGACGTGACAGGCATCTGTGAACGGCAGGGAGCAGAGAGGAGAGGCCACTCGCCGGGATGAAATGGGACTGCGGAGAGATATTTTTGCCACGTCTGCATGTGCTCGCACACACAAGTGCATTTCCTACCAATAAGTCTTTTGCATTCCTATCTTGTCATATTTCAATCTCGTGTAAGATTTCAGCCAATTATAAAATAGAGGGCTCAGATAATTTATCCCACGGATTATTTTTCCTCCACCTCCATCTGTCTCCTCACCAGTTTCCTTTCTTTATAACATGCTTTCCACCCTTTCCCCCGTCTTTCCCCTCTATCAGGGTGAGGTTATTGTGTGCTCTGGGGTCATGGGGTGTCGATGTAGGAGGTCTACAATTAGAGGCTCACTAATTCAGCCTTCTGTGCAGATTTTCAGAAGAGCCTCGGCTTCGCGGAGATTTCTGCAGGAAACCCCTCAGGGAGTTCTCTGCTCTGCTACCCTCTGTACCAACCTCTGCACTCCTCTTTCATATATAGCACTGTAAGCCCACAGTCACATTGCAATGCCATTCAGCCAACCACATACCAGCAGACAATACCAGCATGCTAACCAGCTGGTCAGCTAACAAATCAGTCGTCCAGCCTCCCACCAGTGTAACCAGTCAGCCAGCTGGCTTTCATCTCACTCAAATGCGGAGACAACAAATCAAATATTTATTCATGAATTATCAAATGACAGAAGAAAAAACCCATTTTAGAAGGATTATTAGTAAACCTATCTACAGCCTGGCCATGGTCTCAACTAATACACTTTGATTGTCAGATATTCTCAGATTTTGTCCAAAAGATAAGCTCGCATAATAATATCAGACACACAACAAAACGTGGGGACATCTAGTTTACATTTTCCAGTAAATCCTGTCTTTCTTTTCACATTTGGCAAATCCGTGAAGCTAAAAAGAATGAAAAGAAGCATCTTTTCAAACCCAGAGCACAGTTTCAGGTCAGAGGTCAAGGACTGGTGCTGAGAGGTGCTCAACATCCTGCCAGATTCACTGGAGGCTCCTTGAATTACATTACGGAAAAAGAGTTGTTATATTTGTGTTCACGGGATATCAATGAGAGTTCCCAGTCTCTCCTCAACTCCCGTCATAATTTAAACAGAAGAGTTAAGATGTAGCTGTGTGGCGATGCCGCATCATAGCCAGGAATATGTTCTCTCTCTTTCTGTCTACTATATCATTTATTCTGTCATTTCCTTTGCCAAGTTTCTCTTGCTGAAAGAGGCTTTTCCTATTTCTTTGTTAATGAGAATATTCAAATTTTACACATCTTCTAGGCTGCTAATTCAGCATAATTAAATCCTGCATGTCTGCAGATCTAAAATAGTGGGCTCAGACTAAATTTACTCAAGGCAATTTGATATCACTTGCCTCGTTAGTCTGATGTAAATTGATATGATGTAAATGAATAGTATGCGTTGTAGTAAGTAGCATTTGGGTTTTCATATGAATCTGTGAAACGGGCCACCTCTGGAGGTTGGTTTGACTGACATCGTTGTTTGGTCTTTCTGTAAAATTAGTTTACTAATTCAGGATTCCGGCACTGTGCAAACACAGTCTGCAAGAGCTCTGAAAAATATTCCAGAGGAAAAGCAGAAATAAACACACATATTTACTCTTTCCTACATCAGGGAAAAGGGATGCATATAAAATTGAAGCACATAACTAAGCTTATCTTGATCTGTTTTTCTATCAGGCATGAATCAGTTAAAGCAGAATTGAAAAAGAGAGACAGACACAGAGAGAGTTCACTCGGAAAGCTCTCTTTGTGGAGACTCCCTCCCCTGTGCGTGGGGGAAAATGAAGCATTAGAGTGTGTGCTGGCATGGCAGAGGAGAGATGAAAGAGCGTCTGACTCCAGTCACTGAGATCTCCTCCTCCTGCGTTTGATCCTGTCTTCCGGTCGGCTGGCTGCCCGAGAACAGCGCAGAGAGCCAAGGCCATGGTCAGGGCATTAGCATGGAGGAGAGGACAGAATGGCTTTCATAAGCTACAAACGTATCCCCGAAGGTGCACACGCATGCAGAAACACACAATCACTCAGACATACAAGGGCAGTAGTGGTACATGTGCTCAGTCCAAACCAGTCGGTGCAGAACGTTCAGTGCAGTTCAGTACTTTCAGTGAACCAGATAATTACAGTGTTTTAATCTAATACAGTCTAATTACAGTGAACAACTGACACATGCAAAACATAAATTCAACTCTTTCACCCAGAGCTTTCAAAGGCTGTTTCCAAAATAACCCTTAATTACTATATAGTATTTACTGTCTGCCATTTTATTTCAGCGTTTTTATTATTTGAATGCTTTGTATAGTGCCCTAAAAAATTTCATGATGGAACAGAAAAGCTGTGCAGGCTACTGGACACAGCAGTCAAAGGGGGGGGGGACCTGTTCATTCCTATTAAAGTTGCTCAGTTGTGCATGAAGGCAAAAAAGTTGACTTCCTGGGTGTAAAATTACCTGGATCTTCTGCAACGTTGGGCCCCATTGAGCAGGCATACTAGAGACTTCTGCCAGCCGAGCCCTCCACTAACTTGAATGGAGATAAAATTATTTAATCATGTGGCTCTTCTAGACTTTCAAAATGTTTTGAGTTTTCGCCACCATAGTTTTCCCACGTTTGGTACATAGGAGGAGTCTCAGTTGGTTACAATCTGCATCCTCACCGCTCGGTGCCATTAAATCCTACAGATTAGACCCAATTTGGACAACTTGCAGCTCTGGAGCCACATGTGGCTCTTTAGAAATCCAAAAAAGTAAAAGTCTTGAAATAAAACAGGGAATTTGATAGTGTGTGGAGAGATTTGTTTGCTTTCACTGCCAGCTCTGTACCAAACAATCATAAACAGTGCCCTGCAGAGTAGCTACCTTGTGGTAAAACATTAATGAATGCTGATTTAGATTAAAGGTGCTTTCAGACCTAGAGCCCGCTTGCTTTGGTTTGAATCAGGGACTAATTTTGTTACAAAGTTGCATAATTGCCTAGATTTGGTTCATGGCAGCATTTACAAGCGGACCAGATCTAATGCCTTGTGCAAGAAAGCTGCTCTTGATTGGTTCGAATTTCCATCCGGAACAAATCCAGGAAGTAAACAAAACGTTTAACAGGAGTACACTTGCAAGATAAATGCGACACTTTCTAATGTCACAATGAAGGCACAACTACGCAGGTTTATTTTAGCGCTGGTCATCGTGGACTATATTGCTTGCATTGTTCCAAACCAAACCATGCAGTTTGAAAACTAGCGAACAGTGGTTTGATGCTTTGGATGTGCCAAATGCACATATCAAGGCAGTGCAGGAGGAGGCGGACATTAATAATCCTCCAGGACTGTAACATGCTCATGCTTGTTCAACCCAAACAATGCGTAATGCGACTGCAGTTGGTTCGGATCGAGATCGGAACACGTTCTCGCTACAAACAAACTGCACCAGAGTTTGTTTTTAAACAGACCGAGACCACCTCTTCAAGAGGTCAAAAATGGCTCTTTTGATAGTAAAGGTTGCTGATCCCTGGACTAGACCTTTAAGATTTAAGGAAAAAGAAATATTTTTTTAGAAATTTGGATCAACTGACCTTTAGTGTAACTGTCACTTGCATTGTAAAACATAAAATCCACAATAGTTTTTTCAGTGAAATACACAGTAACCATTTTGAAAATAAATATTCTGGTATTTAAAGAGGCAAATCTAACACGTGACCATTTCGCTGGTCATCTGAACATCAAATTGAAGGACGAGAGACTGACTGATAATGAGAATAGTCTATAACACAACCAAGTACCAACAGTAAGGTTCCATTTTTAACTTTCTACTTGCACAAATTGAATTCTAAGATGAGGATGCAGGCACACACACACACACACACACACACAACACAAAACTCTGTAACCCACTTCACCTCCATGGTCAGCAGGGTGATGAGAGCAGGGGAGCACAGCAGAGAGGAGGTTATTACAGTGCAGCTGCAGTGGTAATGTACTTTATTTATGACAGGCACTGGAACATTGCTAGCTATCTGCACTCAGAGGCTTATCAGCGGAGGCGCCTGGACTAATGACACATGGACAACAACCACAAAACTGTCACAGGCAATTATAAAGGAAGGAGTTGCGAGTATAATGAGGAACTGAGTTTTCCATTCCAGGTGAGTCTGGGTGCTTATCCACACTTACAGCTTATTTTAGTGTTACAGCACATCAACAGAAATTCAGGATTTTAACAGTAAATGTTTTAATGGTCAAATATTTGAACTATTGGATGTGTCTTTGACCTATCTCGCCAGATAGTTTCACAACATTAAATTTGTGTTGCTCATGTTTAATGGTGGAAAAATGTAGTAATCTGCTGGCTTCCACTCTAACTGGATGAAGGAACTGACAAATTTCTACCAGAGAGATTTATTACATTTCTAAATTCCCTAATTTACTGTAAAAAGTTGTTGGTTCAGTATGTAACAGAAGTCAAATTCATTTACATTTAAACGCATTTCCTGTTTGCACTAACCTCTTGCTTGCTCCCCGAGAGAGATTTTAAAGAAGTTTCCTCATGTTTTATTTTTCAGCTGTTGAATGGTACAAAAATAGGGGTTGATGCCTGAAGTAGTTGATGTAGCTCGGCACAGTACAGTATGTTACTCCTCTAGGATGCATTCAAGGATTGTTTCTTTAGGACTGTGCTCCTGTTGCATGTCTTATAAATTATCTATTTCTTCGCACAGAAACAAAGAGTGAGGTGAGGGAAATTACAAGTAAACAATAAATAATAAATGGATGAGTTTTAGTTTTATAACAGTTTTTGAGATCCTGCTCTTGGTTTCCTGATCCCTTAGTGGATTGCTGCCTGAATACATGTATGATTATCCCTCCATTACTGTTACACTGGCCTGCAAGACCTATGGAGAAGCAGGTTAAGAGTCTTTGGAGCTCTGGAGCAGCCTGCCAGAGCTTTAGAGTTTCAAATAAAACCTCCTGTCTTTACTGTTTATATAGATAATTAATTCAGAGTTATTTTGTGATGCAGTTTTACCTGAATGGTGCTATATTAAAAAGTTGGTTTGATGTGATTTAATTTGATGTTTTACAGTTTAGAGCCGTGTTGAAAAAAGAGGACACGACAGAAAATGTTTTGAGCAGCTAAGGATCAGCTCCTCTGCTCACCTCTGTTTGACGAGTGCAGGATACATGCATGCCAGAAACCAAAGCAGCTAAATCAATTAAAATCCCATTAAAGTCAGCACCATTATTGAGGTCATTACCAAGGGGGAGAGCCGCCTGATGATGATGGTGGATCAAACAAGATCTAATTAATTCATTTATTCATTAACGCGCAGCTCTCGTGCAAGCATGGTTAGTGCAATGTAATGAATGTGGAAGGAGAGAGTCAGACATCAAGTGCAGCGTCTCTGCAGAAACATCAAATCTGACATGAGACGGAAAATATGAATATGAAACGTGAACACAACATCAAAGGCAACTTATTGCCAGTGTAGGGTATTGGCTGCTTTTCAAAGGACACTAAAACACATGAACATTTTCTGGCGCTACAAAGAACAGCTGCTTTCCGCTGGGTTAAGCGCGCACACACACACTAGGTGTCAGTCTGGTTGCGGAGAAAGACGAGGAGTGAAAGTAAGAGTGCAAGTAAGACAGAGGAAAGAAGGCAAAAAAAGAGGGGAAGCTTCACAGTCTGTTTCTCTGCTTCATCTCCCACCAGTGGGGCCGTGATTGGGGAGCAGCAGACATTAACGTTTGGTATTGATCCCTTCTCAGATGGCTCTGGGACCAGAGGCCAAGAAAATGACAGAAACATGCTATGTTTCCTCAGCCTGGAGATGTTGGGCTGGTGGAGGGGTGTGTATGTATGGGTGGGGTACTGGAGAGCAGAAGAGAGACAGAGAGATAAAGAAAGAAGAGATGAAGAGACAGAAAGAGTTTGCATATGTGTTTGCAGGTGTGTTGTTTTTCCTTTTTGCACGCAAGGACTTGAAATGAAGATAAAAACCGGAAGACATTTACACATGTCAGTCCTGTCTCCCCTCACCATCTCTCGCTATCTCCTCCTCTTCTCCACTTTGGCACACCGCACTGCCCAGCAATCAATACATGCTGGGTCAGATGAAAGATGAGATTTTTACATTGGTGGGCAAGTTAGGATACCATGTTTAGTTCAGGAGTCTGCACTGGCCGCAGTCATGTTTCATCGCTGTGACTGAAACAACACCTTGACGTTAAGCAGGATTTCACTCAAAGTAAAGCAGAGATGCAAGGGTTTGAGTGCAGCTGGGTGGAGGGTGGATGCCAGGTCAGACAGAAAGGGGGGTTAGATGAAGAAGAACAGACGAGCTGATTGGATGTGACAGGAGCAGTGTCCTCCTCCTCTGCAGCACCGAGTGCCCCAAATGAAAATCTATAAGGCATGACGCTGCAGCAGACCTTCACAGGCTAGAAGAGGCCACTGGTCAGTCGAACGTTGGTGGACCATTATGCACACACATAAATACATGCACAAACTTATGCAAGTACACACATACATACACTGTATGTATGTCTGTTTTAAAGTAGAAAATACAAATGACAGAAAAAAGTCCTGCTTTCTACAAATTTTAACCTTGATCTGATGCATTACCTGCCACTATGCTGATTCTCAAATACAGTGATGACAACACCAATCACATGCATACTAATACTGACATAAACAACATATTCTCACTCCCAATTTGTCATATTCCGACAATTTGTCATATTCTATGACACTCTAGGTTCCCCTTCAGCATCCGTTTCAGATGCTCAGGGATGTTGTTTCAATTTCTGTTTGTTACATGTGTTGTGTCTTTCCAATATAAACTTCCATTTTTACAGAAAATGTACAGTCTCTGCTCGTATGCATATATGCATATATCTTACGGATGTACAGTAGAAAGAGAACTGGATACAGTGTTGGAGGTGGGACTCCATTCATGTCTATGAAAGTTGGCATTGACTTCCTTTGGTGTAAAATTATCCAGATCTTTCACATCATTGGGAACAAGTACACTAGAGATTTTCACCAGCCGTGCTGACTGCTTCTGGTTTAGTGCTCCACTTACTTGAACGGGGATAAAATTATTTAATTAGGTGACTTTTCTAGATTTTCAAAATGTTATCAGACTGAATGGATTAAATAATTTCGGGGCTGTGAAGCTCAAAAAATGTATCCACTGATTTACAGACATCTCTTTCACCATGTAAGTCTGTAGAAGAAAGTCTTTTTGGGCCCAATGGTATTACTTGACAGTCCCAGAGGTTGTAGTGACATGATGCGTGGTCACAATGTCAGTGTCTGGTGCACCTCTTGAAAGCGTGGTACAGTCACTAGGTTAAAACTTTTTTTATTACTATCAGGAGAGACAGAAGGGTGAAGTCAAGATAATATTTAACACAGAATATGAGTGTACAACAGATCATAACAGACGATTTTTGCTGATTAAGATTTAGAGGGAGATATTTTGTGATCGAGGGACATCTGAGCAGCAGCAAGATAAATCCCCCCATAGTGTCCAGGCATTGATGGTGGTGGTGGTGGTGGTGCTGACTCTGAGGTTGATGACTGCTTATGTGGATGAGTCTGATGACTCCGTAAAGACTAGGTGGTGATGGGGAGGTGGAGGGCTCGCCAGACCGCAGCACGAAAGAACCATATTTAAAATGAGGAGCAGTAAGATGATCGGCTGACAGAGAAGATGTGTTGCTGTGCCATTGGTTAACTGTCAATCAGCCTAAGAACAGCTGATGACTCAATTGATAGACCCAGACAGTGACATCTAGAGATAGTGTGTGAGCATGCATTCAAGGAGTGAATGGCAGGGTGAGAAAAAAAACTTAAAGCCTGAGCATGAACAGTATTTTCCTCCTGACTCAACTTTTGCTAGACCGTCAATAGCAACTAAAACTTTTCGTATTCCCTCAATTTTAGAAAATGGCAGCTGTCAAAATTATACAGTACACTACATTGTCCAATTGGCCAAGTGCCTCTGTTTGGTTGCTGATGAAAGGATTCAGCGAGTGTTACGTTGAAGATGATGTCACAGTTTCAGCTGGGAATCCTGCCTACACTGAAGGGGTACTATCTCAGTGGAAAATGAGAGAATCACCTGGTACCAAAAATGAACCGTGTTGAGCCTAACCAAGCCGTGGAAACGAGGCATTACTTTCACAACCTGCCGATCACTGGGGTTACTCAGGAGTTCAGGGCATCTTCAGTCTGATTTGAATAAGCCTGAGAAAAGACTCTAGAAAGAAGTCAATAAAATATATTTGATTTCTTCCTTTGAGTCTTTTCCTTTTGTCTGTCTTGTGTTTGCATCTTGAAAGGCTAAACGCTTCATTCTCCCTGACTTAATTTTCCCACTGATGCTCACCAGTAGACAACACAGTGCATCAGATCTGAGTAGCAGGTCAGAGCACAAGCGTCAGATGCTTTTACAGCTTTTCCCATTCATATTTATTAGAGGTATTTGCATAAGATGGAACTCTGAATTTAGAGGTCACATTTACTTTTAGGTTTTGCAGTCAATTTAATTCTTCACCAGAGATGCTGTGTTGGGTATTTGTGATAGAGATTCTGATTACATGACTTTCACAAAGCATTATGGAGCAACACATTCTCTTCCCGACCTTGTCACATTTCAACTTTTGGTCATGGACTTTCCATGTCCAGATACGTCGTGAAAGGTACCCTGGGTGTGCTTGTTGTTGACGTTCTGGGATGCTGTATCAAGTTATGCCTGTTACATGCATCGTCTTCCTGCAAAATACACTTTTGTTTTCACAGGAAGTTTATCGTTTACATATAGTCTGATTCAAAATAAACACACTATGACAGTACACCGCAAATTGACCTTTTTCCCTTTAGACAACTAAAGCACATGGTTGGGTTTAGTAAAAAAGAACAGGGTTTGACTTTATAATCTTGGATGTGACGCCGCTCTCCTTGGTGAAAGTCATGTTTGTTGGCTCCATCCATCACCCCTCCAACCTGCCTTACTCAGACTTTTGGCACCTTAACTTTCATTCTTTCATTCTTGCTGTGTTTCCCCATGATGCCCTCGAGTTCTGTTAAACTATGACGGCGACCAGCTGCATATCATTACGACATTAAAGGACGGCTTTTTTCGTCAGCGTGTGATGCCACAAGTCACTGACCAAGCTCTGGATTTCGATGACCTTGGAGTGAGACATTCCTGGGGGGACATTGGCTGTAACTGAAAGATATTAGTAGTTTTTGACGTAACAGCAATAAGTTTCAATAACCATATATCCATCTAGGTAAATGTAAAATAATAGATATTTTTATGTACGGCAGGCTACATTTCATAAAGTTTTAGGTTGTTTCATAGATTCAAAATGTATTCAGTTCCCCCATGCTGTAAGTCCTGTTTCTGACTCTCCTCTGAGGATGTACAGTTTTTTTTTTGCTTAGATTCATATCCCATAATCCCACTATGACCCCAACCATAGCCTTATGGTAGAGGTTGCTGGGGGCATTGTTCTCTGGGGGAAGGAAAGCTGTTTCCAACAAGGCTGGCATGGACAATCATAGTTATAGCCAATTGGCAAACAGAAATGAAGAGTCTGAAAACCTAGACCTAGACCTAAAACACAAAACAGAAGTAAAGACGAAAAATAAAAGAAAATCTGGGTGAACACTGGTGTGGCCTTTTTCAAGATTGGCATCTCTGATAATGAACAAAGGGTTTTCCAATGAAGCCAATGTTGCTCACTTTCTTTTGGATGGGTGAAAGATAAATCATTTCAAATACACCATGATGGTGTCACTACAGTCAAAGAGCAGTGTGAGGAAGAACCTTTGATAAAGAGAAAACTCACTTTCTGAAGGACTCATTCTTCTTCTGTGGTAGTTTTACACAGGTTATAAGTGTAGATTATCTGGTATGACTTTCTGGTGCTCTTTACTTCACTCTAACACATTTAATTTTAGTATCTGTGCTAAGTCCGACGTATTTACATTGATGCTCAATGCAGTAACGTTGATTAATGTACATTGTCCCAACTCAATAAATAAATAAATGAAATGAAATGAAAATTTATCAAAATTTACTCCAAAATGAAGAGTATGATTAGCCAGTTTAATTAAACATTTACTATTTTTATATTATACATGCACCATATTGTACCACTAAAAACACACTGACCTCTTTTAGACAAGGTATTTTTCCGACATAGGGATTCTGCTCAAATATGTATTGAGATCATGTTTTATTCTAATCCCTCCACAGCCTCTCTTTTCTTTCTGTGCTTGCTCTGTAGTTGCATCCAATCTCACATTGCCCCTCCAGGTCCAAGCTTCAATATCTTGAGGTCAAACCTTGTGTTAGCCCGTCTTCTGCTCTTTTCCCAACCTTATCCAACTCTCATCTTACAACTGGTTTCCCCTGCATTGTAAACTGGTTGTGGAAAAACCTCTCCGTTGAGGAGTATTATTAATGTTAATTTAGGATTAACACATGAAGCTTCTTCCATCTGGCTTCTGGAAGTGAGACACTAGTCCTCTTCTTTTATTCCACTGGTCCCTCAGCAATAATGCGTGCCTAATATTGCTTTCTTCAGTAGAGTGCATATCATGGTGTTTATTATAAAACTGCCACTTAACTTCTAATTTTTATTTTTTATTAAGTGATACTTTGTTTCTCAGCTGCTGCTTAATGGCCTTTATCTAACAGCACTAATTATTGGAGAGCTGGTCTCTTTTCTCGTCCTGTGTGTTTACTTTTCAGCCACAATGCAGAACCACATGCATGATTAACTCACCAATCACTTGTGGTTTGAGGGGTAAAATAAGCAAATATTAGTACCCTGTATTAGTCAGCTGTCCTTCCTCTAATAGCTGCCCTGGTAGCTGTTTGCTAGCTGAACTGCATTCGAGGCACACATTTAGATTATAGTAGGGCCCCATTTAGGTCTTTCAGGAAGACTTTCGTCTCCCAGTTCGTATTATTGAGTAAACCAAGGGTGCCATCTTAAGCCCAGGTCAGACCAAAGGTTGGTGACAGGACGAGTTGAAACTTGCAACTACTTGCAGTGTGCCAGTTTGTATTGTTCTGAAAACCTGCAAGTTTACACCCATGCCACGAGACAATATAGCATATTGTCTCTATAGCAACAACTCTCTGTACTTCCCCTCGGATTTCCAGCTTTTCCGGCTGATGTTGTAGCTGAATATACTGTAATTTGTAGCTTCTTAGAATTAAGTATGACTATGTGTGTGTGACGTGCACATACAACGAGCAGCAGTAGCGAAACCGACGTGTGTCAACAGCTGTGGGAAGGTAAATGATACGGACTCAGGCTTGGTGGAGACAAAGGGCTGGGCTGTTGTCATAGAATACCACAGCAAACACGCAGACTGCGGACAGTTTGTAAATGACTTGGCTAGCGGACTTTGCTAGCTACAAGCCGATTGGCTGTTGAAACAAGTGACGTCGAAAACTGGCTGCTGGCAACTTGACAAGCTGAGTTGCGGGCCAGTTCACACTGCTGCAACTTTTCTCTGCAACATTCGAAAACAGGTTTTTCTTGTCACAAATCTTTGGTCTGAACTGCACTTAAATTTATCCATCTGCTCCACTGTAGTAATGAATGGTGGTTGAAAATAGTTTTTACCAAGAAATTGCATTTTAGAGCATTGTGTGATGTAATATTTTTAAAAAATGTAGTCGTCAATTTTAATTGACTGGGTGTCACTAAGCTGGCAACAAAGTGATTTGAACATTTGAGTTTAATTTGTCTTTTCTGCCTCTTAGCTGTCTGACGTTTTGTGTCTTATTTTTTAATAGTAAAAATATGCCAGCGTAGAGACAAAATATTTAGCTACAGCCAGCACTGGTAAAGTAAATATGTGTGTCAGTGGAAACCTCAATGACCAGGCTATCTTGTGTACACTTGAGCAGCACACAGTCCTAACCACTGGCTGCTTCATGTCGCAACCACAAACACAGCAAGCAGGCATGAAGCAGTAAACAGAAACTGTGCTGGGCAACAAGATAACATTTGCGAGAGTCAAATATGTTTGTTTGGCCGGCTTTATAGGGTCCGTTTAAGATGTTTTTTATAAACACACAAAATCATTGCCACTGAGATCAGTCTCCCATGCTTAAACTTGGATCAGTGCTTCATGTGTGTGCGTGGGAATGAAAGATAGACGCAGACATAAGTGTATGTGTGAGTGTTTGTGCTTGTGTGTGTGGTTCAGAGTCTGATGTCATAGACCAAGTTGTAATTGGTGGTCTCATTAATCTGCTGAGTGTAAAATGAACATAGATAATGCAGTGCCGCTCACAACACAGCATTACAGCTACACACAAATGCATACACTCACCACCGACCGCCAACATCAGCCCCAGAAAAACATGTTTGTGCAAAGAAGAAATGCAATATCCCTAATGCAAAACAAAATCAGTAAATAGTCATTAAGTCATATTGAACTGACCACAGTCCTGGTGGTGGGCTGAGCTCCCAGCATGCCTTGTATCTTTCATGAGCTATATTTTGCATGGCATGAATCACAGGTACAGTTCAGCTCTCAACCAAAGCCCTCTGTACACACACAGCTCTCTGGAAAATAAAAGAGCCTTTGGTTGATGTGCTGTAAACAGAAACCAAGTAAGTACACTCTGTCCATGAACTACTTGCGTATGATTAACGACTGACATGAGAGGAGGAAGCAGCGGAGCAGAAAGCAAAACATCGGGTCAGTGTGGATGAGGGAGTGACGATGGGAGGAAAAGGCAAGAAACGGATGTGAGGAGGAGGTTAAGGAGATACACGAGTAAAAGGGGGGAGGTCCAAGATGAAAGCGTTAAAGAGGGCTGAAAAAAATAAGGGGTGAGGGACAGGGAAGACGAGGATGGAGGAATAAAAGAGGGATGTTGTGGACACCTGAGATGCCTTCTTTGTCACACGCACGCACTCATACACACACACACACACACGGTCTTCATGGTCAGGCCGAGGCCAACGGTGGCTAAGGTTGCTATGGCGACATCCCACCAGAACGGTAATTACAATTAACATCCCTTCTAAATGACCACCTCTCTCTCCTCTCCCCCTGCGTCTCTTGGGTAATTATAGACTTCAGCTCAGCTCACCCAAGCACTGTGGTTGGCCTCTTTTTATTTTACAGCTAAATAATCCTGTCTGAAAACAATAGAGTCAAAAAAAAAAGAATTATTTCAAGGCTAAAAGGCTGTTTGCTGTTTCATTACATTAGTGTTCCAGTGTTATCATCAGCATTAAAATCAATATGCGCCGCACATTTGTGCAGTGAACTGGTCATGAAAACAACTTCCGTATTCATGCAAGCAGCGGAAAACTGCTGAAAGGATATTGCTCTATGTGCAGGCGCTACATTATATTAACATGAGCTCCTGCTGCATAAATATTAACCGAAAAAATGCAGTGTATTGTACTTGCAAAATGAAAGAGCAGTTAGAAGGCTGAGTTACAAAGGTGTGTGGTGTCACCTCCACTTATCTCTCTATCGTAGAAGGGCAGAGAGAGAGAGAGAGAAGAAAGGAGTGAAGAGGGAAGATTATGAGTGCTACAAAAGCACAGAGAGCAATAGACCCTCACTGTTATGTTCCAGGCTGAAAAGGAGCCTTGTCAAATGGCACTCTGTCATCGGTGTCAGAACACATGCAGTGGTCAAGGAGACCTGAGAACAAGAGTGATACAGTGGCAATGAGGAGAGAGGGTGAGACACAACAGAGTTGCAAAAGAAATTAAGTGGTTTTTGGTTTACCTGGGCTGGAGTTTAAAAAGCATTAACTAGACCACCAAATGAAAAGTGACAAGGTATCATTTTTGACACATTTACAACCTGTGAATCTACTGTGCAGCTCCGGTCCACTGACTCTTGTTTTGTGGATTTACATCAAGAATACGCTCGGGCTTTAGCTCGGAGATGGGACAAGGGAATGCGATTGTCTCACACACACACACACACACACACAAGTCCCACAGGGAGTTTGTTTGCAAGATCGCTCCACTTGTTTAAAGTCTCGTATAGCGATGCAGATCCAGACCCAGCGTGACAGAGACTTGTGGGTCGACGACCTCCGCACAGCAAAGATTTTAAATTCAGAATCAGGACGCGGTACATCAAGTGGGGTACAATCAAACCACGAGCGCTGACGAGAAACAGCTGCCAGAGATGTAAATGGGCGTGAAAGATGAGCATGTGATGAGCATGTGAACGTGAACATGCATATAAGAGTCACATTATTAAAATAAATACTGGATGGATGAATATTTATGGGTGTCAGAGCCAAAGCAGATGGGAGAGATGAAGACAGAGGATTCAGACAGAGGAAGCTGGGGAAAAATAAAGGCTTGATAGAAAAGGAGAAAGGTGGAGAAAAGGTAAAGGTTAGATAGCTGGCTGAGGAAGGCAGAAGTCACTCTCATCTCTAATTGCGTCCACATTACACGAGGGAATCAGATGCCTGAGAAATAGGAAAACGGCCATCCTGTATACACCTCCACCCACCCATCACACCTCTGTTGCCCCCGCTGTCATCCCCATCCTCCCATCGGCAATTCTCCGGGTCATTATTTCATTCCACGGCCCCAGCACCCCCAGATGGTCAAATCATCTCAACAATAGATGGAGGAGTCAGAGAGCCTGTCCTGTTGTGTTATTCCTGTCCAGTCCAGTGAGTTTGATCATCGCTAAATCCTCAATCCCTCCATCGCCAGGCCTCGGAGACAGAAATACGACAGGAGAGCAGGACTCTGGAGGAATACAAAGTAAACTGCTGCCTGACGGACTACAGCAGCTTTTTGGCTTCAGTATGGATCCATAAACTATTGCAACGATTAGTGTGTTTACATGCATGCTTCTTTCCTGGCTTTAATCGATTTCTTTTGTTATCCTGGCTCTGTCTCAAACAGACTCTGCCCTCTACTGGACTCTAATCTCTCTCCGATCACGAGCATGCATTCGCCCACTGAGATTTGTATAAAAGCAGCCGGCCAATCAGGATATACCTACCTGAATAGGTATGGAGGCATATGACGCTGTCAAATATTCTTTTTCTATTCAGCGACAGCCACTTCTGGTACATACTACCTGCGTTGGCTGGGGCCCTTTACTTCCCCGCTGAGGCAGCCTGGGTTATAAAGAAGTAGGCAGGCTGCTACGACTAACCCTTGAGCGGGTCAGGATCAGTGTGGCTGGGTCAATGTTATGTCGAGACAGGGCGTTCATTCATCAGGCTCCACCCACTGTACCCATAAAGTCCAGTAGAGGGCAGAGCCTGTGTGAGATAGAACGAAGGTTACGATATTGTAACCCTAGTTCTATTAGCACAGGCGGAGCCCTCTACCTAGGGGACTTGATGCTCCTACGCAACTCATTGAAGAGGGTGCAGGATGTCTGATGGTGTCATTTGCCTCCTTAAACACTGTGATTGGCGAGCCCAGTAAAGGGCGGAGCCTGTGCTAATAGAACTAGGATTATAATATTGTAACCTAATGCCAATCAACATATCAATAGCCCTGGTCCTTATAAGTAAAATGAGCTATCATCTAGTGTGTTGTTATGGCAGTCCAATCAACATGAGCCTCAAAGTTTGGTTGTGTCCCGTAAATAATTCACATTCTAGGTGTTGACCTTTGACCCCTGTGAATTCTGAAAGATTACATTTGACTCCTAACTTTATGTCGATACACTCTTGTATGACACTCATAACTGTGTATGGTTCTGTAGTAACTTCTCTTAGAAACACAGAATATATACACAGGAGAAGCTATCAACAGCACAATATCAAATAAAGCTGTCTGTCAGCTACGTTCTGGAGCCGTGTAACTCAACTTGACGTTGACAGCTGCAGAAGTGAAGTACGGACAAGACGCGTTTTATTTCCACAGTACAGTGAATCCACTCACTTGACTTGACTAAATCAATGTTATTCAGCTCAAAGTGCCTGTGTACACAACAGTCACTGGGGAATTTAATATTTTTAGTAATTATTACACAGACTGTTCTGATGTTCACTCCACACACACATCGAAAGAGCAGCCCAAATTTTCTGCACTTTACATGAAAATTCACCCCTGCAGCTCCCATCTCCTGGAGCGTTTCATTTACAGGAAAGTGATAAAGCAAATTAAAGCAGATGCCTCCCACAATACCGACTGAAAGCGCAGTTCAGACCGATTTATTGCAGGTAAAATGTCAAAACAGGTCTGCGTCATGCTTTTTTTTGTGAGCGTGTGTGCACTGAAAACAAAGCGCAGGAGCCAAGCAGTGTTTCCAAAGTGCATTGATTTTTCCTCCAGCCGGCTTCATCCCCCTTTGACATTTCACAGACACTGTACAACCCAGAGCCAATATACAGGATGATGAAAGCCACGGTGGCCTTGTGACCTCTGAACCCTGTCTGATGTGTGTCTCAGCCTGTCATCAGCTGTGACTGCAGCATCCTGGGATACTGCCATATACAGATTCATCCTGATCTCTCTTTTACTCTGCCGAGATCTTCTCTACTAGTTTGCATTTTCATATTTGTTGCTGTCACGTTAATTTGCAATCAATTCTCCACTACTGTGTTTCATATAGAAGATTCTGTATCACTCTCTAGTCTTTTCAGTTTTCCTCTATTGATTCTGCTCTGCCTTACTCAGACTCTCCTCTTCTTCCGTCCTGCTCTCCTCCACCCTGCACCGCCCCTACTTTGCTCCTTCACGCTCTGTTCCCTGCCCTCCTTCCTCCATACGCTGCTCCCCTGTATTAGGTTCAGCTGTGGGATCTGAGGATGAGGACACCAAAGCCCCAAAGACTGTCCTGAAATCACAGAGCATGAACTTGTACAGAAAACACACATCATCCTTTCACAATACAGGGTCTCACACACACACACACACACACATACACACACAAACACACTCACACACATAAGGCTGAACCCTCCCTGGCTTTGATGGAAAAGTTGGAGACAGTTTCATTTGGGATTGTATGAGAAAGTAAGGCAGTGATACATGTTTGCTGTAGGGCTTTTGACTAAAAATCAATTTGAAGAGAAATACATTTTAGGAGCTTTTGAATCAGATGGCTTTATGTAGTTTAAGATTCTGTTCAATGAGATGTTTCTTCATGGATCATTTAGAGACTATCACTTGATATCTACACAGAAATTGCAAGAGAGAAACTTTGAAATAGGTTTTGTGGTGAAACCATTTTATTTTTTTTGCTTTTGTTTGCACTCCACCATGCTTATACAGCTTCACAGAGCTGCTAGCTTAGCTGTCTTTTTTGTTTATATATGGCTACTGTTTATATAAAAGCATGTCAGTGTCCTTTGTGTGTGTGTTGGTGTGTATGTATCTAATCTGATAGGAAAACCAGTGAACACCTCGACCAGTACCTGTCTGAGTGTGTCACGGCTTAACACTGCTGGACCGAATAGGAGCCTTCCTGAAATATAAATAACAAGTCGAGTCTGAGGACATTAGAAACCCACGCTGGTCTGACCTATGTGGTGCCTTAGAATAAATCATTTTATACTGAAACTGCTGAGAGCAGATATTTTGTGCTGATATTCAGTTTCTGTAACTCTGACAATTTTGTGAGCAAGAAATTTCAAGCCTTCAACTGTTTCTGGTCAGGGTAACAAGTTTCTGAAACAGCATTTTGACCTTTGCTGGACTTTTTGGTGGGAGACAAGAATCTGAAATTATTATAGACAAGCCACTCTTTAAGGCAGGGCAGAAATAAATCAGAGTTTTTACCTTCATAACAAAATAATCAAACTAGAATTTGATATATTAAAGCCAAATCTCAGTTGGTGATGTATTGATCCGACCCACAGGAACATACAGAAATACATGAATACACATGTAGGTGGTCATGTGCAGAGAAACCTGCAGGGCAAGCATGAATGAATGACAGAAAGTAATTCAGTGATGTCATGTCAAGGAACTGACATTTTATAGCGAACGATCACACAGTTAGATTTAGCAGAAAAGGCTCTGCTGTTAGAGGAAGCTCTCAGTGAACCTGAGCAGCGACGAGGACTCTGCTGAGAGAGTCTGTTAATCTCCCTTAATAAACACATACATGAACATTAAATATTAGTTAAATCAAAAACAAGGAATACTGAAGAAGGAGGAGGCTGGGGCATGGAAGGATTACTGAATGGGCCTACCAGGCACAGGCCAAGGGGCTCAAAGTGTCAGGTGCCCCCTGGCTTTTACCAGCAAAATATCACTCAGAGTATGATGTACCAACCAGCAAGACTTTTCTTCAAAGGACACAAAAAGACAGCAAAGAGACACAAAATGACAATAAACAGATGCAAAGGAAAACAGAGGGGACACAACTTCAGACACAAAATTACCAAAAAAGACAAAAAATTACCTCAAAGAGACCCAACACAACTAAAAAATACCCAACCTCAAAGAAACCAGTTCATTCTCATCCCAACTTATCAAATACTGACGCTTTGTCAATAGACCTAAACCCTAACATATGAAGCACTAGGTAGCCTCCTGCATCAGCTTTGGACATTCACAGATGGTGTCTCAATTGACGCTTATACATGCATTGTATCTTCTCAAACTAGAATTCCGTTTTCACAGGATATGTACAGTTTCTGCTTGATAAATGCATGCAGTCTTTTTCAAGATAAACTGATGATGTACAAGTAAAATACTTTTTTGTTCTGTTTATTTCATTAGGTTTAGGCAACAAAAGCACATGGTTAGGTTTGGAAAAATAACAAGTCACGCGAAATACATGTACTGCACCATGCTTCATGTACTAGCACGCTACGGTCTCATTAAAATAGCTCCACTGACTTTCAGTGTGACCCTAGTGTGAACAGCGGGCTCCCAGATGAAAGTCCAGTGTTTGTTTGACCCATCCACCTCATGCACTGGCTTCCTATTACATTTAGAATTGACTTTAAGGTCCTCCTCCATGTATACAAAGCCCTATGGGCTGGGACTAAGCTACATTGCTAACTCCAAGAACACTGCGATCAACTGCTGCTGGTTTATTGGAGATTCCCAGTAACAGCTGAAAGAAGATCAGGGATTCAACCTTTGCCAGTTAGCTATAGCGCTGTCAAAAGCACCATGAAATTGAGTTTGAATATTTTCGAATTAATTTAGTAGAGTTCGAATAATATTCAAATTTATTATTATTATTATTATTATTATTTATTTACTTTACAAAAAAACCCACAAAAAAATAAGATGCTTATTGCTGCCGCAATATGAACGTGACACTCAGATGAAAACACCTGTCCTGACCTCACTGAAGTGCCAGGTATGACCAACTTCTGCCTCGCTATCTGAGCAATGTTTGGATCCTTCAGTGCGTCTGTAGTTTTCCACCACAAGAGTGGATCCTGGTCGGCTCGTAGTGGTGTCTCATTCTGGTAACGTTTCATCTCTTCTTCAAAAAGGGTAGGCATGGAGGCAGCAGGTGCACCACTCTCCCTGTATGTTTCCCCGAACAGGTCACACATCGCGGACAGCGCAGTGGGTGGTGTTGGCGCAGCGGGCTCCTCCGTCGGCGCCTCTCCCCCCTTCCCTGCATCCCTCTCTGGCCCGGCTTGTGCGCGAGCCATCTCCGCCCGAATGGGATTCGCCATGATATACAACATTATTAATAGTATTAATTAATTATTAATGATATTCAAATTCTCAAATTTAGGTTTGAACTTATAAAAAAAAGATATTATTACGAACTTTGAATTTTTTTTGAAAGCCCTAGTTAGCTATGGTACACTACTTACAGCCAACTCGCTAAATATTTTTTAAAAGAAAGCTAAAAACATATCTGTACCTAGCTAGGTAACTAGCTCTGGCTTTCCTAATACAGGTCTGAAACTTTGTCTTTTCACGTTTCATGCTGCTGCAACTCTTTTAAAATGTTGTATCTTACTTGATACTATGATTTTCCGATTTTATGATGTTGTGATTTTATGACTTTTTATGACTTATTTCATCATCATGATTCATCATGATTTCTTTATGATTTTAAGATTTATGGTTTTAATCAGTTAGTCCCTGTTTTTAAGTGTCCTTTTACATTGAATTGCCTTGTTTGTCTGTTCTATGTTTATTAAGTATAGTTTCATGAGAAGCACTCAGTGCTTATAATGTCCTTTTTGTAAAGCACTTGCTATATAAATAAAGTTTATTACTATTACTATTATTATTATAACATAGAGATGCAAAACTACGACAAAAAAGCAGCAAAACCACAAAGTCTGTGTGTCTTGCTCATGTAGGAGAGGTGGTGGGGCCTTCTGCATGTATGTGCCCAGGGGCCCATTATCTCATAATCCGCCCATGGGTTGGTTGGTGGGGTGTGACAGCAAATAGTGTTGGCATGAGCATCTGCCTGAACTAACGCTGCGCTTCATTTAGTAGAGCCATTCTTATAAAGACGCTCTCTCAGCTAGAACATGAGGGATCCTGGAATTCCTGAGGGAGAGGAACCAAAAAAGTTGTCAATATAATGGGTGCGCAAATTTTGCGCCAGAGAAGTATAAAATAAAGTTGGATATCTGAGATATTGCACAATTTGTTCCAGCTGAAATTAATATTAAAACATTTTACTGTGAGTGTTGAGAGTGTTAAGTATAAATAAAAATGGAGGTTAAAAGGTAACGCAAGACTGTATTAACTCTCAGTAGCCTTTTAAATGAGAATCAATCTCACATGGAAAATTGAGTAGAGAGTAAGAATAAAAAATGTGTAGGTAATTTAAGCCCTTTTATTGCTGAAGTGATAATTGGACATAGAATCTTCTGAGCAAAGTGGGGAAACAATCAACTGAGCCCAACGGTGTTAAAAAGCTTAATTTCCATAGCCAAGGTGTGAAGGCAGCCTGCGACTGTACTCCAGAGACTTTAAAAAATGTTTGGAGGAGATGCTCAGAAATGGATACATTGAAGAATCCTTCACAGGCTAAGCCGATCTTCAGCTGCCTGAGCACGGTTTGTATTCACACTTACAGAAGAGCAGCGAGGCTGTCAGTACTGATTTAGACAACCGTGCTCATCCACGGGCCCCCTGCAGACGCTGCCCTCTAACTGCTAGTGGGCCACACACACACCCACACAAATTATGAATCAGAAGCTCCACTTCGGCAAAGAGCTGACAGTTCTCAGAGCATCATGTTCGTGTTACAGTTACAGGTTATCCTTTTGGGTCCTGTGGACACAGAAACATGATGGATGCACACAAGTCAGCAGCTTTAGAACAGTGTGGCCTTAATAGGCTATTAGTTTCCATGGGGAATTGAGCCTTTATTAAATGCCATCCAAGGTCATCAACAATGTATGCCTCCATTTATGATTACAAGTAATATTCTACCTCCTTTTTGCTTATGTTGCAGAAGTTAATGGTAATGTTATATATTGTAATTGCAGGGACAAACCTCAAGGAGTTATACCAGACAGGCTAGATTTTCTTATTCAGTATTTTCCTGCGTGAGGAGTTGTAAAAGCTGAGACTGCCTGCACCAGCTATGTTTGAATCAAAGCAAATTTCACCTCAGCACTTATAAATTATAAATCCTTCAGAGAGAAACATAAACTTTTTGAAAGAGTTGTTAAAAAAATTGTCTCATGCTTTGACAGCTGATACTGTACACAGCAGAAGTTCAATAAAGATGCCATGAGTTTCCCTCGCCGTGAAAAGAAAAGGAAACACACACTGAAGTGGTGGATTACGCTCACTGAAAGCTGTAGTAATTTCTTTTGGCATATATCCCTGAATTCTGACTTAGTTCGTCCGGCCTTGGCATCAAATCCAGCCATGGCGAACCCAATTTGCTGCGCCTATTCCTCCCAACCTTGCTTTCTTCCTTGTTTTCTTTCTTCAGCCTCGGCAGAGTGTGGAAGGAGGGAAGTGAGCGGGCCCGGTCGCTTTGATGTGTTCTTAAGAAAGAAATCTGCCTTTCATAAGCGCCCCCGTCTTATCAACCCAGACTGATCAGGCGAGGCATCGGAGAGTGTGGCACTTTAATACCGGTGTCCCCACTGGGAGGCTGTCACGGTGGGGAGCTACTCATGATACATCCTGCTACCTGACAAGTATTCTGAAAGCAAACAGAAGACTGTGTGTACATGCATTATAGTCCTCCTCGCTTAGAGGTCTTCAATTGGTTCAGAACACTGCAGCAAAAATCTTAAAACTAGAAAAATTACACCAGTTTCCGCTTGCCTTCATTTGTGCCAGATCAGACTTTAAGGGGCTTCTGATGAAACACAGAACGCCCCATCCTACCTGTCTGATCTCCTTAAACCTTATACTCCAATCAGGACTCTCCGCGCTCAGAATACAGGACTCCTGTCTGTCTCCAGACTTAAAAAGAAGTCAGCAGGCCATGGGGCCTTTTCCTATCATGCAGCCTTCCCCTGGAAAAATCGAGTTGAGGCCTTTAAATCCAAACTCAAAACTCATCTTTTTGCCTTAACCATCAATTAGTTGCTTATTTCTTTCTTATCCGGGTCTGTCTTGGTTTCAATGTATAATTTAAGCCTATCTTCCTGCCGACAAGAATAACATTAACTTTCTGAAAGCCACTGCTTCTCAGTAACCCTCTGTTGTTGTGTCCCACAAGCACTGCAATGTCTCTCTGTCTTTCTTTCTGTCTCTGTCTTTCTTTTAAGTCAGGCTTCTCTGTGCTGGACCATCGGCCGTCCTGGGACTTCTCTCTTTCTCGCTCTCTCGGCTATCGGTGCCTCATTCCACATGTTTGATCTGGATCTCCGTCCTCCAAGAGATTAAGCCTCTCCTCTCATCTGTCTCTCTACCACTGTGTGTTTGTTTCATTCTTCTGTGTCGATGCCAACGATGTGTTTCAGTATTGCATCTTGTGTGATTGTGTGGCCCAGGGGTGTCAAACATATGGCCCGTGGGCCAGAATCAGCCCATGACAGAGTCCAATTTTGTGCACTGGATTACTTTGCACACCTAATGCTCTTGTGAATGAGGTGCCATGTGTCAGGAGCAAGTTAAACAGTGAGTAGCCTATTTAATTTAAAATGCTGCTTTAGAGGTGTTTCCACCCTGGAAGTGCTGCTAAATGATTAGCAATGCTCCTATATAAAAATCTCCCCAAACACAATTAACTTGCTATCTCTACTTAAAACAGTCAGAGTCGGGATGAGCAAGGAATTTAAATTGAACACCAGATAAAGGTGCTTTGATCGATCGGCCACAGATCGTTATCGGCTGATGGGCTGATTCATCCTAAATAGTTTGAAGGCCGATCATAGGAGTCGATCAGATGCTGCAAAACACGCAATACAATTTCTCTGCACGCTGGCGGTTCTGACACTGTAACCCACACTGAACCTTCACGGTTAAATTCATGGTTTATTGCTAACCAGACACACTCAGTACGTTTACATGCACAGTTAAGTCAAGCTATGGTTAATTGGACTACTGTCCTTGTCCCAGCAATACAAGCACGGGAGGGGAATCGATTTATTGACCAAAGTATGTCCACCTCCACTAGGATAGGTGGCGATATGCCCCTTTTCAGCTTGTTAATATTGGACCTTTTTCTGGTTGACCTGTTAACGTCACAGACCAAACAACTGAGCGTCGTCCAGCTGTTCCGCCACTTTTTTCAACAGGTCACCATTTCATGTCTTCCTCCCATCAGTGTATTTTAAAATATTTTACTCTTTCAGCTGACACATCATGAACTGCGTCTCCTCGTCCATCCAAAAATGCACGGCTGTGGATGTATGTAGATTTCACCATATTGTTTCCGACTTCTTCTCCTCTTATGCATTTAATGCTATTCGACTCCTGGGTCAAAGCCCAGGGTGAAAGCTCGGGAGCATGTGCAGAGCCAAGGCCAGTTTGGGTCCAAATGACTGTATACATGGAAGAATAATTCGACTCCCATTATCTGGGTGTGTTAGTCTGACTTTGAGAAATTCAATTTAGTACGATTTCGGTCGGATGAACATGTTTACATGTGTTTTAAAAGTCCGGTTTTAGTTGGACTAACTCAACAAATCAATTTTCTCTAATGTCATGTAAACTTACTGTCTCTCTTTCTTACCTCGCTCGCCACACACACATCTGAACGCTTCTGTAGAGGCTGCAATGAGCCAAAAAGTCAGTCGTTCGTTCTTTTACCCTCCAACAACTTCCTTTTCCACTCCGTTGATCCACCAGCAAACCGGCTGGCTCGGATTATGGAGGTAACAGCAGTGTTCTCGAAGCTTTGCTAAGCTTGTCTATTGGTCACAAAAGGCATCACATGATTTTGTTTTTGTTGGTAAAATTTTGTATTAAGTCTCAAACTGAGTAATTTTGGACTACTCTTTTAAAGACACTATATTTATTTATATACTTTCTTGTATATATTAACAAGTATTAATTACTTAAAAAAATCATATTCTAATTCCAATTCCAAGTTCCAATTTGGATGTGTTATATTTAGATTATTATGCAATGGTGTTACTGGTCAAATTGGGCTGTATGTGGCTCATGGGACACCCCTAATCATTTCTTTCTGAAGTGAAATGGAGTAGAAGTAGAAAATGGTATGACATTAAAGTACTCAAGTGAAGTAACAGTACCTCAAATTGTGAAAAAAATTTGATACTTATGTTTCCTTTTGTTGTACAAAAAGTGCTCTCAACCACTTGTCTAATTTTCTCTACCCAAAAAAGCTAAATTAAGAAAACACCGGTGAATCCTAAAAATCAACTGGTACTAATACAATATTAACAAATTATGGATATGAACAAAAATTAAAGAAAAGAGAAAAATTGTTTCCTGCATGAGGCCCAATGTGGCTGCGGTCAAAGTCATTCATCTCTCACTTGTCCTCCTCCTGATCTAGCAACAGGGGTGCGTTCAGCTCAGACAAAATTTAGCAAAACGTTTATTAAAAGGTCCAGTGTGTGGGATTTAGTGCTATCGGGAGATGAGGTTGCAGAAATGAACTTCTCCCGTTTGCCAGTAACTTATAATAATAACTTATCATTTGCTCTTCCTGTGTTTTCTTTCATTTTTTTCCCCGTTAAATGCTTCAAGGGTTGAAGAGGACAAAGGGTACTGTATGCTGTACAAATTGTAAAGCACTTTTGGGCAAATTTGTGATTTATGATATTGTGCTATACAAATCAAACTGACTAGTGACATCTTATTTGTTAGGATAGGGGAGATTCTCACCTGACATGATTGGGAATAAAAAGTCTCACTGTTTGAAAGTGTTTAAATGAATCGATATCCTGACAACATACAACAGTTTCTCACCTTGCGTATCTTCATCTCACCTCATATTGTGACAAAAATAAAATCAGTGCAGTGCTGTGTTTGGCAGCAGATTGATATTGTATAGAGATCTCATTTAGTTACACACACACATTCTGCCGTGTGTCTTTATGAGTTGAAACCCCCCCCCCCCCCCCTGAAAATTCAGTTAATGAGCAACAGCAGCATAACCCTGAAAGAGAAGAAAAACAAGATAAAGACACAAGATCAAACAGAAACCTGAGAATGGGATGTGTGAGTCATAGTGTTTTTCAAAGAATGAGATAATTTCCTGTGAGAGATAGATTCATCATAGACGCAGCGTATTGTCTTAATGTAAAAACACAGAGCATGAAACAAAGCGGCAGCTGAAATGATCAGCATTAAATGTCTTTATAGGTCCAGGTTCTTTTACTTATATCTACGAGAGCTGCACATAACAGGCAGCTGACAAAATAATGATATCATAAGCAGCACTGAAACTCAACTGAGTGCACATACATGGACCTGAACAACCCATTTATGAAGCTTATGTTGGTTATGATCATATTCAGGTTATGGCTTTTACATGAGCACAGAGAAATTGGGTTATTTATGCTCCCCGTATACATCCAGGTTTCGTGCTGAATACTCCAGCTAGCATATTTGTTTTTTTGTAATAAACGTTATATGATGTTTACATGGTGGGCTTACCCTAGAGATAAGGTAAGGAGCTCGGACATCCGGAGGGAGCTCGGAGTAGAGCCGCTGCTCCTTCGCGTCGAAAGGGGTCAGTTGAGGTGGTTTGGGCATCTGATCAGGATGCCTCCTGGACGTCTCCCGTTGGAGGTGTTCCGGGCACGTCCCACTGGTAGGAAGCCCGGGGGCAGACCCAGAACACACTGGAGGGATTACATATCTCGTCTGTCCTGGGAACGCCTTAGGGTCACGCAGGAGGAGCTGGGAAGCGTTGCTGGGGAGAGGGATGTCTGGGGTGCTTTGCTCGGCCTGCTGCCCCTGCGACCCAGCCCTGGATAAGCGGATGAAAATGGATGGATGGATGGATGGATGGATGGATGGATGGATGGATGGATGGATGGACATGCTCATAAATGGGTTATTCATGTCCATGTAAACCCACTCTCTGCTCACCAAACCTGAGCCCACAGAAAAATGAATGACGGAGAGTATGTTTGTTTATTTGTTCCATGTACATTCACAGATATGCACAATACACATGTATGTCTGCATGTTGTGGTTTCTGGTGATACAATTCATTGTAACTTTGTTTGGGAGGAAGCACTACTGAAGCACAACATCAATAAGCATGATACGAGCCTTAAGGTGGGTCCTACTAATATTTTGCATTTATTATTATCACACAGCAAACTTGACGGCACGTACTATTACAGTAAATATGAATACTGTACAACATCGAACAGATAGTTATGGCCTTGCAATGCCTATATATATATATATATATATATATGCTTGAGAGATGTACACACACAGCTTTGTGAGGATGGTGCATTTTCACAAATACATGCTTTTCATTCGTCCCTCTAACTGAATCAAATGAAAGTGTCGTTCCATTTTCTTCCATCCTTCCTTTTCATCACAGCCTCAAACAACTTGTGTAAAAAAACAAAAAAACAGATAAACTAATAAAGATCAAATAAACACAACACTTCAGTGAATGCCACTCAGAAGAGTTTCAGGCTTCGGCTTGATAAAACAAACTAAAAGCATTTTCCTTTTCCACGCATTCACTAAAATCTAAATCAGTTCAGTCTCTCAGGTCACGTCTCTAATTAATGCATTGATTAATTTTGTTTCTTGTTTGTTTCTCATGATGTGTTTGATAGGAAAAGATGCATGTAAAACGCACAGTGGCAAACGAGATACACAATGAAAACTCTTGAGTTATATAAAAAGCAATTAACATGTTTTCATATGTGTTCAGACTGAATGAAGCACTAGGCTCGAGGTGAGATATGTTTAATAAAATAAGACATAATTGACCAAAAGGCTGGTTTGTCCATCTGCGCACTCGACACTTGCAGCGCTCTGCTGGGCGATAAAGGTGCGTTGGCGATAGCAGATGTGTGTGAAGTGTTACTGTTGCTGTGTAACAGTAGAGGTGCCAGGGAATTGATGGCCTCTAATGAAACAGCAGAAAGCCCTCTACACAGCCAGCCAGCCAGCCAGCCAGCGAGCTTGTCAGTCAGTCAGTCAGTCAGTCAGTCAGTCAACCACTAACAATCCAGAAGCTTAACAATCAGCCTCCGAGTCAGTCAGTCTGCAAAAAAGTAACAAAACGGGCATCCAGCCAGCCTGCCAGACCTCCCCGCAGACCTGCACACAGTCAATAAGTCTGCTGACTGGCCAACCACCACAAACCCGGTCCGTCATCATGCTAGCCGCCAGCCAGCAACTCAAGGTCAGCCAGCCAACCAGCCTGAAGGAGCCAGCAGGTCCAAATTTAATAATCCCACTTGCTCTCATCACAGATCACGGTGAGCTCTCAGCAGAATATATCAGGCCTGACCTCTGCACTGCTGCTCTATGAGAGGTGTGTGTGTGTGTGTTTTAAAGTGATTGTGTGTGTGTGTGTGTGTGTGTGTGTGTGTGTGTGTGTGTGGTGCATCACATAATCTCTCATCATCAACAGCACAGAGCCCTGAGATACAAACACAAATATGCAAATAACAGAAGAAGAAAAGACAAATCTACTAACTGCACTTTTAGCCAAGTGTGATGCTTTTACTCACGGATGCAGAGGTGTGTGCATTTAAAAGATAAAACAAATGATAAGGCAGCATGGCTTCCCTGAAATGGGAAACTTGAGTCCCCTTGACCATCACCTTCGTTTTCATCTTAATTAGAGAAGGCTTAATTAATTTTAGAGCAGTGATTAATTCCATCCCAGGCCACTAGAGGTCAGTGGCTAGTCGAGCTGGTGCTAGTGTTGAATTGCTGCGCTTTGGAACAGAAAGCTTTGTCTGAGGAAGCACAGGTTTGACCTTCTCAAAGATAAGAACAGAAACTGATCATACACTGTGGCTGCAAACAGATCCTGCTCGAATCTGGTTACATCAAAAATCTAATAACTTCAAATCTGACAATCTGAGACAAAACTGTTTTATTGCGCACATATGCACAGAGAGAATAAAGTCTTTATGTGAGTTTTTTGTGCTACAAATAGGGCTCCTAAATAAGACTCTCTCCTGTGTTTTGACACAGAAAACAGGCCGCCATAGCCCTCATTTAGGCCTCGGCTCTCAGCGGACTCGAACTGCAGCTCCATTCAAATGTTTATGTGAGCAAAAGCCCAGTACATGCCCATCATGCAGAGGGGAGACAAGAGAGGAGCTCCTTGGGCTCCGCCGGCCCCGGCTGAATAGACTCCTTCGCCTCACAAAGGAGGGCCTGTCTGCTAAGGTGCTTAGAAAGCGCTCAGGTCGTTGATATGCAAGGCGACGGGGCAGCCCGCAGCTTGCCTGCTTTAGAGTTAATTAAGCTGCAGACCCAGTTGGCAGGATGCCCCCCCCCCCCCCCCCCCCTCCATGTCCTCTCTCTCTGCACTGTTGAGCTCTGACACTGGCATTCCTACAGGCTGAACCCCTCAACCATCTCACCCACGATTCATAAGGGGTGCACCCTCAACTACCACGAGTCACATATAGCTTCACACTGCAGCACATTATCTAAAATAATCTCTTATCGTTCTTCTCCATCTTCTTCTGCATGTCCTGGTCTCCATTGTCTTCTTCTGCTGATTCCCAAGATGTGTGCACCCACTGCCCACATCCCCTCACACTGTAGCACTCCATCAGCCATAAGGAAGGTCTCCTTGTCCGGCTCCTCCTTGAGGGTAATGTCAGTGAGCATCTTGACAATCTATCGCCTCCATCTTCATTTCTTCTCCTTCCTTGCTTCTTTCTGTCTTTGCTGCTGTCACGCCAGAAGTAGCTGCTGCCTGCTGCAGCTGTCACACAAACACACACGCACGCACACACTTACTGCTCTCTCCGTCCTGCTTAATGTTTCATCCACATACTGTATAGCTGTGAAGGCAAAGAGGGCAGGCTCAATCAAACAGAGGACAGACTCCCCAGCAGCCTGCCATGGCTCTAATTGTAGATTCATCACAGACAGAGCGGATCAATACGGCACTCTTGACTCTGCGCAACGCAGAATGATCTGAAGTTTGTCCTATTGGAATTTCTTTTACCAAGGGGGATTAGACACTTCCATTCGTGTCTGAGGATGGCGAGACCTCGCTCTCAGCCACGTTTAGGGTGAGAGAAAAAAAATGGGAGCGAGGTTCAGAGAGAAAACCTCACCCCCCTTTTTTTTGCTGTTTCCCTGCTAATGACTCTCCTCTGCCTTTGTAGTCGGAGGTACACACACATGCACAAACACTCACACACACGTGGAGGCTGCTGTGTCCTCCATTTTAATGTGACCTTGGTGCTCCTGGAGAGAGCTGGCTATGAACTGGCGAGGTGGTGAGAGAAGTCTACGCCATTCAACCTGTGGGGGCCTATTGTAACACTCAGCTCTCCATAGCTGCTCTCTGGAACTGTAATAGTAGCTCTCTGGCTAATGTACTGCTGGGTATTCAGGGACCAGAGGGGTGGTAGCGGGTTAGAGGCTGAGTGAGCCCACAGTCCAAAAAAATCTTGACAAGTCATTTAGTCCTGTAATGAGTCTGAACATGTGATTATGCTGCTAAATGGGGTGACATCCTGTAAATTCACTTGTTTCTGATGCCTGAATCTACACGAAACAATATCTGGTTGTGGTTTACAGCTGACGTTGCTTGATTTGCATTGGAAACAAGTCTAACCTCAGTCAAATTAGAGTGTTTTGTTGTCCTCCATCACCCCTGTTTTGTCTGATGAACATAAAGAATCACAGGAAGGCAGTCTGAGATGATTCAAGACTGGTCAAATTGAATCACATTCCATAAAGGCCAGATGGATGGGTTGTATTTTCTTCCTCTGAGTGATAGACTTAGAAATTGTAGAGGAGCAGCAGTAACACCTTCTCAGTCTGTCACAGCCGCAGCTTTCCCTGCCATCACACAGCAAGAGGGCTCCACTGCTGTGTTTTGCCAAACCCACTGCCAACACAACTCCTCCATTCATCGCCTTTTCTTCAGTTTGTTCTGGACTCCACATCTTTGCTTCTTATTTAGGTTTTCTATTTGCATGTGCCCGTGCTGGGGCATGTCGCAGAGACAAAGCAAACACCTTCTGTGTGGGGGCAGGCGCAGGTTGAAATGGAACCTGAACATAAGAAATGCAGAATTTATTTAGGTTGTGTTTGTATGAAAACTGTTTTTTAGAAAAAGAAATAAAAGAAAATAAGTACAAGAAAACATCTGAAGATAAATAAAGATTAAAGCTGCAGTAAATGAGGAATAATGGGGCACCCTGTTGGCCTTGGGGTTAAGGTGCTGGCCGTGAACTGCGTGCAGAATTGGCTATGTTATATCCAGAATAGAGATTAAAAAACAGCTGTAAATTTTCCATGCAAGTTTGCATTTGAGTGAGCCTTGAATTTATTTTATCACAGACAAAAATCGCCTGGGGTTCTCTGACCTTTGAGTTCGCCCACTCCACCAAAGTTGACTGATTCGTCTGGCATCGTGACACGAAACAGAGGTTTCTCAGATGAAATAAAAAACAACCAATGAGCACCATGGGGGGACTACAGTCGGCCAATCAGTGCCACAAACGGCACTAATGCCAATGTCAAGCTGTTGTCAGGCTGTTGTCAAGCACTGTCTCGGAACCAATAAGAAGCAATAACAACAATGGCAGCACTTCAGACAAGATAGACACTGCTGTCGAGGCTGCTCTGAACCAACGTGTATTCTCAATATCACCCACCACTGTAGTTTGCTTTTACTTCACTCCGCTCCACCCTTAAAACCCCAGCAAATCAGGTATGTTGGCATGGCTACACATCAGTGTGGACTTAAAATGACATTAGATTTAGGTGAATAAGTGGGTCTGTCATGATTGGTAGGGAAAATCGAATCCCCGTACTCCAGTGAAATCACTTAGGGTTGACGCAATGTCAGACTGAAGATGGAAACGGAGTGTAATGAGTTGACAATTGTGTCTGATATCAGGCAAAGAGAAAAACTGAGTGACTGAAGACTGGATATTGAAAGAGGTGGCTTTATGAAATCATGGAAACCAGCGGAGGAAAGTATCTGTGACGACTGTCAGCTTGACATAGAAACAGAAATTTGTCTTTAATGATGCAATTTAAAAATGTAATGTATGAAATTAATAAAGGCGCTTTGGATCTGACTGAATCTGGACATTCAGACCGAATAAACAAATGACATAAGGAAAAGGTGCACAAGATTCTTTAATAACCAGGTTGCATCATGTACTTTACATTATTTATAGTGGTTATTCTGGACTTAGACTGACGGAAAGAGAGCGAGGCATGGTGAGAAGGGATAAAAGGCCGAGGGTGAAGGGAAAATTCATACGTGTCATGACAAAGCAGGATAAAATGTCTCCAGAAGGACCATGTCCACTCAGTCTGGCCCGGTGAGAATTGATCCCTGAATCACATCAGGATTTGCTCTGCAGGGACACATCCACAAGCCATCAAATCCTGCCGCACTTAAATGTAATGAAAAATATACATGCATATATGTAAGAGTGTACATCCGTCTTATCTGTTTATCTTTCTCTGTTATTGCCTTCTTTCATAACAGCCTGAATATTATTCATCCAGCAGAGACATATTTCCTGATAATCCCTTCAGTAAGAAAAAAAAAAATCTCAGTGTCTCAGTCACCGTGGAGGAATTGAGGCTGAGACGAAATAAAACGTTATTAATTCTGCAATATTAAACACGCCCACTCTCCCTTTCCACTTTTTACATATTCATCATAAAACTAATGCAATTATCAATACTGTAATCTATTTGGCGGTCACATGGTGCAAAAAAGTCATTACTAGTGAGCCTTCTTTAATGAACAAATCTAATGAAGTGCAGTAATATGTTAGAAGCAAGATTTCTCTCACCTTAGGGGGTGATGTGCCTGTGTGTATGTGTGTGTGTGTCTGTATGTGTGTGGGTGGCTTTGACTCAAGGTCTTAAGTAGTTTTGACACGGGTGAAATGCTCTGCTAAAGACAAAAGAAAAGACAGCCAGAGGAGAAAAAAAGTTGGATGGAAATGTGAAGCAGATGTTAGAGATTATATCAACCCTTCCTCAGTCTAATCCTACCTGCCGAAACATGGATGTGTTGCCATGGAAAGGCGACGGCTTTGGATTTTTAATTCCATATCGTGAGAGGGGCGGGGGGAAAAAAGGAGGGAATACCTGCAAGAAAGAGTGCAGAGGTGTCCTGATGAGTGGTGCATGAAAGCCAATAAAGGGAGAAATTCCGACCAACATTACCGCGTCTAATCTCCCGGATGTACTACATAAGCATCTCCTCACATAAACACACAACATCATGACACTTGACTGATTTATTTGCTCAAGGGAATGTAAACCCCCTCTACCTACCCTCCACACACAAGACTCCTAAAACCTCCGCCATGCATTATTCATGTACATCGGCACAGGTTTTGCTGATGTGCAAGTCCTTGGACGTGCGCAAAGGACTTCTGTACAGGACTTTGTTTGAGGGGCATTATGGGATGTGGCAGGACGTTATTCAGTCATGTAATGGGCCTCGTCTGTCTGGTGTCTGCTCTGCCGCTTTCTTATGAATTCCACAGAGGGAGAGAAAGACAGAAAGAGCAGCGGCAGCGGCAGTGGATGCCTTGACCGATGAAAGGCCAATTACTGGATGGGTTTCCTCACTGTGTGCTGGGAGGACTGGCGTACTGATGGCATTTACAGACAGCAAATAAAGCTGTTAGACTGAGGCACCAGGTTGTACACATGAGCACATAAAAAGGCACTCACAACAACCAACAGCAAAAATGTTGAATCAGATTATACTCATCAACAAAGAGTGTATTTTCACATATCACAACTTACAAAAAAAAAAAAAAAACACACACAAAAAAAGGGCACAGCAGCTATGAAAAAGCCACTCTACATTTAACGACGGTACTCATCTGCAGCGGCAGCAGCAGCCCTCTCTGATTCTAAAATCTAAAATAGCTTTTACTGTCACCACCGACCACTCCATCCCTTAATCTCTTCAAGGAGATCCATTACCATATTAATAATGAGATGTGAACCGGTCATAGATTAAACTCGGCAATAAAGCAGCCTGCCAGGCACTCACACTGAGTCATTTTAATGACAGTGGGATAATTATAACTGCATGTGTCAGAATTGACAGACAGGGCTCCCTGCATACATCATACACACACACACCACACACACACACACACACACACACACACACACACACACACACACACACACACACACACACACACACACACCAACTCTGTCCTCTTCCATGTGTTAAACATAGGCTTTGGCCTTAATCAACTTGCCTGCATTATAAATAGGCTTGAATATGACAAATTGGCTTATTCACCTGCTAACTGGCACTGAGACAAGGGCCAGAACAAGCGGAGAGGAGGGTGATGTAGATGGAATTGGTAGCAGATTACATCTGTTGCGAACACATTTGGACACAGCGTTTCCTTCTCATGCTCAGTGGCGCCCCCAGAATTTTTTCATGTGGGTAGCTTGATGGGGCCAGTGAAAATCTTGGGGTGGCACACCAAAATCAAATCACAACTGAATTTCAGAAATGCTCTTGTGCTGTTGTCCAATACATCAATCTAGCACAGTTTTTGGACTTGTACAGCCAAACATGTTTGGGCCACCAGAGGCAGAATCAAATTTGGAGCCAGTGGACACTAACCTGCCCCAAAATCAAGCTTGTTCTTCTCAGTCTGCAACAAAATGGTAACAACAACAACAAAACTCAACGACTCTAATTTTTAGAAAGTGTAGGGACGGGGCTTATGCTAAGGGGCGCTCCTTTGTGTCATTGAGTAGGCTTTTAGCTCTGCCAAAAATATCCTGGACATCGAAATGGTGAATAACAGTTAAACGATCTAACTCCACAATTCAGTTCTGTATAGTTCCCAGTCTTTTCATGTTTTCTAACATGTATTATGTGTTTAGATGTAAATCTCAGATTTTACTTTACCCCGACTTAAACAACACAAGCCAATGTTGAAAGAACAGAGCATATTTACTGTGCTCCAGCGAACAATAACACAAACCATCATGAGAAGTTTCTTCTAAAGAGCTCAGTGGTTAAAGAAAAATAATCGTATCATATCACATTGACTTTCGCTGTTGGTTTACTTTCTGCACATCCATTTCTCTTCTCGTGCGCTGAACTGAACTGCCAGTCAGAGTGATTTCACTCACTTCCACTTCCACCGTCTCTGATGCCAATTCAACCTGCTGAATCTGCTGAAAAAAGCCTTAAAGGACCAGCAAGGGCAGACGATGGCCAGTGGTGTGGGACACACCGCAACGTTGGCCCAGCATTGACTGACAGCGATGGCGATGGTCGGCCCAACATTGAATGACGGCCGACCATGGCTTTTGTGTGTCAGGGCCTTTAAAGAGAGTACTGTCTGCCTCCAATTATTTTTTCCAGGGGGGACCCAGTCGCTCTCCTGACCTGGCATGACCCGCCCTGCTCTACCTTCACCCAGCTTAACCTGATATTCTTACCCTAACCCTAACCAATCTCACTCTTAATGTCTAAACCAAACCAATCCAACCAACAAAGGCAACAAGTACTAGCCAGTCAGAGGGAATGTAAAGCGTGTGATGCCTTCATTACCCTGGGGAAAACAAATTAACGTCCTGTTGGCAGGTTTTTGCCTGTCTGTGAACCTCTGACATCTTCTGACTAAGCAGACAGGGATGAGTGGAGAAAATGGAGAAACCATGATATAGACAAGAGTCTTTGTTAGACTGCCCCTTCAGTTTAGGAGTTGGTTTGAGGATATCAGTGGAAAACCTGCATTTGTAGAGTGTATAAAAGATCCAATTATTTCCTTGTCACAATTTTGCATCAGTTCATATCCATCTCTACAAATCAGAGGACTCACCTGCTGGCTGCAACCCAGATGAGGCAGTGAAGGCCCCAGAAACAAGCAGAGCATCTGCTGTACATCTACTGCATCTACCCTCGCCCCTCTTTGGGGCACCACTGGTCGTTCTCCTGACTTGGAGGCAAAAAGATTTGTCAAAATCCCCAAATAATTACAGATAAATTGCGTATTTGCTATTTCCTGCGTCTCTCGCATTCCCGAGTGGAACAAATAACCCCAGACCCTGTGAGGAACAGTAAACAAAATGGCCTGAATAATGTATATTTAAAAAAAAAAAAACATCTGTAGAATGATGTGTTGATATAAACAGCATTTGGTGTGGGATAATCTCAGCAGGAGTGCTCATTATTAAGCTGTAAAAACCCCACATATAATATTGCATACACAGTTTACTGTTGCTCTGTGTCTGACACTAAGCTGCTATTGTGTTCAATAGATTGTATTCTGTGGCTTTGAGTGACACAGCGGTTGGCGTCTAATGTGAGTGTAAGCGCCGCAGACTGGTTGAGAAACGATGTTTGTTTCCCTTGTTGCCGCGGCGGAGAAGTCTGTGCATGTGTGTGTGTGTGTGTGTGTGTGTGTATGTGTGGTGTGTGTGTGCGTTTGTGTGTGAGAGAGATGCTTTGTTTTCTTGATTTCAACTGTACACATGTGCCATGCTTGACTCGGATTTGAGAAAATCAACAAACGTGAGGCCGTACAAACAGCTACAGCTAAAAAACATGTGCTCGAGTTTGTAAGTGACTTAAAAATATCAGCAGTAGTAGAGGAGAAACAAGTAGTGCTCAGACACTGAAACACATTATTTAATACACACGGCAAGTTCAAGTCAGATTAGGTCAAAACACACATTACGGTTCCCCCAGTGACAAACACACACACACACACACGCACACACACAGCTCACAGACTCAGCAGACATGAGGTAATGAAAAGAGCCCTGTGCAGTGATGTTTGTATGTGCTTGACTGCATCTCGGGCTGATCAGAGCAGATGGTAGTGTTGTAGTCAAGGCTGTCTAAGTGGAGGCCTGAGACCAGCACTGCAAGATTTTGAATGACAAGATCCAAGACTGGTGAGTGTAAGTATGCATACAGTTTTATGAATGTTTTGCTCTTTTTTATGTAATAAATGATTAATACATCATTGTAAACCATAAATAATCATCTTCATTATCAGCAGAGACTTTGAGGAGAAATTACAAAAGGTAAAAGGAGAGAAAAAACTGAGAAACAATATAATGAATATGGAAAATATGCCTGTAGACATTTATTTCAAATGCATGAATGAGATTTTTATGCTAATGCTAAACATTTAAAAATGTGTTTACAAGAGTATTTCAAAGAGTGGAAACTGGATCACATGTAATCCAGTTGATCAGAGAGGCCTTGGGTCAAAGAATGAGATTGATACAAGACTTATCATTGCGTTGGTTAGGGTCAATGCCCCGCTAAGTGCTTCCTGATCACTAAATTTAACTTCTAGCCATATTTAAAGCTGTAGCGTGGGACTTTACCTACACTTCCATTACATTCAAGCCCTGCCAAGCGAATTCACACAATGTTGTTTAAGCCTTTTGTCTCCAGGGAAAGCTGTCTGTATTTAACAGTATATCATGGGTGTGTCGTCTGTGGTGACTCCTGCACTGGCGCACTGGAAGTGATTTGTTTTATGTCAACCAGCCAGAGCTGAAGGGGGCAGGAAGGGGAGAGAGACCATAGCGATGGAGCAGCAGATTGGTAGATAAAAAATTACCTCATCGGGCCATTATTTGCACAGGAAGACTTGAAGAGAGCACTCCTGGGGGCGGGCGAGATGTGGCGAGCTCACATGCAGGCATGCCTCATAAGAACGCGTCAATAAGGTATGTGTAATTACTCTCACTGCCAGAGGGGGGGACAAAAGTTTCTCTCAGAAGGTTTAAATATGATCAGTTTTCTAATTAAGACTTGTGTGAGGTCGAGCCTTTTGTGACATGCAAAGATGCAATCACAGCACACTCTGATACCACAGTTAACTTTAATTTGCTGGCTTCTTTTCATTTTTGTACTTTTTTTTTCTATTGAAATTTTAAATTTGGAATTAGCTTATTCAATATCTTACATTTTAAAATTCAGCAATCCAGCATGAGCATTACTAATTCAAATTTATGCCAGACAAAGGAAATCTTTTTTCCTGCGTAATATACTAGTACATAGGTCAAGAAATAAAAGCAGGGATAGAAAAAAATGATTGTAGACAGCATGTGGCAACAGGCCATATCAAGAACACCATTACGCCTGTAGCACTACAAAGGTCTTTTACCTGTACAACACCACCTGAAATGTCACACACAGACAGGACAGTGTGTCATTACAACCTGTGGAGATTACCAGCCGGGGTACTGCCCCCGTATTAACCTGTGTCTGCGTGTGCATCTGTATTTAACTTGTACAGCCTTTATTGGTGATTTTGATGTTTTGTGTGTGAGTCATTGCTAGACTCTGAGCTGTTTACTGCTGAACAGAGGCAGGAAGGCAGGCAGGTAAGCCAATCTGTGCTGTGTTCTCATTAACCGCCTGTGGATGCACAGTGAGTGAGGGGAAAAGACTGGGAGAAAGCTGCTGTAAGAGAGAGAGAGAGAGAGAGAGAGAGAGAGAGAGAAAGGAGGAAAGGGGGAAAAAACAATATGAAAGATTTTAGCTCCAAATCCTGTAAACAAGGAAAAGGAGAAAAGGTTTGTCTTCCTCCGCATTTGGGAGCCTGTGAGAGGAGGAAGGGCAGCGAACAACCTGCGAAGGGAGCTTCGCTGGTTAATCAGGATGTGTATGTGTGTGTGTGTGTGTGTGTGTGTGCATTGATTCACGTGTGTGCACGGACAGATATGTGCTTTTCTGACTGCATGCACTGCAGAATGTGTGGAAATTGGCATAGCTATGTGCACTGGTCTGCCTGAGTGTGTGTGTGTGTGTGTGTGTGTGAGTCTCGTGTGTGTGTGTGTGTGTGTGTGTGTGTGCGTGCACGTATGCATCCCAGCCCATCTGTACGTCTTTATGGAGGGGAGTAATTGAGTGGTGGAGGACAGGGCTCAGCACCGCAGGGAGCCAGCTGGAGTTATTGAGGGATGAGCAGCCTGCCTCTGGGAGCCAGCATCTTGCTCTCTCTCTCCCTCAAAACAAGGCAACAGGGGTGGGGGTGGAGAGACTGAAGAATATTGGGAGGGACGGAGAGGGGGAGAGAGAGACGAGAGAGATGAGAGAGGGGGAGATGAACAACAAACCTCTCCGGGAGATGCATCTCCTGCACTCGCACAAAGCAGGAGGAGAGGAGTGGGGGTGGAAGGACGAAGGGAGGGATGAAGAACAAGCCTCTGGGAGCTGCATCTTCTCCTTTAGCACAATACACTTGGAGTGGGATGGGGAGGAGGGAGGGGGGGTTGAGGTTGCTGGCATATACTGTATGTCTGTAAACCCAGGTTAATTACTTTTTTCAGAATAGAGTTTGGACACAGCTGTAGGTGCATAATTCCTGGTCATAGTTTTTCATAATCACAACTGGGCCGTTTATTCAAAATTTAACCTTTTTTTAAAGGTACAAAAAAGTAAATATTCAAACTGTAATGACCTGTGTGAGTTCAAAATCTAGTCTATGAGCACAACGGATCATTTTAAGTAGATTGCTTTGGGATTCAGCTTGACTTGTGGCATGCCCTTCTGACCTATCAGTAATCTTCGCTGATAAATAAAAATGGAGGGGGACACTAGCAAGCAAAGCTTCTGATCATGTCATTACATGGTCAAATAGAGACTACATTGGACAGCGTCAATATACATATTACCCAGCAATCATCTTTGCATATCTGTACCAAGCGGAAAAATGAAGCCAATGGAGAAGTGCCAAAAACTGTTGTTCCTCTAATGTCTACTTGAGGATACCTCCAGCAGCCAGTCAGTCCCCACAGACCCCCAAATTCAAATGTAGACATAAACATGTTTACAGCATGGTACAAAAAACTGTTTTGGTCTTTATAGCCAATTACCCTGTTCATGACAACTGTATGAGACATGAGTTTTTATATGTAACATACAAGGTTTACATTTTTTTAAGTCTTAAAGCTAGGCATAAATAAGGTCGGGCTGCTTTGAGTGACAGGCTGTCTGCTGATAGGGTCCTCAGCTCCTCGCTCCTCCACAGCTCCACCCTCTCACCCAAATTGGTCACTTCTGGCAACAAAAAACCAAGATGGTGACGGCTGAAATACTGAACTCGAGGCTCCAAAACGAGTCCACAAACCAATGGGTGACATCACGGTAGCTATGTCTGTTATTTTTACAGTTTATTATCTATACGTGACAAAAATACAATAGAAAATAAAAAAAATATTTGTTGGATTTTTTTTATTGTGTATTTATAGTTTTTATACTTTATGTAGAATAGGCATGTGATTTTGTTGCTACTGACTATTTCACTAAAAGAAAGAAAAGAAAAAGACAACCATGACAGAGCCGAGTTTGCCTTTTTAAGACATAAATAGTAAATGGCACTTCTATCAATTTACTGTGAGTTCTTATTTAATCAGTTGTATTTCTAAGGTGGCAATCGGAATAACTTGCAAGTGCCTGTTCTTCTCCAAATTTTCAACAGGTCCCCCCACCCCACCATGGGCCCCACTGCCTGCACTTTCTATATTTACGCCTCTGCATGGATGGCAAAATTACCAACAAAGATTAGGATCTTTGTCAAAGTAAAAGAGCTGCCTCATGCTTGCTTTAGGGCACGGTCACACATGAGCAAAATTAACACTTGCTAATATTTGCCTCCCATTCACTTCCATTCAATGCGCCAAGGGACAAATAAAACATTCACTTTAAGTGGAAACGCATATTCAGAGCTGTATTTTTTGCCATTAACTATGAAAAATGCAAACTGCCCATTCAAGAGATGCTGCCTGGCTGGCAGTGAGTCGGGAAAATGGAAAATATACCAATAAAATCCAATTTTGCTTTATTAATTAGCAAGCTAGCTAAAATTAGCAAGCAAGCTAGCTTCCCTGGGAGTCACAACTGGCACTCCCCATATTCAGCACAAATATTGTCACGGCAGGTGATATTTGTCACCTGCATTTGCTCATGTGTGACTCAATCTTTATATTTGATGCATTTGCAAGGGTTGCGAGTGTCTGTGAAAAAAAATTAGCTTCCCGTGGGGCAGGTTTTTGCCTATCTGTGCACCTGCGCACTTTCTGACTAAGCAGACGGGAATGAGTGGAGAAAACGGAGAAACCATGATGTAGACGAGAGTTTTGCTACACTGCCCCCTACAGTTTAGGAGAATATTGGTTTGCTGCAAGGAGAAACTTGCACAGAGTACAAAAGATCCAAAATTTCCTAATCACAACTTTGCGTCAGCTTGTATCCATCTCTACAAATCAGAGGACTCACTTGCTGGCTGCAATTCAAGTGAGGCAGTGGAGGCTCCAGAAACAAGCGGAGCATCTACTGTAAATCTACTGCCTATGTCTTGACTAAAACTCATAGATTATAAAGGATTCAGAGCAAATTTTGATCTTTAATCAGACTCAGCAATGTTCCTTATGTTTAAGCACTACATCAGAGAAGGGTAAGTGTAACACATGGGAGATGTGTGAAATGATAAAAAGGTCAGAGAAACTGTGTTATGGATACGCACGCAAAAGGTGAGTATAAAGATGAAGAATAAATGTGAAGAGGACAGTGAAAAGAGAGTGTGGAGGGCAGATGTCTCATGAAGAGACAGAGGAGACAGAGGATAGATGGGGTTAGCGGAGGAGGGAGGGAAAGAAAGATGAGGTGGTGTCGTTACATGCTGCGTGAGGACAGACTGCATGACGTCAATGGTTCTTCTGCAGACGTCACACCTACACATTTAGACACACGCGCTTGAGCTAAAACTGAGCTGAAAGAAGATGTTTGTGAGAAGTGACCACGGGTAATTTGGTGGTCAGGGATAAATGAAACCATAGCTGATAAGTGTTTCTTTTTATCAGACTGCAGCTGAGGTCTGATCAGTCTGGGATCAGGATGCAAGGTGTATATAAAGCATACCAAGTCCAGACATGCCAGCTGGTGGTAATACTGTCTAATGGAGTCTGATGGAAAGAGGGCTCTCAATATATTTTTTCCTGAGTGGATGGAACACTTATGTCCTTAGAGAAAAAATGAAGAGTATCCACACACTGGACCCCAAACCATTGCCAAATGATGCCTTTTAGAACCACAAAATTAAAGCATTTCTACATTTTAGTTTTTTGATAAAGCATGAAAATCAACTATTATTCCTTCAGGCGAACACCAGTTTGAGAGCATTTTAGTCACATAGCTCTAAGTTGTAATCACAGTAATCATCACAGTAAATTTAATTAAATCAAGATCTTGCATATAAGAGCTTGCATATAAGATGCCAAGCATATACATCGCAGTAATCACGCAGTGTCCCCTTGATGAGGGAGCTCAGATTGTGTGAAGGGCTCTTAGATTAGATCATGACAGACTGGTTGCTCTTGGATTCAAAGATAACATTAGCACAGACACTTCAGATTTAGCAGATCAAATGTGTCTTTGCAGTTCACTGGAGTCTTAAGCTGGAAATGAACCACGCTGTTGCTTAAACTGTGAGTTACAGTCAGTGGTGAGGAGCTCTGTTACACCATACACTGTAGGGTGTGCAACATTATTTAAGCCACAGTGAGTCAGACAATACATTAAGTTTACTGAGCTCTGAAAGGTACCTGAGTATATTTGACACACTAGACTGCGTGCACGTCCAGATAAATGTTCCTCAATGCAGAATGTGTGACACACATGCACCGCGCTGTAAAACACTGGCACAGGACATGTGAGAGAACCTGTGGAAGAAAGTCTAATCTTTGCACGCCTGGGTGAAGAAGCGCTTGGGGATGGGGCTGGATTTTCTCCCTAAAAGCCAGCCAGTAATTTAGGATCACATTTCGATCGCTAATGTCAATTAACCGAGTTCTGAGTACGCAGCTTCATCATCATCATAAATCACACTTCCTCCTGGGATAGATGGTTGAGCTGCTGGCAGAGTTCATGCAGGGCATTTGAACAAGTGAAGAAAGAGACTAAAACTTCAATAAAACAAAAACACTAACAGTAAGTTATATTTGACACTGTTGGTAGATTTAGGCAACCAACTCACTGAACTCTACTTAACTGTATGTAAGACCTGAAAACTGTAACTTACTTTATGATACTGTGCTTGAAAGCCTCATAAACTTCCCTCATTCTGTCACAATGATTTATGTGAAAATGTGAGGAAGGCTGCAATCACATGACCAATGCACTGATGAGAGTAAAGAAGAAAGTAGTAAAGACTGAAAGCCCCTGTAAGGAGGCAGACTGGGGTGGTGGATAGGTCAAACAAACACAGGACTTCCCCTAGGAAGTTCAGAACCAAGTGAACTTTGAGTTATTTTAGGGTACATCACAACTTTCCTAAACCTAACCTACGGAACTTTATGTTAAGTAGGTATCATCATTAATGAGGGGCTTTTAGACCCTTTTACTGTTAGTAAACAGTATCACGATTGTTGGTGGGCGGGGCTTAGCTGGAGGCAAAACAATTCTCCACAGACATTAGCTAGCTAGTGCTAGCAAGTTCTGTTGGCTTGTTTTAGACAATTGAGACCACATGCGAGGAGTGCATTCAGAAATATTTATGCAGAGTGTCGGAGCACACTCTGGCACAAACTGGACCATTCATGAATTTTGAGTACTCTCCGAATATACCATTCGATTATCCAGAGCGCCATATTCTCAGAGTGGCAGAGCCCACTCTGGGCGTCTACGGAGATGGAGCAGCAGAGCACCAACGCACCAAACGCACTATGTTAGGTCACTCACTCTCCGGGACTGCGAGTGTAACTTGAATAAGTTAATAAGTTAGCGTCATGGAGAAATCCAATATTCCTCTTAATACCTCCCCAATTTCTGATTAGGTGGACATGATAACCCTTAATATACATTACGTTATTCATCCCTACAACAGGAAATACATTTTCCCAAACCTGATATTAAGTGTGCGCTGCATACGCAAGAATTTTTGGTGATCCCCTCCGCCCAGTCCTTTCGTCTTTTTGCATTTAACCAAAGATGTCTTTGTTTTTGTTGACGGAAAAATTTATGTTTTGAGCCATGAGTCCTTCTTTTCTGGCTCCCAGTAACACAACCAGACAACATTTTAAGACTCCTATGTAGCCTACAGCCCTGTGGTGGAGTCGTGTTTTGCCTCCAGTTAACAAACTGACATCGTTGCGACGTCAGCTCTAAAAGGGTCTTTTTGTTAGACATTATACAAACCGTTTTATGTCAATTTTTGTAATAGTTGGATGAGAACACCCTGAACAACACAACAGTGGCAGCGCACAATTTTGGTAAAGCCAGCTTCTGATGGGCCTATTTTGAAATATTTCATCACACCTATAATGGCTACATATCTATAAATATATAGATTCATGCAACAGTTCACTGGATAAATTCAGTTTGTTAAAGTGGAAACAGACAACTTTTTAACTCCCTCCAGTGTTTCCAAGTCGTATTGTTTAATTGCCTCTGTTGCAAAGACAACTGGCTCACTTTCTGTTTTCCTCAGAGCCAATTGGCACAGTTTCCTCAGTTACTTTGGTTGTTCCACTGTCCACTATTTTCTCTACTGGGGATAGTAAGAACTTACATTGATATTCTTTAGTAACTGGGGATAGCTACTGTTAGCTACTGTGGAAAACAAAAGTGCTGTCCTCTTCCTCTTTTAGTTGCGATGTTTGACGCCCTTTCTTTGTGCTGTAAATCGAGCCTTCATTTTCGTGGGAGATCGTACCTAGTAGCAGACAGAATTGCACAGTGAAGAGTGGGGCTTATAGAGAACCACTTTAATTGCCAATGTCATTATTCTATAGGGCACAAAGGAGGTCTGCACACTGTTAGGCTCCAGTTAAATAGTGTTTTTCTTTTTTTTTTCTCCTTTAAGGCAACGTTTCAATCTGCAAGATCTTCTTCAGGAAGTCAAACAGTGTACAAACCTCCTTTGTGTCCTGCAGTGCAGTATGTTTTTGTCTTGCACCGGATTATTTTTTCCTGAATATGCAAACACTTGGTGTCTTTCTGTCATTATAGCCATTACACTGTGCAATCATTTATTTAATAATTAAAAGTTAAAGCAAAAAAACTTATTATTAAGATACAATTGAAGTGCAAAATTATGAAAAACACACCTACACACGAAAACAATGATATATATGAGACAATAAATAAAACAAGTTAAGATTGACAGCATGCTGTGATCAGAACGGATGACCTCGCAAACATTGTGCAAACAAAAGTTTTAATCAAATGGAGTTTTGTTGCTGTCATGTGAGTTTTGTATCTCAGTCGCCCACATAAGGCTGATTTGAGGTGCTGTATAATTACACTCAGTTCACAGTAATTCTCTGCAGTTTCACTTCATGAATAATCCGGCATTATGATCGGCGGGTAGGCAAGCTGTGGGCAAATCCACAAACAATATTATCAACCCACACGCAATCATGCAATTGCCGGGTTTTAGAATATTAGTGGTGAACATACAGGATATCTGCTTTGATGGACTGTGAAGAGTGATATGTGACAATTTAAAAACACCTACACACCCAACAGCAGAGTGTAATGCACTTCAGGCTCTAGGGAGAAGCAAAGTCACTCCATTTATTAATGATATCACTTCAGCTCCATATCAGTTAAAACCCTGAAAATGGATACGAGGTAGCGCGGGATGAGCGAGGCAAACAGTTCTATAAATCCTCCTTTCACTTCCTGGAAATGTTGTTGGTATCAAAGAGCTTTTTAAGACTGCAGGCATGTCTGTAAATCACACAGAGAGGAGCAGAGCTGTTATAATTGCTTTGCAATGCCTGTGATGCCCCACCGCATTATCCATGTCATAGCTTATTGCTTTTTTATTGTTAAGTGCCTCATAAAAACGGCATCGATACATGACCATTGATTTGTGCATGGACGGGTAAGCTCCCCAGATGGTGGGCATACATGATCCGCAAGCATGCACACACACATGGAGGAGGAAAAAAAAATAGGCAGTCACATGGACAAGAGGATGCCAGCATCAGATCTGCCTGCCTGAGACCCCAACACTGGCCCACTGAGACACAAGGCTGAATAAATGGATGTGTCCAGATGGGCAGGAGAGAAGGAGGACTGAAGGGAGAGAGGCACAAGCCCCCCTGTGCTGCTGGTGCTCACTTTGAAATGTAGCTTCTTGTCACGAGTGAATGTGTGCGTGAGTGTGTGTGTGTCAGTGTTTGCACTGTGGAGCATTGTCTGTGTTAGCTCAGGCCCGGTTCCCACATCCTGGCTGGTGGTCACACAGTTGCACCACCACCACACACACACACACACACACATACACACACACATACACACACACACACGCACACACAGGCACAATACGCAGGCTTATCAGAGAGAGCAGAACACTCCTCTGATTAATAAGCTATGGCACTGCAGAGTCACAAGCCAAAAAGAATCCGCTCTAACCAAATCTGGTACGCTCCAGGCTCCAATCCTTCCCAAAAATGAACAAAAACTACACAGAACACTGATCTTGCTCATCACAAATTGAAGATGATATAAGTCCTGATAAGCTTTTGGGAAACCGGGACCAGCACAGACCAGCCGAGTCGGGCCAATCCAGTCTGTAAAAGTTGAGTTCCAAAATCAGCTCACCCAGAAACCCCTCCGCTGCTCCCAATCCTTTATCATGGAAACCTAGTGGGGCTCGAGCGAGAATCTCAGCTATTATTCAATTGCCAGCCAAGCATTAATATTAATTGTTTTGTCTTGAGCAAGGGCCAATCTCCTCACCATAAAGGACTAGATGTTGTTCATTACCGTCACAGAGCTGTCTTCATTACAGAGACATGTTCTTACAGTATGCTTATGTGCCCAAGTGTGTGTGTGTGTGTGTGTGTGTGTGTGTGTGTGTGCATGTGTGTGTGCGCACTCAGTGGGGGTTTATCTCCGACGATAGCTCATAGTTCTACATGTCTGGCGTTCCTCTGTGTCACATCATCGGCCGTCTAGTGCAATCAATCAAGAGAGCCCATTGTGCCTCACAAAAAGCCAATGAGCTGCATCAATAACTGAGCCTGCACTCCCCACCCATGAATATTCCCCTAATGAAACAATCTCTTACCGCAACACAGGCCTGGAAGTCAGAGGAGAAAAAAAAATGAAAGAGCCTGCACGGTGACAGGAATGTCCGTACTTTGGCTCCTTCTGTCTCTCAATTATGTACAATTACAATGAGGAGCACACGGTGGAGAAAGAAAATGGAACATTTGAAAGAAAGAAAGGAACACATGCGCACATTGATCAATGTGCTGCTTTTTGTCCTTTTGCATGTAAGCTAACGCTGTTAACAAAAGGGCACTAGCTGACTGTAACCCATTCACTCTAATACCCATCCCCCAAAGATGCAACAAGAGAAAGCGATGGGAGGAAATAATGGCCACATTCACTTCTTCAAAACATCACACATGGAAGAATCACAGTAATGTCCTCCCTCTAGCAGCCTTCATTTCCATTAAAACAACATATCGCTCCCCGCTCCCTATTAACCCGGGGACCCGGGCCATCCTGAGCTTGCACTAGCTGGAACACTTTGCACCGAAAACAGTGTGTTCATCACTTGGCCTCCCACTACTGCCATTAACTCTGTGCTAAGACCATTATTTAAACACTGAAAGCAGAGCGAGTAATTTGGAGCGACGCAGTGCCAGCTCTAACGTCTATTCTATAGCCGCAGCTGCAGTGTGTAGTCTGGAATCTGTCGAGGGGCCAGTAAGTGACGCTCCATTGAGCCTCCACAAACAACACAAGACAGAAATGAACCACTGAGGCAGGAGAAAAGGGGGAATGTTTTCCCTCCAACAGAAAGAAGACGGATGACAAAGCATAGAAGAGAGGGAGGAACGGACAGAGAAAGAGACAATAGAAAAGAGAATGCAAAGGAAAAATATGAGAACACAGAAAGGTTATGCTTTATGAAGTCATATGTAAGACATAAGCACTATGGAGGCAAATGCGTCAGAAAGACATGCCATACCTGCCTGTCTACCCTCCTATAGCAGCACAAAAGATGCATGTGACCCTTAATCCATAGCCTTTCCACTTGCTGTGAGTCACATGGATACCCCCTACCTGTGCCATCTCTAATACTGTTGCCCACAAGCACACACGCGCACACACACATGTACACAGCCCTGTGCATTCCCTCCCCACAGAGCACATCATCCACCTCAACAACAACAGCGATATTTACAGCCAGACCCCCCTGAGGGAGGCCGGGTTTCTTGTCACGAAGCCGGCCCTTTCAGCACATACAGAACTGTAGGTGACTTCAACGATCGCCACCAGTCTGGGAGAGAGGACGGCTATTCTAGACTCTGACAGGAAGCACAACGCTGGTGTGAATCCCGTGTCTGAGGCACTTCAATCCTCGAGAAACAATAACAGAGGCCTGGCCTTTGACGTCAGCGTGGTCGTAAAGGCAGAGACGAGGGTAGAGATTAACAGGAGCTATCTGAGGGGGGGGTCAGACCCTCTTCCTGTTGCTAGGAGGCGCTGAGTGTCTCATCTTTTGATGCTTGAATGTCTTTAAGGAGAGAAATATTTAGAGAGAGGGGAAGAGAAAGACAGAAATAGAGTGAACTGATAATGGATTGTTCCCTGTCAGGTCAGATTGTTCTTTAAAGGTTCACTTTAAGAGGATCCATTGTTCTTTCTACCATATCAGGTGTGACAGTCGACACAAGTTACAATCTATCTACGCCAGTAAGGCCTTTACATCATCATCATCATCATCATCATCATCATCATCATCAGGGACAATATGTTTTACTGCTAAAACAACACATTCTCACTCCAGCCTCATCACATATCGACGTTTGATCATGGACCTTCCACATCAAGATATGACATGAAAGGTACCCTTGGTGCATTGGTTGTTGAAGTTTTGGGATGCCGTGTCAAGTTATGCTTGTTACATCGGTGTCTTCTTTCAAAATACACTTTGGTTTTCACAGGAAATTTACCGTTTACATACTGTCTCTTATGAAGTAAATGCACCACATCAGTACAACAATGCAAATCAACGGTTTCTGACACGTGGTTGGGTTTAGGCAAAAAAGCAAGTGTTTAGGTTTAGGAAAAACAAACAGGGTGTGGCTTTAGTATCTTAAGGGACAGGCACTCCGCTCCCCCAGGTGAAGGTCGGTGTTTGTTGGACCCATCCACTACCCCTTCCACCTGCACTTGTCAGACTTTCGCCACCTTAACTTTGGTTCTTGCCCTGCCGTGTTTCACTGACGCCACGAGTGCTGTTAAACTATAACAGCAACCGGTTGCATTTTATGCTAACATTAAAGGATAGCTTTTTTCGTCAGTGTCTGACACCGCAAGTCACTGCCCAAGCGTCGCATTTCGACCGGGCAGCAACATACAGCGTAATATTTCCCAATTTACAGAGTAAATGACCTATTCTAAAATATTAGAATACACTTTGAGAAATAAAGGTATTAACTAGAATCATATAGGGTTTTCAGCTCGTCCCCATAGGAGAACCGTATATGGTTCCTGGCAAAACCTTTTAAAAAGGTTTCACCTGAAATGTATTAGAGATTCTACCTGAAACCCAACATAAAGGGTTACACCTTGAACCATCTGTGAAAGGTTCTTCCCAGGATCTTCTATTAAAAGCTCTACAGAGAGCCCTGCTATGGTTTCATTGTTCCACTCAGACTGCTCTCTAGGGGTTATATCCAAAACCTTCTCATCCTCTAAGGGAGCTAACAAGAACCCACCCAGGGGTCTCTACTGAGAACTCTTTTATATTCCAAGGGTTTCATCTAGAACCCACCCAGGGGGCTCTATAAATAGTAATGGACTACATTACCCATAGATCTCTCTCCCACTAATCATGGTTTTAGTTTTAAAAATTAGCTTGGGACTAAGGGAATCACGTCCAGCAGCCTTGGGCTTCATGAGGTCCGGGCTGATGTGGTCCAACGCAACCCACAACACTCACGGGTCACAATCACAGTTTTAGGAGGTGGAGGATATGTGAAATCATTACTCCTAAAGCCTGTACTATTTCAATAGGGTTGGTAAAAAAAAAAACTGTTCTAAATAAGAGCTGAATACAAGATGCCAAGTACTGGGTACCTATTGAAAAAATAATCATTTCAGCATATGTGGTATTGTATGGCATTAAATGATGGTAAAGATATCAACTATGGCAGAACACAAATAAAATGACTTGATTAAGGGGATTCAGATACATCTACATTAAACAATATCATGTGAACATGGATACACATTTGAATATTTGAGGGTGAGGATCCTATTAACACCTATGCTCTCAACAATTCTTGAAAAACTCTTTCTTCCAAAAAGGTTCTTATTGAAACCCATAGACTTACAAAGATCCCTTGATGAACCCTTTCTTTAAAAAAGCAAATGGGTATGGGTTAAACCTCCACCCTGCAGGTATAACCCTTTTGTAACCCTTATTTGTGTGGGTACCCATTAGTTAAAATATTTAAAGTAGAAGTTCTGTTAAATTTCCTCCCAGACATGCCAGACTGCTGCTCAGTGGGTCATACTGTACCCCATAAAAATGGAACAGACACCTACAAAATAGGATTATCTTTAAGTTCCCACATTATTATCTCACATCTTGTTCCCTAGTTCCTTTTTATGTATCTGTACATACTGTACTGGTAAACCATACAAAAAATTACACTGTAAACTGGGAAGAATTAAATTGTCTGTAACAGTAATCACGTGATCTGTGGTAAGAGTGGTAAGCTTCAAACACTTCACCCTTTAGTTGCATCGATCCAGTGGTTTATAAGGCAGCTGTGGATTGAGATATCATCTGTGAAACTCCACAAAGCTCCAAAGTCACACTGTGGCATCAGTGGGATCAACAGTGGACCAAACTGAAAATGTCAAAAGAAAGCAATGGATGTGCCTCTACCTTGACGATACAAGAAACTAATCTCTGAGGACCTACTCCTCTGATGGTTGATTCTCAAATTAACTCATCATATTTAGTCGTGATATTTGCTCATCAAGTAAATAGAAAATTTATGAAATTGATTTGTGTGACATGATTAGACGCTGTGATAGATGGGAGCCATCCAGTGAGCTTCAATTAAACAGTAAGCACCCACCCTGTCGGGCAATGACAACACAAGTCAAACTGCATGTAGAGAGTGGAAGGTCAATGGAGCTGCCTAGTCAGCAGACCTGTCTAATGTCCACCATCTCGATGATCCACACGTGTGTCTTTGTGTGTGCGGGAATGTGAGTGTGTGTGTGTGTGTGTGTGTGTAAAGGGTGGAAGCAGTGGGTTGCTTTATGATGCACACAGTCTTTTGACACCTTAGCAGAAGCTGCTGACTCCCTTGTCAGGGCTTCACCCTTTGAGAGCAAAGAGAAATCCTGATTGTAACAAAGGCTGTAAAGACCAGCAGCTCCTCCTTCTTAGCACACTTACTGAACAAACAGATGCACAGATGAACTCACGTGTGTATGCAGGGGCAAAGGTATTATTAAAGGCATGAAGACTTGCTGCAAAGCACAGCCTCACAAGATCTTGTTTAATTAGATTTTCAAATGTGTCTTGAACCCAAGATAAAAAATAGATGCTTTTATGCCATACGTTTAGAAGGAGTAACACGTAGGCCTGTGTAGGTCTCTTCCTGTATCCTCCTAACTGCACCGGAAAACAGTACTGCAAATGCGACGTAAAGGGATAATCAGAGGAAGTACTCAAGCTATTATTCTAAAAGGATTCCTTGATCATCAGCCGGCTGATTGTATGAAGCCTGTCTGTACTTATAAAATAGACAGCAGAATATCTGATGCTGTCATTCTATAGCAACCCTGCCTCCTACAATTACTGCAGCAGTGATTTATGTTCAATGGCAACTTTAGTGCCGATGGAGCTACTGCGGTTGCTCGCCTCTGGCAGTGCAAGCCTATACAGACTCATTTTTTATTATTTAAACATAAAATTTATGTTAACCCCCAAAGAAGTGGTTTAAAAGCCTAATTTTGTTGGCATGCAGAGACACCTTACTAATACTCAATTAAAGAATGTTGAAATTTGAAAAACGCACCATTTTCTGCAATGTTCAGAGCAACCTAGAGCCTCTGAATGTTTCATCTGATACACTCTGACACACACTAGAAATCTTAATTTGGACGGAACTGGTGTTCCCAAAATAAATTTTGCTGACATGATGTTATAATTATTCATAGGAGATAAAGTGGACTGATTATTCTTGCAGTTTCAACTGGCAGCAGACCAGAAAGTGATGTGTGATTTGGAGAAATTTAGATTTAATTTCATTATGTTGTAAATATTAAACAGGAGCTAACTGGCCAATCATATAATCCTTGCCTGTAGGTACAGAAAGACATGTAAAGCAAAGTTTACCATTCTGAATACATAAAAGTTCAACAGTGCTTAGGCATTAAATTAACAATCAACAAGCTAGTTGATGACGTAGGTGCGGATGTTTGTAGTCACATCTCTGTCAGCTCCACCAAATTGTGCTAAATTTATCATCTTATGTTTATTTTGCAAGTGTTGGTGGTGCTTTTTTTGGTAGGTGTTGGATGGTGGTGGCATGAGGCTGTGATTCACTCATCTGGGTGAGGAAATCAACTCACCAGTCTGTAAAATCTCCTCCTGCTGACTTCTGCTAACTAGCCAGGTCGAGGTTTTCAAATGTAAACATCAGTAAACATTGAGGAAAAGATGGAGAGGATGGGCACCAGCTGAACTAGCATCCCGCCAGCATTGTACAGGCTTTGGAAAATAAAATGGATGACCTTTGTGCTGCATCAGCAGAGCAACGCTGCTCGTGTTCAGGAGGAGCAACCATGCAGTAATCTTGTTAGGGTCGTGATGTGTGGACTGTTAAATCATTCCACAACCAAAAACCATGAATTACCAGAACCATCCGGAAACATGAACAACTATAAAGCAGTAGCCAAAACTGTAAGATGACCCAAAAAAAGGACTAAATTACAGTGCACAAGTTAAAGGAGCTGATGGGACCCTATTTCACTGGAGCTGTACCTTGTATAAACCCATCCATCCATCCATCCATCCAGTTTTGTAACCGCCTATCCTCTTGAGGGTCGTGGGGGGGCTGGAGGCAATCCCAGCTGACATTGGGAGAGAGGCAGGGTACACCCGACTATCGCAGGGCTGACACATAGAGACAGACAACCATTCACACTCACATTCACACCTACGGACAATTTAGAGTCATCAATGAACCTATCCCCAACCTGTATAGCTTTGGACTGTGGGAGGAAGCCGGAGTACCCGGAGAAAACCCATGCTGACACGGGGAGAACATGCAAACTCTACACAGAAGGTTTCCTTCCTGGGATTCAAACCAGGAACCCTCTTGCTTTGAAGCGACAGTGCTAACCACTACACCACCGTGCCACCCACTGTTTAAATCCATGTGACAAATAAATGATTAAAATTGATTGACTGATTAAAGACTAAACCAAGCTAACTGTGGCAAGCTAACAATAGACCAGTATTATGTGTCTGTTTCTCATGGTCATTTCTGCATCCTCCGACCTTTGTTCCTAAGCTTTTTATTAGCAATATGATACACCGAAGTTTTCAGTACTCATATTTACTGGTCTTGTGTTTAGCATTTAGTGGCATCTAGCGGTGAGGTTGCAGAACTGGAACTACGGTGGCTGACGCTAAAACACAAATCTAGAGCCAGTGTTTGGTTTGCCCATTCTGGGCTACTGTAGAAACATGGCGGACTCCCTGGAAGAGGACCCACTCTGTATGTAGACATAAACAGCTCATTCTAAGATAATGAAAACACAACAATTCTTATTTTTAGGTGTAAATAAACTAATGGAAAGATACTTCTGAATATTATATACATTTCTGCCCACAGATGCCCCTGAATCCTACACACTGGACCTTTAAATATACTTTATATAATATGTGATTGGCTACTGATGATTAGCAATCAATACAAATACAGTGAAAGTCTCTTTACTGTTTTACTAAATGGCTTTCCCATTGCTAGCTAAACATTTGAAAAAAGCAACATCTCTACAAATGAAGATGAGTATCTGGTGTGATGTGTGGATGTTTGAGTGTGAGTGAGTGACACTTCTTTCTTGCCACTGGGGAGATTGACTAAGATTGGAATCGCATGATGAAAAGCTTGGGCAATCTGCTTTGTATTTCTGTAAAGGTGCCTGGTTGTACCCTTTGTACCCGAACGTCTACTCCACATATGACGCACACGCAGATAGAAACACACATCCCCTAACAAGCTGCTGTCCCCATCGATAAACCCCTCCTGCAGACCGGTGGACAACAAAACCGTGCAACTACTCACGTCAGCAATCAGTCGATTCAGATTTGCAGGGGAATATCTCTGCACAAGCCTGCTGCTGATTTCAATAAGTAACTCAGCCGTGATTTATAGACTTAATCCCCCACAGGCAGCGTGTACAGCCAGCTCTAATGAAACACATTGGTTTGGATGTGATCTGAAGAGTCCAGATAGCTGCGCCATGTGGAAAAGAACATATGGATCATTGAGCTCCTCTCCAACATTCCTGAACAATCTGGACAGGACATTGGGCGTTTTATCACCACCAAGGACTCAGCAGTTGCACTGCGGAGGCATCCAGCTGCTTGTTCCCAGCGGGATAAGCATCCTATCTGTGTTGGGGAAAAACAGGAAAAGACCTCTTGCACATTGCTACCATGAGGTCATGTTTTGTAACTTTATCTAAATCATAGTTGGAGACTCTTTGTCATATAGTTTGGAGAGGATTACATGATCTAATTTAAACTCTGGAAACTCCGGCGGGTTGTTCTGCCCAAACACAACTTCGTGACTACATTAAGCTTGTTGCCACTCTTCAATAGCTCTGATGATAACTAATTTAATAAAGCAAAAAAAGATGAACTTAAAAAAAAAGATGATCATCATCTTTGTCTTTCCTGACCTGTGAGTCACTCTGTCCATGAGCGAAAGGAGCCATTTGGATTAGCAAAACTGTTTAAAGCTCACTTGTGAGATCATCTGAGAATATGTCATCAGTTCCACTCGCAACCACGAGACCCTGAATGGACCCCGCTTTAGTTACACAGCATACTGCAGAGCTTAAGTGATTAGCTACCATTAGATCATTTGAGAGGAGAGGAGAGGAGAGGAGAGGAGAGGAGAGGAGAGGAGAGGAAAGGAGAGGAGGGGAGGATTACAGTGGTAGTCACTGTGCCATGAGGCATTGTATTTCAGACAACATTCATAATGCCATCAGCTTCCTTGTTATGAGAACTCGGTGTGGGCACATGTGGCACGCTGGCCCAAACCACACACAGCAGTGATCTGTGAAAGCTTACCTCCCTTCTCTATTTTCATTGCATGTAGTTGTATGTAAGGTTTCTTTGGAGGGCACAGTGGCTGGCTAGAACTCTCTTTACACCCTAGGTGTCTCAGTTACAGACAAAAAACGAATATTTGAAATCTTTCAGATCCCTCATCATCATTCAGCATTCAACACGTGGTGATAGGCCTCAAGAATCATAAATCATAAAGCCATTATTTTGTAGGAAGATTGCCCAATCATTTTTCAGCAGACTCCAGCAGGTGTCACTCTAACCTGTGATGTCTAATACAGACTAAAGAGCTGCAGCCACCAACCAAACCTGACTGGGACTCTCTGAGGCTGCGAGAGGAGGGGTCAGTCAATCAGTCATTCAGTCATTGCTCTGCCTTCACCACGGAAGAGTTCACCAGAGGTTCAACCCTGCCCAGCACAGCAGTGTGAAACCCAGTCTGCCTGCCACACTCTGGAACACACTCTGCTGAACCCACGGCCCCAGGGGGAGGAAATGTTTTCTCCTCGCTGCTGAAAAACGCCCCTACTTCTTCTGTTTGTGTGTGCTAAACTGCTTTAGCTCAGCATTTAAGCCATTCCGAGATAATGATCATTAACGCTTTTTGGCGTGGAGACCGTGAGAGCATTCATCTCAAGGAAATGGAAGAGGGGAGACATTCTTTCTGTTAAAAAGAGGAAAGTTTTTTTTTGATTTCCCAGGCCACGCACTGCTTGTGCTGTTCAGCATGTCAGACAGGAAAGAAATGGTAGTTCATGGGCCTACAGCACTTGAGAAACCACTGACAGGCTGCGTTTCAAGGACACAACCTTTAGTTTGTTTTGCCGAAGAGCGAAGTTGAAAGTGTGGGCGTAATTCTCTATTTGTCTCTGGACTTCGACTTCCCTGAACCCTGTCATTTCTAATCTTGGGGGCACAGCTGCTTTTATACACAGTGGTTTCACACAATGCAAGCTCATATCTTCAGCCTTCTATAGCATGTAAATCTTCATTTATATTGATAGCAGGTTACATAACTTCCACAGCAGCTGCAGCTTTACAAACAGACAGGAATTTACATGTTCTGGACACAGTTTCTCTTTCCCCACTCTGCTCCATGCATATGTGTGCCTGTGCATGTGTTTTTAATGCCCATGTGGATATGCCTTAGCACACATAATGGCAGTGCAAAGGTGAAATAAAAACACCACCTTCAGCAGTAGCATAAATTGGTTCAAAAGCACACTCACACTTGCGCACAGCTTCTTGCCAAATAAAGAAAAGTGTGACATCTTAAGTGGTTAATGCTCATCCCACAATAGAGGAGCTGAAACCTGGTGTGTCTCTTTAAGGTACGCCATACATGGCAGGCACTCTGCTTGCAAATAATGTTTGTTGTAGCTCTAAACAGAGAGAGAGAAGAGGAAGGGCAGCATTTGCTCTTTCCCTTTTTTTCAGTTGTGTGATCAATCGTGCAAAGCTGGGTTACATGCTAATTCTAGCTAATGTGTGTAGAAGCCTAGATAACTTTGTACAGACTTTTCTCAGATGCAGTGGTGTTGGTTTTTGGTCAGTCCATACTGATTACACCTCAGACTCAAAGCCTTGAATTCCCCTTGAAGGTTTTGTCTGACATTTGAAACCCCTGCTGGCATGCAGGTTCCATTTCATTTCAGGGGTTAAAACCAGATAGGCAAGATAAACCAACACAGATTGTGCACAGTGAATATACTGTATATTGTGCACTGGGACAGGAGCCAATGAGCGGCACAGATGGCATGTCCATATGTGTTGTCTGCACTTTTTGCTGGCCTGTGTTTAACATGGTGGACAGCGGCTGTGATGGGACAGTGAGGTGATAGTCAGTGGGTCCCATCTCACAGCTGACAGACTTCCCCCTAGTTAATAGCTATTAAACTTCATCATTTGATTAGCAATCGTGCTATTTTGGGCATTTTAAATTCAATAGCTTAGAAGAGTACTGCAGTGATTTTGGGATTGCATGGAACAGATTTAGAAAAGGCCAAGTTATTCTGACTTTTAGTACCATATACTTAAAAATGCTGGATCCTACAATCCCCCTATTGCAACTCTACCACATGTTTCATTAAACCTTCCCTGCCTAATAAACGCCTTCCTCTCTCAAATCCAATGCTCCCTGTTTATGGCACAGGCTTTCTGTCAAATATTTGGAGTCTCAAGTCCGACTCTGACTCTAGCTCAAGTCGATGACCCCAATGACATTATCAGGGTTGTTTTTCCAGATTTTAGAGAGTTCCCTCCTGAGCCACAGAAGACATTATACAACTGTTTTCACAGTCAGGACAGTCATTAGGAATTATGGTAAGGGGGAAAACATTTTTCAAATTTTACACATCCGCTTGAACTGCATTTTTGGCAATTTGGATGGTGATTTGGTCTGGAAATTGTTCAAAAACCCTCCTTATTGTCTATATACCAAGAAAAACCATTCATCCTCTGGTCCATCCAAAAAGGTCTCAACAATAAAATAACTACTATGGGGACTAACATCAACACACATGCAATCGGATCACTGAATTCCCCAAGAGTCTCGGCTTTCCAGTCAAACCCAGTTCATGCAAGAGGAATGATGGACCCCAGTAAACAGAAATATTTATAAAAAAAATAAAAATAAAAAAACATTTTGAAAAATGGAAATTTTCAGCCAAACTTTGAAGCATTATATCAATGCCTTAGGGCGTCCAGTTTGCCAGTATCTTCACTCTAGTTTTAAGACTTAGGCTGCTTCAGTGAGTTTTATTTGTCAGCCTGCGTAGCTCCTCACCTTTGCCACGTTTAGCTTTGCCCGTCATACCTGGTGCTTCTTCACGCTTTTTTTTAGGGGGGCAAAAATTTGGCCATTGCCTCTCTGCTCCCTTCATTTTTTTTATTTTCTCTATACCCTGGCTTTTCTCTTCTGAGTCCCTTATTTCAAAGAGTAATTGTGACTTAGCTGATCAGGCTCCACTTCCCTTTACACTTTAACATTAGCAGCACGTGTGTTCTGCACTCAGACCCCATTGATTGCACTATTTTCACAATAACTGCGGCGGATGGTGTATGTAGTTTTAATTATAACAATTAATTTATTTAGCATGTAAATACAACAAAACTTTTATTGTTAGTTCAAATAAACACAAGAAATTTTGCTCTAGATAAAGGATCAGCGCTTAGTGAATAACCTCCTAAGCCCTATGATAAGCTATTACGGCAAGACTTAACTATACAGATCAATGAGCAGTGATAACTAACATGTCTTTGGGGTCATCAGGTGGGAACCTCCTTTGACCAGTGTTTCGTCTAGTTGGTCCCACGACACCTCCAGGAGGCTAGACAGTGATCTCTGGCGTCCCAGAGACACTCCCCTAATGCCAGCTGTCACTGCTCCCCGCACAAACGCAACAACCTCCTTTACCTTACTTACGCATGGCTTTCTCAGCCCAAACACCACTGCCATCTTGCACAAACCCAGGCTCCGTTGATGCGAGCTCCAGGTAGTGACCGTGCCGATACTACCTTTCCTAGCACATTCACCATACCCTATTTCACACGCTACAGTTAAGGGAGATAGAAAAGGTTAACTGTGTTATTGTTAGTGATATAAGTCAGTATGTAAATTGCACTTCATCTCATTTCAGGGTCAACCATAGATCTTTGCATGCCCAGGCTTTGAGTCGTTGTCATCTAACAGTTGAGTGTAAAATCAGTGGAATGCCCCTTTAATTTTAACAGACACCAGTTCTTTATTATGTGTCTGACTACTTTGCATTTTCTACATTAATCACATCAACCCTCTGGCCACTTAATCGTCCACCAGATGTTGTAAACGCTTTGGCTAACAGTAATATGTCTGCTAACACTTGTATCTATTTCTCCTGTAGCTCAAACACAGAGTAGCTGCTGATTTCCACTGTGATGCTTGTGTTTCATCATTGAGTGGGACTTCCACTCATGTCTACAACATAATTCATGATGTAATGAAGTCACATCTGGTCATGAAGCTGCACCGTTTTGACAAGCTAATGATAGTTAAGCTGTTTTTGTCTGGTCTTCCCAACATCAGCGATCTGATTTAAACAGCATCTGACCAGCAGTGCCTATTAAAATCCAACTCAGACCGTCGAGAAAGCAGTAACCACTTTTAGCTGGTGTTGGCTGGATTTTTATCAGCAAGCTCAAGGCCGAACTTATTTACTCTGCGATAGAAAGTGCCAGAAAGATGAGGACGGGTTTGATTGACATGGACAGCCCACTGGCCTCGACATGGAATACATTTAGAAATCAATTACAGCCTCGGTAATGGAGGAAACACCCCTTAGTGGCACACAACCAGCACTTGATCAAGGCTCGGAGAGGGGAAGAAGCGGAGAAGCATTACTGTGACAATGCAGTTGCATACATGTGAATGACACTACATGTAACTGGAGATAGATAGCATCTGGATGAAAGAAGAAGAAAGGGTCTGAAACAGAAAGAACTCTTTGTACTTGATGTGTCAACATTTTGAAGGATGACTCTGTAATGATTATGTGATGATTGGGCTATTATATTTGAAGTGTATTAGTCATAGCGTGTGCCATATCTAAGGAACAACCTCTCACTACTTGAAATGAAGACAGTAAATTGTACTTTCTTCTAAATCTCTTTGGACCGTGCTACGATGCTGATTTGTCTCATGCAGATTAGTTGGGTTGGTTTCCAAGGCAACCTGTCAATTATTTGTTCCAACAGCTTTGTCTGAAGCCCGGCAGAGCTCTCACCCTTCCCCTCCACTGTGACCCAGGAGGCCGCGTCCGTCCCGTCCTCAGTAACATTGTGTCAATGATAAACCTCTCAGGAACATCCAAAGACCATCACAAGCTGAGCCGCAGAAAGAACAAGCAGCACCAGGGAGGCACACACACACACACACACACACAGACACAGCCGCACAAAAAGAACATTTTGAGAAACATATTGCTGAACGCTCAAAAAATAAATCAAAAAAAGAGAGAGACAGAGAGAAGGAGAAGCTATTGAGTGTGCTCTAGATTTTATAAGGCATGACAAATTGCTTGATTGTTGAAAACAGAACCGCATGCATTGGTGCGTGTGAAGCATATGGGATAATCATTTACAGCTTTGGGTTGTAATTCACGCGGCTTGTTTGTTGTTAAAGAAATACCGTAGCTCAATCAAAAAGGTAGTCAATGCCAAAATCATTGTCAGGCGGATCTAAATTCTGTTTACTCTGCTGAGATGCCTGGTAAACCACCAGTTCTCACACGCAGGAAAAACATCACACTCGTACATACCAGCAAAAAACCACAATACGGCTTTTGCACAAAAGGAAACAGAGCTTTTGAGTAGGAGAGTTGTCATTCATTTAGCATCTCAGATAGGCAGGATTTTATTGTCACTGTTTTATTTCCTCTTTTTAGAAAAAAAAAAATCCTCACTAAATGTTTACCAAGTGTTTTAGATAGTTTGATGAATACTATGGTGTATAAGTGGGCACCTCTTTCTGAGTTCATTGTGAAGCTTAATTGTCCTTGAGAGGAAACTCATCTAAGTTTTAATGCTGAAGATATAAAAACTATTCATGAAACAGTTAACATGAAGGATTTCAGGGCTACAGTGTCTGTGACTGGATTAGGGAGGCACGATACTAGCTTTTGTTTTTATTAATTTATTAATTTTAATTAAACCTTTATTTAACCAGGAAGCCCCATTGAGATTGCAAATCTCATTTACAAGAGAGACCTGGCCAAGGTAGCAGCCAAGCAGAACACATTTAAAATGCAACAAATACAACATGCAAAACAAAAATCAACAATAAAACAACAACTATTCAAACATAGTGGCCTCTCAAGAAAACCAAGCACATGTCTCTGTCACCACATTCTTTATGATGCCCTTAAATTCATTGACTGATTGATTTTTTGCCGATATGCCGATATGTAACAACTCATTTGACCGATAACCGATACAGATATCGATATATCCACTTTTTTCCCTACCTAGTTTTAGTGATCATCAAGTTTCTTCTGTAGTAGCTAACATCATGTTATGTATGTATATGCTTATCATGATGGCCCACCAGCAGATGGAGTCTGAAATACAGTGCTTTTCAGTATATGTCATTTTCATTCATTTTGCCAATTAAGGAAAAGCATGTTGGCTGCTTCTGATAGTTCATTTTAAAGCCAATATCTGCCAATACCGATGACGTGCCGATATTATCGGGCATCCCTAGTTGCATGCATGCCAGATGCAGTTATGAAACTTTACAGGTGTGCAGTTGAGATCAAAATAAAGGCCTAGGATGAGGGCGTGGTCTAAGCAAGAGCGCAAGAAGTAGGGGGGTAGGAAGGAGGGAGGGGGCTGACAATGTGCTGATATTACCAGCATGTTGGCAGATTCCGATATTTAATCTTAAAGCCAATATCGGCCGATATCGATGGGATGCCAATATTAGCGTACATCCCTAGACTGGATGTTTTACGACTGACTGTAATTACCTCTGAAAGTCGTTAACTTGCAAATGTTACTCTTGTATGTCTTTATTTTAATCTTAAATCTTAAAAGGTATTATGGTCTTAGGGTAATATATCACCATTTTTTATTTTTCTACTTTTACCTGTGTATTTTTCTATACCGTAAATTGTATCATTCATATGCTGGAAGATTTATGTGATTTATGGCAGTGGTTCCCAAGTGGTCCAGCCACAGGGTCCAGATTTCTCCTCAGTCATTAGCTCAAGGTCCACACAGTTAAATATATTCAGTGTCATACATTTGTTTGGCTATGTCGTCAAGCTAGTTTATTCTACAGCAGGAAATGACACTTCAAAATAAAAGCACTGTGCTGGAAATTCACTGTACTTCAAAATAAAGTGTGTTTTTTACAAACTTTCCCAAGTCACTTGAGGTCCATTTAGAATGGACCCATGGCCCACTTTTGGACTGTGACCCACCAGTTAAGAACCACTGACTTATGGTATATATTCGACTTAACATTTGGTGAATAGAATTTAATATGTAGGTACTGTTACAAATTCTTATCAATTGCTAAGCTGAACATGCCTGTATTCCTAAAAATATTTTTCTGGGTGAGTAACATATTATTGTTTTCTGTTTTACTACATTTATGTATTTTTTATATAGTAATTTTTATCATAAGCATTTTTTTCTTGATGATTTGTGATGTATAATTTATATATGGCTTAATCATTTCTAATGTGTTGTATCCAATATATGTCTGTGTAATATTGATTTTTATGTTCCCAGTTCCTCGTCATTAAGGCATGCTCTGTCCCCCGTGTGGGAGTATCAGATAGCGTCATTCAGCTCTGCTCAGATTGGTCCAACCTGATTGTTTCAGCCTGTGAATGGATTGACTCTCAATCATACAGATTACAATCACCTGAGTGATGAATGTGTTTGTGTCTATATATATCTGCTTTATGATGGTGGTTTGACAATGCCTGACGAAGATCAATTAAGATTGCTGGGAGCTTTTAATACAGTGTGTGGATCTCCTGTGTGAGTCTCGCCTCAGTTTGATTATTTTGATCCAGCACCTGTAAAAGTTTTTTGAATGTGTGTGTACCCTTCACTCTGGGACAAAATCGTCCTCCAAAATCCTCCATGTTGTTATTCAGGCATGCTTTTTTTTCTCTCCTTTAACTAAACTAGCTGGGTAAAAGTGATTTTCCCATGGAAATGTCAATTTAAAAAGTCAATGATGTCATCCATGTCAGCAAGCCAAGAAACAACCCTGATTCTAACTTGTATGAGGTAATAATTGGACCTGCGGGACTAAACAGTGTTAGGGGTCTGAATCAGCACAGAGGCTATTTCGGTGCTGTACGAGGGGTCAGAGGTCAGCTGAGCACAGGAGGGGCAGAGGGAAAACAGAAGATGTTTAGATCCTTGACTTCCCTTAAAATCAGTTTTTTCATAATGAGAGACTGCAAGATATTTTTATTTATATACGCCCACCTACATAACTTTTGCATATAAGATACACCTGAACAAGTACGCGGCCGTGGAAGATAATGAAAGAGTGGTAGCCAACAGTATATGAAGCACAAGGAGAGGCAATCACTGTGTAATAATAGAGCTGAAATATTTTCATATGGTGTTTAAAGTCTCATCAAAGTTCAGGCAGTTTTTCGTGTAACCGCGACACAACCACACTCTAACCAGACTTAACTTCTGTTTAAACTCAGGCCATGTGGTAAAAATGTGTGTGTCCTCTGACTCTGCAGGCTGTGCTCCGTCCTGTGTCAACACAAACAGGAGCATCCAATACTCAGTCAGAACTCAGTAGTGAGTAAATACGCTCTGTAAGTCTCTGTAATTACAGTGGTTTTAATTCTATCTGCTGCGTCTGTTCAGTATTTTTCACGCTTAATGACAGTTTATATTCATTACTCACTCAGAGAAGGTGGTATTATATAACAGAGACTGGAAACAAACAGGTGGACATGTGTTACCAACAACATGAAACAGGTACAGACGCAGACTGATCATAAAAACAGCTTTATACTGTTCACTCACCTGGTTTGGATGTTCAGTGCCTAAATGCTGCACACAAAGTGGTGTAGTGGCAGTTATACTGAATTATAAGGGGTATACCCACCTCTTTTTCCAACACATTTACACTTCAACCTTGCACATATTGATGTTTGGTCATGGACTTTCCACGTCCACATACAACGTGCAAGATACCCTGCTGGGTGCGCTGGATGTTGACGTTCTGGGACACTGTGTCAACTTCTGCCTGTTACATGAACTGTCTTCTCTCAAAATACACTTCCGTTTTCACAGGAAATTTAACATTTACATACAGTCTCTTTCAAAATAAATGCACTACGTCGGAACAACATCACAAATTGACTTTTTTTTTTTTTCTTCAACAATAAACACACATGGTATGGTTTAGGCAACAAAAGCACACAGATAGGTTTAGGAAAAAAGAACAGGGTTTGGCTTTGTGAACACCACTCTCTCGGGTGTAAGTCGGTGTTTGTTGGTGTTTGTCTGTCGCTGCGAGTCACTGCCCAAGCGTTGGATTGCGTGAGACCAGGCTCCTGTGCTCTGTGCTGGAAATTCACTGTACTTGAAAATAAAGTGTATTTTTTACAAACTTGACACGATCCCGAGTCACTTGTGGTCCATTCAGAATGGACCCACAACCCACTTTTGGACCGCAACCCACCAGTTGGGAACCACTGGTTTAGAGTATACCCACCTATCAGTCAGAAAGCCATTGGAATACATAGGAGAGTAGTCCCACTTCCTCCTTGTTAACTTACCCATCCACATCAACTACCACTGCAACACTGTACACACTGTTATATATCCAACCAAGTTTTATTACATTCAAATGTGTTCAATAACTCAATTAAAACCCTTATAGTGAGTGTGTTAGATGTGCTGAATGTGTAATGTAAAGTCAATGTCAATACACTTCAAAACCATAAGCACAACGTACAGATAAGAGGCACAGTAAAAGAAGTACTGGGTATTAGCAAGAGACCGTTTGGTCTCAAAGTATGTTGTCAGCATAACATAACTGTGTCTTCTTTCTTAAATGAAATGAAAACTTTGTAGCTTTTATCAACTTTTAGTTGATAGAATATCCTCAACTTTTCAGTAGTACTCTAATTATCTCTAATTAGCTTTGAACAACCAAGCTCCCACCCTTTATTAATTATTCATCTACCTGATTTACTGTTGAGTTGGATGCATCCACATGGACCACATCGACCTGCCTTATCTTCACTCACTGGGATTTCTAGCTCTGTCTTGTGACTCATATTTGTCCTCCATGATGAACCTGGGGGAAGGGGGATGCATTAATCCCACATAATTGCCCCGGACCATCTGTCTGTCTGTCTGTCTGTCTGTCTGTTGTTCAGTATGTCATCATCTGTTGTTCTGTCATGCACAATGTCTGCAACACCCCCAGACTGGATTTTAATGAAACTTCAGGGCATGATTGCTGCATTTGGACATTTTGAAAATTACGCTGATTGGCTTAAGTGGGGTGTTACAGCATTGGTTTATTACCTGTTGCACATCTTGCTAATGAAATCAATCTTTTCTGGTAACATTTTAGAGTTAAAAACTTTTTTTTTTTTTTTTTGGTTGAGAAAGAGGTGACCCATTTCAAAAAGCAACACGAGCAGTGAGAAAGATTTTATCGAAGTTTACAGTTTNTGTTGCACATCTTGCTAATGAAATCAATCTTTTCTGGTAACATTTTAGAGTTAAAAACTTTTTTTTTTTTGATTGAGAAAGAGGTGACCCATTTCAAAAAGCAACACGAGCAGTGAGAAAGATTTTATTGAAGTTTACAGTTTCACATAAAACACTTGTTGGGATGTGAAATGTGAAATCAAACTTTTAAGTTATTTCCCAAGCAGTTGGGAAATGCCTTTTGCAGAGCTACATCCTGGTTCAACCTCGGCCTAGTAGCTGAGAATGAACACAGTTTTGCAATGAATGACTGTAATGAACGTGGGTGTGTGACTACAGTGTGTGTGTGTTTCCCACAAATAAGTTTCTATAATGAGATCAAACTGTGTCACCGCATTTAGAGTCCTCACAATTAACATAGTAAGTTAAGTATGATTAATGAATGGTTAATTTAAACAATGACAACTGATCTTTTGAAAATTTGATTTGGATTATTGGATTTTTAGGAAACACAGGAAGTGAGAAGAAGGGAAGGATATGTCACTGCTCCATTTTGCCCTTTCTTTCTTTAAATAATTGGACTAAAGGGCCTAAGGGTGCCACAGTAGCTACAACATTTATTTGGTCATACACTGTAAATCAGTTGTTTCTGATCAGATTTGCAGGAAACTGGAGAATGAACTTCTCTATTTTGGGGATTTCAAATTTGCTGATTGTCCTGAGGGGGGCCCCGTAGTGTTAAGCACCTTTATGCTACACACACAGTTCTTCGCAAGAAAGGCTGGCACCTGCTCTTTCCCAGCTGTAAAACCAGCAATTAGGAAGCATAGGTTAGCATTTTTCCTTATTGCCAAAATCCCCAGCACAGCTCTGCACAACCTGTTGGCCTGTTTACACTTAAGCCTCAATGCAACGACGATGATTACAGTAAACCTAGACACTCACATACTGTGAGGCAGTTTTAGAGTAATTACAGACCTTAATATAATGTTGTGTATTTTATGCTTTATATTTCATTTTCTCAGTCGTGAAACTGGCTGTCGCATTGTTCCAATACTTCTCACATGCTCAGCATACTCTGGCTATCGAGCAGTTCACCACAGCACGGTACACAGTAAGTCCCCTCAGGAGCATTCTAGTGGTTTTTTTGTTGAGGAAGTAGCATGAATAAACAATGCACTGCTGATGGGAGAATTGCGTTACTTGGGTGTTTTAATGNCCCCCCGTGGGCCTGTAAGGCCTCATTTAATGCCCTGTCCTGCAGTTACATCACCACTTAGACATGCAGTGGTCAGCTATATATGATGTGTGTGCAGGCTGAGGGCCGTGTGACATACTTAATCTGAATGAGTAATTGCATAACTCCTTGCAAAGCTGCATGGCTCAGAACATGCACAGATATCTGCTGAGGATGGAGCATCACTGATTGGTTTCCGCTGTGAGAGACAAAGAAACTTTGTGATGATTATTTTTCGCTCACAATGGTGAGATCAAAGCACTTCTGCAGAGACATACATAGACATACATACTTTTAAATGCTTAGTGTACTTTGGTAGGCTATAGAGTCAGATAGCTCTGCTCTAATGTACTGCTATATAACAGCAGCCCACATGTCTGAACCGACATGTTTAATTTAGAGGTTTTGGTGCGCATATTGCTGTGAGTGCATTTTTTAGGGTCGCTGCTAAATGACAGATTACTCACATTTGTGTGAGCCTATGTAATCCGATTCCGCTCCAGTTCATTCTGTGCAGACCTCATGTCGTCATACTGTAGCCTACTGTAGGAGCGCTTCAGCCTCGCGCAGGCCTGACCAATCACCCGCAGAATCATCCGACCCAGATGCACTTTGCACGGCTGTGAATAATGTCGACAGCTGTTTGACGACACGGTCACATCGTGTCCAAGTAATTATATCATGCAATGATGTAATTATGAGAAGCCTGTTTACTGGAATTCTATAAATGTTTCTAGATAATAATAATAATAATAATAATTATAATAATTATAATAATGATAATAATAATTCAATTGAACTTTATTTATCCCAAAGGAAATTCTTGTGCCAGAGAATGCTTCAAATTACAGTAACACTAAGTACAGTAACCACAATTTAACGTTCACAACCAGTAACAACCAGAACAGCCAGTGGGTTCCAGAGGTCAGGGTCACTCACTGGGCCCAGTTCGAAATAACAGAGTATTAAACATCTGGCAAATTATACAAATATACTCCAACAAGTAGTAGAAGGCTATCCTATTACATCACTTCATTTTTGTTCGAATTGGTGTACACATCCAAGGGAAATTTTATAATACCTTCTCAAAGTGAATAAATAACTCAACGTACTTTATAAGAGTGGGCGGATTATGAGACATTGTGCCAAGGCCCTCACCACCTTCTCTACACAGGAGCAAGGCATGAAGACTTTGTGCTGGTTTTGTGTCCCTTTGAAGTTGTTGTGCATCTTTTTTTGTGGTTTTTTTTTTCTGTTTGTGGTTGTTTTGTCCTTTTGTAGTCATGTGTGTGTCTTTGGGGTAATTATGTGTCTTTTTTGGTTGTTTTTCTGTTGTTTTGTATTCAATTTATTTGTGTCTCCTTGTGGTTGTTTTGTGTCATTTTTGGTCATTTTTTTGTATCTCCTTATGGTTGTTTTGTCATTTTGCAGTCATGTGGGTGTCTTTGGGGTAATTGTGAATCTTAATGAGGGAATTGTGTGTCTTTCATGGTCATTTACTGTTGCTTTGTATTCATTTAGTGTCTGCTTTTGATTGTTTTGCCCATATTTGTAGTTATTTAGTGTGTCTATTCCACATTGGTATGTGTTAGTTTGAATTAAATTGTGCAAATGAAGACACTGACACTTGGGGGCCCTTGGACCTGTACCCGGTAGGCCCATTCAGTAATACATCCATCCTTGTAAGTAGTAAATGGTGGGTTAGGTAGGTCTATAGTAGGCTACTTTAAGTACACTATAACTGTATTTCTGGTCAATTTCATTTTTGTCTATTTGTATTTTCTTTTCTTTTATCTTTTCTAGTCTACTTTTATTACATTCTAATATTGCATTCTCCTTTTTAATTGCGTTTTAAATGTTGCACCAATATATTCTATTTGCCCTATGTAAAGCACTTTGAACTGCTTCTTTGTTTGAAAGGTGTTATAAAATAAACTTGCAGGTTAACACTTAAATGCTGTCTTTATTCTTCTCTTTGCACCTTTTTTTAATAACTACATTTTTTAATTAGGCTATATATATATATATATATATATATATTGTTGTTATATGATCATGGGAACGATGATGATATTTATTTTGGGAGCCCAGAGTGATGCGTCTCCTCGTCGGCTCCATCGACTCGCTCGACACTCGACTCGCTCACTGTACACCAAACTCGCTGCGCTCTGACCACTGCAACTTTTGCAGAGACTCCTCACTCCACAGACATGTCGCACAATAGCTGAAGTAAACCTGTCACCGCGGCTCATCATCGGAGCCTCCAGAAATACACCGCAGGTCAGGAGGGATTTCAAACCGCACGGCCACCTCCTCTGTCGCTTCCCCTTCGCGTCGGACCCTCCGTTTGGAAACGCCTGGATATGAATTATGAGCATTTTCCTCACTAATGAACTGGGCCAGTAATGCAGGAGACCGCCGCGACTCTCTCATCAGTGTTTCAAGATGGCAGATTTTCATTGAGTTTTGAGCAGAAATCTCGCTTTATTTTTTGCCATGAATAACAGAAATCCTTGCACCGATGGCCCCTGTATACGAAGGTAAGATGCTTTTTGGAAATGTGCTGTTTTCTCCCCCCCTGTGCGGAGCTCTGTCACTGAGCCTACTGTATCAATTGGGATACAATTGAATTGCGGCTGATACGGAGACAGATGCGTTGCACCCTCTCCTCTTTCAGTCAAAACCATCCAACATATATGCACATTATTATATCTAACCTCAGCGCAAGTATGCTGTCAAATGTCCCTGCAGCTGTGTGCGTACTGCTGCTGGTCACAGTTACAGAATAGGAGTAAATAGTCAGATTGAGCTGCCAGTCCGAGCTGAAATAGCGCTGAGAAAGCAGCAAACCCTCCTGAAAAAGGTCAAAGACAAACATGTGTTTAACACACAGCAGTCTGCATGTTGTAAATGTTTGTTCCTGGTAGAAATTACAGCTCATGCTTTTAAGAAGGAATGAAAGAAGGTCGGAGACCGATCGGTGCGAGTCTCGCCTCTCTGTATCCACTCTCCTTTTCCTATCTCCAATTATTCCACAGCAATCTTTAACACCGACTGACTTTAGATCTTTCATTGCCTCTGGGAATTGATTCAAATATCTTATTCTATCTTCCGGAAACCAAAGGCAAGCTTTAAATACAGCGTATATTCGCTATCGCTGCAGCATTGTAGCTGTGACTAATCCAATTGAGAGAATGCTACCCCGCATGCTTCTCCAAATTGTTTGCTGTCATACAGTTTATTTTTTTTTTATTCTAAGAGAGTAATGCACACACACAGACAATGTGTTTGCTTTGCAATGTCGTTGCAAGGTGGGTTATAGATGTTAAACAGTGCAAGCGGCCCATTATAATCCGTGCAGGATCCGGGATCTATGCATGCACAACTGCAACTGCACAAATAATGCCAACAGATTAAATAGATTTTAAAACAGAGGCTTTATTATGATGAGATTGCATGTCATTTTATATTAGATTTTGCTTTGATTCTGCTGTAGTAGTGCATCATTCAGAAATAGCCTAGTATACTTACAGTAGCCTGTGGAGATGCTTCTCTGACTACATTAATAACCTTTAACAGTATTTACAATGGAAACAGAGGCTTACATATAGATCAGAAGCTTGTGCAAACTGAATCGAAGCACAAAGCAAATGATGACCCTTGATGTTTCCAATATTTATTTTTGAGCAGCCTCATGTTTGCGATCTTCTTTCCCTACTCTATAGTCCCTCTGCTGGTGCTAAAGGGAACCCCTTTTTTTCCTAGTCAAAACTACCATTGAGAAAAAGAAGTATTGAAAAGTAACACTACACATTTTAGAGTGAGGTTTTTCCAAATTATCACAAGCAAAAGTGGTGTCTAATACGAATATGTAGGGTATTAAAAGGGCTGCTACAGAAGATGACAGTATCAGGAGCAACAATAAGGCTGCTACAAACTCCCCACTAAGTGCTGTTATGTCACTATGGGAATATTGTAGTGATTTTTCATTAGGGGTGTTGAAGCTTACAGGCAAAGCCTGAGACGACGGCGTTCCAACATGAAAAGGAAAGTTGAAAATGAGACTCCTATGCAAAAGGTAATTAGTGTAAATTACATTCCCCGGCTTTTCCCTTCACCACGGAGAGGAGGAGAAGGAAAGAGAAAGAGGCGGCAGGGGGAATTAATTACCTAGCCTGTCCCCCTCAGTGTTGGAGAGGCCTGTTATGTAGTGCAGTCATGGAAATGACCAAAGTCTCCGGTAGAAAATAGGTTTGGGGGGCCCTTTTACGTAGACTGGGACCGGCTATTATGGTGATTGCTCACCCTCGGCTACAAGGCAACTAATAACTTAAATCTACGTGATGGACTGCTTCCTTTGATAGTTTAAAGTTGAGCGTGTGGAGGAAAAAACACTTGAGACATGTGCTTTGTTTGCTGAACTTGATTTAACATTTATAATCACTTCTTTGGGATTAATTGTCTAAACATGGTTGAGGTTTTCAGCAAGGTGTATGAAATGGTGATAGTGGTCACTGTGCTTAGTGAATGTGCGTCCATGTTTGCCTTTGGTCCTTCTTGGCCCAGACAGAAGGCCATCAGGCGGGCCTGCTGGCAGGCAGGGCAGCGGTCTGATCACCCTGGGAGCCTGGTCTCATAACCCAAACTGTCACCTTGATGGATGTCTGATGAACGAGGCAGGTCCAGCAGCCCCCAGCTGTGGAAAAAGCTAATATTCACACACCGCCAAACCCTGGCTGGATATTGGCGCGCTTACGCCTGCATGCGCATTTGTCTCTATCTGTGTATGCCTTCGCACACATGTGCTGTCACCCATTTGTAGGGCAGGCCAGCGAGAGGATTAAGACAGCTGCAGAGCTGGGCACCAGGCAGGGACACGACTTCATTTGCAGATCTGCCTCTCACAGGTCAACCAGTACTATTCCAGAGAGCATTCGTTCATTCACACCCGGAAAAATGGACAGAGTGTATGACTCAGAGGCTGATGATGATGATAGTGATGACAGGCGCTGCAGCATCACAGGCAGATTAATGTTTTATCCATCCACGCAGCCATTACGTGTTAATGTGACTTTGAATTACCTCGTGGTTTTCCAGGTATAGGGAACGTACCCTGACCTCGTTCAGGGGAAGTTCCTCCTCTGAGGACAGAGAGGACAGACTTTCTCCGAAACTCCCCTCAACTCTCTCTGTCTCCCTCCCTCTTCCCCTCACGCTTGTTTGGACCCGCTTGATTGATATCTTCCTCACAGGCCGCGACCCAGGCTTAGACTCCAAGGTTGCAGCGTTTTTAAACTTTGATTAGAATTGCAGGAAGAACCCTGGGGGCCTTCGGGGGCCACGGCAGGGCCGCGCCCCGTGGCAGAGTCAGGGGGGAACCGAGGAGGGTCTCTCTTCCTGACTGTTATGACAAGCAGGGTGGTGTGTTTAGCTCTTCACTGTCCACAGTGGAGGAAGAGAAAGGCCTGGGGAGGGAGGATAGCTAAACAGTTGGTAGTTAAATAGCTGGCAGGAAGGAGCAGTCATCACTAGGCAAATCCTTATAGGTGCCATTGTGAATGTTTATCTCTTGTTTTTCACTGTCACTCAGCAGGTTGTTTTGATCTGTTTGTTGACCTGATGCATCACCTCATGACTTGTTTGGAAGGCGGCTTGCTCAGAAAGGGTTATGAAAATGGATAAGCTGTCTTTACAAGTATCGCTTTTGCATTATTCAAAGCTTCCTATCTGAAAAAGGAAGAGAAATCCAGTGTTCGGGGATTCTTTGTGCTATTGATTTGTTGGAGCATTTAGTAGAAGGAGCTGAGGCTTTGGAGGGAGATAGAATGTGAGTTTCGTGTGTGATGAGGTGTGTGTGTAGCTCTCGGTAGAAGACAAGGGAATATGTGAGCTCTCTCTGATGTGCTGAAATAGTTCACAGGTGTGATCTGAGGGTTTTTGGAAACAGATGAGGGGTAGGGTGGAGGGGATATGGGGGGGGGGGGGGGCGTCAGCCTGAACTGAAATGACAGGTTAGTAGAGGCCAGTCTGACACAGGAGGCCCGGCCTTGAATATGAGCGGAGTACTTCTGGCTCTTTCAACAAGCTCAACTCTTCATATACTCTTTTCAGCAAATTTCTCTGGAGTAAAACTGCCTCCAGTACACGCGCACATCATTCTTCTGGTCCTCTTTTTTTTTTTTTTCTTTGGAAGAAATTCAATTGAGATGCAAGGGGACTTTGCGATTCTCATTTTCTCCTCAGTCAGTAAGCCTCCTGTTTTAGTGCTTCTGCCATATGTTTCAGACCTCTCTCGGAAACGACTCTGAAAGCCGGGCTCCGAGGTCCTTGAAGCGGGAGACCACATCAATTGCTGACATTAGTTGGTTTTTATCGAAGGGGAAGGGGGGGAGGCTGCCTGGGATGGAGCCTCAACCCTGTCGACTGCTTACACAAGGCATTTCCGTGTTGGTTGTCATGCATGTGTGAAGGCCCTTTTTTCCCCCTGCACTGTTGTTTCACACTGTGTATGGTGTCAGCTTGTGTGGAACAGCTGCCTCTGGCTCTGACTAGCAGCGGAACGACTCCGGGTTCTGTTAAAGAGGAAACTAGTGTAACAGGCATCTTAGAGTTGCTCTCTGGTCTGTAATAAAAGTTGCAAATATGTGATATCTGCGTTTAGGAAATTGAGAACACCTCACAGTCCCTTGATTGCTGGAATTAAAACTGTAAACACGACCCATGATATTTTAATTCTTTGAATGCTTTTATTCTCTAAATGGATTTGGAGCATTTTATAAGCAATTCTCTGCTTTTCAGTGGGGTTCCACATCACCTAAAAATGTTCACCTCCGTGTATTTGAGGATCAGCGTGACAGAGAAAAACTTGACGAACGTCCCTCTTAAATCTAGATAACCTCCTCTTGCTAAAAGTAATGTAATAAGCGCTCGACAGCGAGGATGAGAGTAGGATCTGTTCAAAAGTGCTGAGAGCCCCTGCACCTTACGACACATCCATTGCTTTGATCTGCTACGAGAGCCACGGTTCAAACAAAGGTTCACATTTTACTGCTTCTCAACGCAGCGCACAGAGTGAATGAGGCCTTTTGTTAACTTGGGCCCTGCTAAGCAATAATTACACAGGGATTCCTGGAGCATAAAGGGCACTTTATACACTGAAGGTGTCAAATCGTTTCTTAAAAAATATATTTAAGCGAATAATACCGCGCAGTGCAGCGTGATCTGCATTTTGCTCACATGCCATGTATTGCATGCTCACTTTGCAATCATCATCCGCCAATGACCCCTCCAACTCCCAGCCCGCGCTTCCCCGCCCCACCCCCACATCTATCTCTTATCTGTCCTTCCATCCCGCTCTGTTTGTTGATAAGCCGAGAGGCCATTGGCCAGCACACATGGTGCCCATGTGACACTTCAGCAACAGCCTGATGGCCAGATTGGAAGCCCCCATGTATGTGTGTGCGTGTAATTGGAGGCTGCTTTTGAGAAGAGGTCTAACTACTGTAGCTTTTTTGTTCTCCCTAATCATGACCCCCTCCTCTCCCACCCAAAAGCCCTCAGACTCCCCCATCGCTTCCCGCCTCACTCCGTCCCCCCTCTGGCTTGTCTTATTGCCATCACTAACCCCCCAAAACCAAACCACCAGCTTGTTTGTGGCGCACATTGTCCCAGGTCTTAATCCTATTGTTTGTGATAATGTCCCCCTCTCCATACCAGTCCATTTGACATCGCACTCTCTGGAAGAGAGCTGCCGTTCGCTGGCTGTGTTTATCATTATCTAATTTGGCCTTTCAACTCGACACGTCACATTGCACATGCACACGTGAAGCTGCTAAAAAAAAAGTTGAACAAAGCCTTGAATGTGGTGCGAAGACAACAGATGATGTAAGGTACTACAGCTGGATGGTGAGGGCAACTACCACGCTCGCAGCCACTTCATTTAAACAAAAGATCCTAACCGTCTCTTCATATTACTTGAAGCGTGGAGTGAAAAATGGCTTGCAGTTTTTAATCAAGCCTTTCATAACCTCCACATTTTTCCTCGTCTTCAGAGTGAAGGAGACGGGGTGAGGATAGCGAGGGAGAGGGGGGAGTGTTTACAAGCAGATATTGAAATGAGTAGCAAAGGACTGAATTACACGGGCACTGAGGTTGCTGTTTTTTATGGTATGTGACACTATAGACGCAGCTATGGGCTCTGCCATGTCCAGCCAACGTGGTCTTAGTGCCAGCCCCATCTCCACTCCTGGCTCCGGCCCCTCTCGGTCATGGAAGGGAAGTGGAGCGATGGGTGGCTGCTGGCGGCCCCTTCACAGATGGCTGCAGGTACAGCGCTACGCTTGGCTGATAACCAAAGGACTTCAAAGCTCAGACGAGCGCTCAAGCCCATTTCTGTCCAGAGCCAGGAGGCAAAAAGGCACAGAACAGAGAAAGGAGACGGCAATAGACGAGGGCCGGGGTAGTCAAAGGAGTCAACAGGCATGGAAATGAGCAGCTTTAGCCCTTTCCTTTTCCCCCCACGTGCTTTTTGTGCAATATTTGCTCTCGTGTTCCGTCTCACAAAGTCACTTCTTATCTTCTTATTCAATCTTATCATTTTTTTTTCTTTTTCTACATGCCTTGTGATTCTCATTATTCTATTACTGTGAAAGCAGTTGTTATGACACATCCCCACACTAGCCTGAAATGGGGAAAAAAAAAAAAGTGGTGGTCACTGCCCCTCCCTCTTAAGTTTTACTTAATTTGGTTCAGACCGGATATTCTCTTAGGAATCCTGTACTTCCCTCTGAAAAATCAGCTCCATGACACAGTAAACTAACAAGTCACACATCAGAAAGACGCAGGAGGTGGAAGTGACAACACTGATAGAAATCACTCAGAGGTTTCACGAATTGTCCTGCAATGTAGTAAAACGGTTTCTATATCTGTTTGATATTCACATATACAGCAAAAAAAATGATTTCTTCGTTAGCGCTGAGGGCTGGAAACCAAGCTGTTATTAGCTTTTAAGGGATAATGTAGAGAGAGAGGGAGGGAGAGAGAGATGTTAAAAAGTAATTTATTCAATTAGACTATCCCGTGGCTCCTCTAATACCACTCCAGTACTGACATGAGAAAACGCTGAATGTCCTAACTGTAAAAAATATCTCCTCATAGCTGCACGTACATCTCGGAAGACGTTTGGAAACATTCAGCTGCGGCATAAGTGAATGATTATGGTTGTTTAATGACAGTTTGAACCCTTTTTATTAAAAAATGCAATATTTAGGATCCCCAGAAAGGTTTGAAGGAATGGTTATGCCTTTGCAATTTCTATTATTTTATTCTGAAAGCTGCTTATTTCAGCTCTTTTATTTTAATAGATTCACAGTAGGAGCATGCACTGTTTGCTCAGCTTTGAGGAGCTCACAAAACAGAAACAATAGTGACATTTATTACTGAAACTTGTCCTCATATGGCCTAATCATGTAAAGTTTCATGGTTAAGTAAACTAAACAAAATTCTGGAAGAGAGATACCTGTTTATGTTTCTTTACCCAAGTGTGTTGCAGCATGAAAAACAGGCTGCACACCTTTTAGATCCACTCCTCACTTCAAAGCCTCAGGCACCATCATGGCCAGCCAGCAGCTCTGCCTGGAAGCCTTTTGAACTGACCCCTCCATTCAGCCTGAGAGACAGAGAGGGAGAGGGAGAATGGCAGCGAGACAGGGAGTGACAGAGATTGAAAAAAGTAAGGCAGAAAATGGAGGGAGGGAGGGCAGTGGAGCTGGGAGTTCTTTGTCAACCGCTTTGAAACATTATCTCTGGAGGCTCAGTTACACCTGGACTGCAACAAGGAGTTCCCTTTNTGGTGGTGGTGGTGGTGGCTGTGGCGTTGGGGGTTGCAGATCTCACCCCTTGTCCCCGTTAACCTGTCTCCTCCTTACATCTGGGATCAGCATCGGCCCGGCGAGGCGCCCATCTCCTCACAGCTCCCCTGATAAAGCCCAGCAGCTGCTAACACACACAAACACGCTCCAACCCCTCCATCACTTTTAGAGAAGCTGGCCCAGAGAAAGGCCAAAAGTTGACCTTTAGCTTAGTAGACCTGTTCTCTTCCCTTTACTGCTCCAGAGCAGGTCCAGGCCAGGGAAGTTGTTTTTTTAACCTCATTAGGGGAGACAGAGACAGTGTGTGAGGAGTTTCATAAGCACTAAACTTGAAGACATTTGGACACAAACATGGCATCCACCTCAGTAACATTAACCTCATCCAGCATTTGAATAACCCTGACAAAAACACCTCAGCTAGGCTAACACACTATTAGCATTTCTATCTTTACTCACAGTAAAGCATCTTACGGTATGATGAATCATTATTTACTGGCGTCCCACAGGTCATCTTTTCCATCTGTTAAAATCCCTCTCAGCTACTACTCAGCTGGGAGTCCAGAAGCAGCTCCGACCGCAGGAACAAACCCAAACTGGCAAATTCTTACAGTAGACGGATCTTGTTTCTTGTAATTCACTAAACAAAGTTTGTCATAATGGTTATAATTGTAAAACCAACAACTCTTCTTCTCCTTTTTGAAGGTGTTTACCTTTCATGCAGGCCAATCCAAATGTGTACTTCTCATACACTCAGTGTGTGGGTGTTAAACTGATGGTCAGAATAGCCATTTCCTGTCCATGGTTTTGGCTGCTATTTGCGACTGTGAGGACACTGTAAATATAATCGGCTAAAGCCACGATTTTCACGCTGAATCAGACGCAGAGGGCTGAGTTGGCTCGCCGTATTTATTACCTCAGCTCTGTGGCCAAAAAGACTCAACAGCCATGTTTACGACACCCTGTCAGTTGGATTAAGGACACATATGCCATGCTAAATTGGTATGTGAGCATGTGTTTGTGTGCGTGTTATAATCTTTTAAAAGCTGTTTGACTATATAGCATGGTGGGCCTACTTACAATGTTGAAGAAAAGACGGGACAGAATGGGAGAAGCTACAGAAGGAGAGAGGGTTAAAGAGAAGACGATGAAGAGAGATTAGGAGATTAACACAGTTTATCAAGCATGTATATGGATGAGTCACCTGCAGTATGAAGGCTGGAGTGGATGTTGAGGCATTTTCGAGGGAGAAAAAGGCATCTGTAGTCTAAATTAGTCTGATCTGTGGCCTTAATAGGCCCTGAGCAGCAGCTTCACACACCCTTCTGGAATACCACACACTCCTGTCGCCTGGGGAGGCATGCGCACCATCTCCAGCTTGTATTTGATAGCATTGGGAGGTGGAGTATACTGGGGTAGTCAGGGGAGCAGGAGGCCAACTGCATGTGGAGGTTATTAAGAGCTCTGATGTGAAATGGATAGAAGTTACCCTGTTTCCTCCTCTGTGAGGCAAGAAGTGGGCTTCATGTGGCAGCATCAGTGTTAATCATTATCAACCACACTGACCAGCCTGTGTGTCAGAACCTGTCATTCAAAAACACCCCAGCCACCCTGGTTTCAAGCTAGCAACTTGCAAGACCTGAAAGTAGCCAGGCATTGGTACTTTTTTTTTTTAACGCAGTGTTTCAGAAAACAAACAAGAAACTAGAATAGTGTACTTAGTAGTGCGCAGCTCTCCGCCAGGTGGTTGCCAGAGCTGATTGCACCCATGCTAGACAATTCTTGCATTCCAGCAGACGCGTTGCAGCAAATTTCAGAAGCGAAATCCCAGAAATTAATAAAAATACACTCCTCTATTTCTGACGGAGTGCAGTGCACAGAGCAAATCGATTTATCCTGCTAACAGACACTGTATATGAAATATAGATAGCCTCTCATGTAATTATGAGTATGATTAAATTATTGATAACTAAGACACAGCACAACACAGTAGGAAATAACAACAATAAACACAATTAAAACAGACAAACACAAAACCATTTGAATACATAGCTTACTTACTTATGGTAGAAGCATAAATAGAAATAAGTAAAAAATAAATATCAAGTCTGCAATTCTACAAAATCAGGCAGGCAAAAACTGCAGCTAGTTGAATTTTCCCTCTAGGCTCCCTTACAGTTAAGATGGCCGTGAAAACTGGGCCTTTAATCATCTCATAACGTGCATACCTTTACTGGATCATAACATATCCAGTATAGAATCAATCTGCAGATTCCAACGGTTCAAAATGAGGCCAAAGGTTTTTATGGATGTCAGTTTTTGAGCCATGATGAAGGCAAAAATGTGGCCCGCAACAGACTCGGTGAGGCGTGTTGTTTTAGCCGAGCTGATTTCTGGAAAACCTGCAGCCCCTTATTGTTGTTGTTGAGTGAGGAGTCAGCAGGTAATGACGGTATAAAACAGATAATTAAGCAGGTTTTACATCAATTGTGAACCACCAAAATAAGAGATGTCCTTAAGCATACAGTCATAAATATGCACACAAAATATTAGTCTGATTGGTCCAGTAGTTTGAGTTTGGACTGATAGAAACACACACACACACTCACACACACACACACACACACACACACACACACACGCCTGGAGGTAAAAATAAGAATTCTGCAAAGCCTTGTCATTCATGAATATCTTTTCCAAGCAACTCATTCCTCTGTTGTTGTATTATTAATAAACCAGACAGCCCTATCAGTTTGCTGTTTGAATACAGCTGTGTTTTGGAAATACAGGAAGTTGTGGCCCTGCCTGTGTGTGATTGGTCCCCAGGTGCCTAGTCAGGTTGGACTGGTTCCTCTGTTGTCGGGGTTCATTTCAGGGTTTTAAAGGGGTGGGGCGTTAGAAAAATCCCTCTGGGTGTGTGTGTGTGTGTGTTTTGGGGTGGTGGTTTAATGCATGTTGTTACTACACAGCTTAGACTGTCGAGCTCTGACAAATAGTTGAGGGAAAAAAACAGCAATAGTCATAAAGTTGCACACACACTCATACACGTGGAGTCTCAGATATGCAGAGAGGCATGTCTGTGGGTACACGCCTACTAACACGTGCATACACATACTCTGCACACATGCAGAGAGCAGCGTTGGGTGCATCCTTGGTGGAGCAGGATCGACATTATTGCAGCTGTCTGTGTCAGATATTAATGCAGATGCAGACTTTGACCCCTCAGTTCAAGAACACACCCAAAACCAGTTCTTAGTGGTCTGTACCATGGGACAGGGCAGGGTGGCAGGGTGGGGCAATGATGCCGTCTCCTCAAAACACCGTCCAAGGCAGTACTCCCTCCAACTGACATCTTTCCTTGAGACTCTCTCTGCCTGTGGTTTTAGGTTTTAACATCTCCCGCTGCTTCACTTCTCTTACTTTGCTCTCCAAATCAATAGCTTACCAACTGCAAATAGTGCTCCAGAAATGTAGTAAAGAGTAAAGACTATTAACTCACATAACACTTTGGATGTCATATTAGTGGGGTTAATACAAATTTGAACCTCACAAAGTGAAAACCTGTTTGGAATATATTAAGCAGCCCGTGCATAAATGAAAATCATGGTGGGTTTTTCTTTTAATTCCTTTGTTTAGTTGATCATTTTTGTCTGAGAATATAATTATCTTTGTGTGTCCAGGAAGAGGTCGGACCCTTTAGAAATAAAATTAAGGTCTCCATCTCTGAAAGGTTCCTTCACAAACCTAATTCTGCTCCTGTTGCTAAAAGGAGCCCCAGCTCCTTGTGTGTGTGTGTGTATGCAGGCATGTGTCGCTGTGCGAACATCGGCATCATTGTATTTCATTTTGTGTTTGCATATCACCGCCTTTTGTCCTTCACTTACTGAGGCGCCATCCTTTCAAAACCTCAGGTTGTGGTATGTTGCAAGGACAGCAAATAAGGCCGCCATTCACATTCACACTAAAACCCTCCTACTTTGTCTGTAGATTATAGCACAGCACGGTCGGCACGCAACAAAATCCATACTGCACCGGCCCCTCTCGAATCAATTTGCCATTGTCCGATGTTTTCTTCCCACATTGTGCTCATCTGTGTGTCCTCCCCCATTGTTGTCTGTGTTGGGTTACTGTTTCTTGCCTACAGTTCTCGTATGTTGATCTCATTACAGTACATTGTGTCCAGCTGTCATTGTTGATCCTAATGACATAAGAGGAAGTGTGGTGGAGTGGGGCGTTTCTTACTGTGTGTACATGATAAGCATTCTGGAGAACGGCTGCTTATCAGGTGTGTCCCTGCGTGGCCCTGCAACGGCGTTTGCAGCCGTAGTCAAAGCAACACAGCATGATGGATGTCAGTGGTAGTGCATTCGAGCCATGAGCTGATAGCAGAGGTGGAGCCAAGTCACTGTTTTGCAAGTCATTTGTAAATCTCAAGTCTTTGCACTCAAGTCCTGACTCCTAAACCTTAGAGTAAACAAGTCACTCATTTTTGTTGCTGTTTATTGCTTATTTGTTAAAACAAGTTCGCTTAAAGTTTCTGCGTCTCCATCTGTAATTTTTCGACCCGCATGTTTTGCATTCTACAGTTGTATTTTGTTGACCACTGCATAGTTTTTGTACACAAACAAAATGGTCTTTGATATCATTTTTTCCAAATGGCGCCCAGTATCGTAACGTTAATTTTGCATGGTTCTCTCTTCGACTTGATAAGATGCTTTCAGATTGGTTTAAACCAAGTAGATCATGGGGGAAAATAAAAGTCGACTTGTTAGTTGATTCAGGAAATGAAGGTAAATGAATTGATCCGTGACACACTTTTGAAATCTTTAGGCTTGGGAAAAGGTATCAAATATTTTCAAGTCAAAAGGCTCAAGTCAAAGTGAAGTCACAAGTCATTGGTGTTAAAGTCCAAGTCGTAAGTCTTCTTTGATTTTGTCAGGTCGATTCTAAAGTCATCAAAGTTGTGACTCCAGTCAAGTGACTTGAGCCCACACCTCTGCTTAACAGGTGCCACTGCTTTATGGCTGGTCATGTTTTTTAACCCCCGCCTCCTCATTTATGCCGTCACACACGGAACAAATAGTTTCTTCTTTTCTTTTCCACATTCAACATTTAATGGGCATTTATTACAAGGCTTTCTTTTTTCTTTCTTTCTTTCTCTCTTGTCTCGGTGGGGAGGAAGTTTGGTGCTGTGCTTTGTACACTTGCTACACTCGTGATTTGATTAATAAGAAATCCAGCTCAAACCGAGCCACTCTACCACCCCTCCTCCCTCCTCCCCCCCTCGCGCTCCCTCCTCGTCTCCCGCTCCTCTCCTCCACCCCGCGCCTTGGTTCAGTGCCTGGTTAGGCTGACCTGGCAGTATAAACAAGGCAAATGTTTTTCTCACTCCAGCCGTTTTATGACCACACTTACAACATTAATGGCGGGCTCCTTATCTGCTGACAGTTACCCGGGGGGAACCAGGTTTTGCAGCTTTACTTTAGATTAAAAGTGTTAATATTTTAACTTCAGCTACACAAGTTGTTGTAGCTCAGGTAGAGTCTAAGAAAGTTTATAACCAACTCAACAGCTGATGTGAATGTGTGCAGCTGTAAGCATACTTGTGTTGGTGCTCCTGTGTGCTTGTGAGTTTACTTATTTATCTATGCATTTGAAGAAGTGCCGTCCCAACATGTTATCTCACAGCTAACACAACATGCTGTATCTTTGGCTGTTTGCTTCCAGGAAGGGGAGAGTTGAGGGAGTGTCACATTTACAGCAGGCATGCTGCTGATTTACGAGCCGAGAAGTCCAGTATGTGTCTGTCAGACGGCATTCACATTTTCCTCTTACGCTGTCAATATGCTCGATGGATATTTGCCCTCTTTTGTGCGTTTGTAAGAGAGCGGAGGGAGACATGGCGAGCCAATTCCAACTGGTCAAATAGTGTGGTCAGGATGAGCATAAAGGCTGATGGAGCAGCAGCCTGCATGACAGTATCTCCCCGCGAGCTCGTCTGATGCATTATTCTATAAATAAGCAGAGATGAGAGAGCTAAAAAGGCAGACAGGATGGTCAATAGTGGCCGCGGGTGAGAGAGAGGGAGAGAGACTATGCAGTGTCAAGCTCCAGCTCCCCTACTGAGGGCAGAACTCGAGCAGGAGGCAGGAAGGCTAGGCTTCTCTGTGTGGACAATATGTTCCTCTTCAGTGGTGCGTTCAATGTTGCGTTTAACCCCAAAGTCACTGTCCTCACTGCAGGTTTTCCATCAGTGGTTCTGTTGGCCATGGAGCTTCCATACAGAGATCGGGGGCTCACTGAATGCTTTGAGTGCAAAGTAGATGTTAGTCAAATGCTATGGCCTTTACAGCTGACCCAATTGTAGAACTATGGGAGAGTTTGGACCAACATGCTCAGGTTCAGATACACCAAGTAGACTAAGCTAGTGGCAATTGGGGCGCCCAGTAGCTCACCTGGTAGAGTGGGCACCCCATGTACAAAGTCTCTGTCCTTGATGCAGCAGCCATGGGGTCGATTCTGACCTGTGACCCTTTGCTACATGTAGTCCCATCTCTCTTCCCCTTTCACGCTCATTCTGTCCTTTCTACTGTAATAAAGGCAACAAAAATAAAGTAGTAGCCTCACGTCACATGTCTTGACCCAAACCTTGCTCTTGAACACAGTACAAAGACAACAGCCAACGGCTAACTAGCACGTATGCCCTGCGCCTTAGTGAAAGGAAATAACTTCCATAACAGCAGGCAGCGGTAGTCTATGTTCCTCATTCAAAAAAGGGAAGACCGACAGGACGGAATCAAGAAGCTAGTTAGCCTGTTAGCACATTAACAAGACAAACCGATGTTGAAAGAAAAGATATCTACCATGCACAAGTGAACAAAAACACAAGCAATTACAACCATTTCTGCCGGAGAGCTCAATGGCTAAAAAAATTATCTAACCTAATATAAAAAGTTTGTTTCGATAGCATGCCCTCTTGACATTAGTCATCTGTTTGCTTTCCTCACTTCTGTTTCTCTTCTCATGCACAGAGCTGAACTGCTAATCGCAGGGATATTACTCAGTAACAGACTCTGCCGTCTCTGTTGCAGATTCAACATGCTGAATCGGCCGAAAAACAGCTGGCAAAGGCCCACTAGTGCCAACCATGTGGAACACACCACAAAAACTAGAGAAACTAGGGCCCAACATTTACCGACAGTTGTCCGTTGGCTTGGTGTGTCAGGGCCCTTAGACATCACTATCATCAAACGTCTAGATGAGGGAATGTCTTTGTGAAGAAGACTCCAGAAGACTTCCTTGGAGAAACTATTACAGGGTGAATTAAAGCTGTTCTGGTGGCCCACTTCTTTCCTAAAACATATTAGGTTGGTCTTTCCTTTAGTTTGTCTCCTGTCTGTATGTGTCAGTGTGTTCAGAAAAGGGATGGAGGTGCTGCAAGTAGTTCTCCAACACCCACATGCAAACAGCAGCGAAGGGTGAGATAATGCTATGTCTAGACAGTCGTTTCATTAGCCAACGATGTGCCCATGCTCCCCCCCTTCAACCCTTCAACCCCCAGTCCAGCAGGCACTAGGATGTCCAGTAAAGAGACAGGGTCATCAGAGCGTCTCTGTCGGTGTCAGTAGCCATTAGGCCTCAGGAAGTGGACCAAATATATCCAAGCCAGGGAACATCGAACAGACAGACCTGACTGCTTTCTCTGGATTGTCTCCTAGGTGATGGCAGGGATATATTTATTTACAACCCTGATCTTATGCATTTTTGCCGTTCCATTTCTTTTTATCTCAGCCTCAAATGGTTTTAAATCATGGTTCGTATATAGCGCAGAACTTCGAGGAGAGGCACGGATGAGTTGAATGATAAGCAGCTATTATATTAAAAGACTATTTGTAATTACAAAGGACTACTTGGCAGGTTTGGTGGTGTCTAAAGGCGTCCTCATCAATACTCTCTGTCAGGTTGTCAGCGGAGTATAAATGACGGGTTTAATAAAAGAGAATAAACAGAAGCAGGTCACAGGCTAGAATGTGAGGGCCACTCGTGGCCCCGCTCTCCACGCTCTATTCTCCTTCCCTCCCTTTCAGTCCATCTCTCGCCCTTGCATGGCATGCAGAACGGCCCTGATCCTCCCAAAAAGAAGATTAACAAACCCCTGACAGAGAAGTAATCTCTCTGAAAACATTGACTCCTACCATTTCAACATGCTGCCTCTAAACAGTGGAAAATGCCTCTCTGGTATGCTTAATTGCAGTATGTGGGACACACAGTGCTCCTTTAGGTATGCTAAATGGAAAGCCTTGGCTACTGAAGGCATTCCAACATTGTAAATGTGCAACAATGGACCTTTACAGTTTTGCGCTTGGCATAGGGTTCAGAAATTCAAATAAACTTCAAGAGGACATTTTCAAGGCAAGGTCTTTTGCGCTGTGTTGTTTCTGACAACAGTATAGAGGGTTTGGTCGTTCAGATTCTAGATCATAAACATGTTTGAACCTCTGTTTGGATGAAGAGTGATTCATGAGGACTGGGGCGGCTTTCCCAATGAAGTATAATTGGTCACATTGTTGCCTGTGTATGTTGTCATGAGATAACATTCCAACCATTTGACCTCTTACTTTTGGTCCATTTAATTACTTATCTGTGTTTCGCACAAGGCTCCTAACTGCAGCATTGTTTGTACAGCTTTGACTTTTGTGGCAAAAACCAGCTGTGCTGAATTTCTTACGCTAAATTTCAAGAACCATCCAATGCATTCCTAAATATTTTTGTCTGCCTTATTTAAGAGGCTTCCCTCAGTTTAGGGGGAACACTGTGTGGCCCTCAGTTCATTGCACCGTGCAGGCAATGTCAAGTGAACTCTTTGACCACAGTGTTAAAAGTGACAGAGAGTCAATGAGTGACTAAGATCAGGGTTGAGGAGGAATTCATGTGATGCTAATGCAAAGAGCAGCAAGCCTCGATCTGGCCTTGTAAAACCCCAAGCTATCCGTAATCATGCTGGCAGATATGTAATGCTGGAATTTTCCATAAGAGGAACAAGCCGGCTCTGTGTCTGTCCATCCATCTTTGTGTCCGTCGGTCTGTGCCTGTGATTATCCTGTCAGGCTCTCAGTCACTAGCTGTTGACGCTGCTGTGTGACGCAACCCATCATTCAAATTATTTTTAGTGTAAAGTCCAGGCACAGGAATTGGTAATCCAAGGAGTGACATCTGGCCTTCAGGGCTTATGTGATTAGCAGAGAGCCTTGCCCCTAATAGCCGAGCGGACGATCTTCATTACCTCTCTGGACTAGCCTACAGGAGTGGCCATGAAGTGGCTAGGTGGGGTCACTGAAGACAAAAGAATTTTCAGACACCGTATGTGCAGATATCACGGCTGAGGCTTAAATAAGTATGACAGGAAGCATGGATGTGCAATGCTTCATCAGCTACTGCACAACACCCGCCAAGCTTACAGTGAGCCCTCTAATGTGCACTGCAGCTTCAATCCTGCAGCATTAGGGCTAAGACCAGATGACTACGCAGATAACTAGTAAGTCCGAGCAAGGCCACAGAGTAACTAAAACAATTCTTAAAAGGAGGAGGAAGAGAGGTTAAGAGAGAGAAAAAAAACAAATGAGGCAAAGTATAGTGGAGGGCTGCCAACTTCCTACTGAATTAATCATCATCAGCACTCAAAGGGCTAATAATGACAAAGTGACCAGGCATGTACCCTCCTCTCTCGCTCTCTGTCCGCAGAAGAGAGCCCACAATTATGGAAGTCTTCTCATCTCGGAGGGAAATGCTCCTCTAATTATCTTTGAACACAGCAACACTTCCCATCTTTCAAGTTGTCTATTAAATGCACAAAAGCAACATTTTTTTTCCAGCAGCAAACAAAGTTGAAGGGCTGTTTTGCAAGAGTGGATTTTGTTAGTGTTTGTGTGCGACCAGAGCGTTCTTTGATTCCTGCATCAGTTGATCAACAGCGAGGGCCTAATTGTGCGGGCGTTGGTACGGCCAGGTGGAAGCTCTTACTTTGTTAGCAGTAAACTAATTTTGGGTTTACTGGAAACTGTTTAAACATAGCGTTACGACAAGTCTCGTATAATCTTCTATGCGCTGTAATAATCATTTCAATGTTACAAACAAGCCTGTTTGCAAAGCGAGAGATAAAGAAAGGGACTATTTTTGGGCAGTTGTTTGCTTGGAGAAGCTTTTGCTTATTCTGAGGCAGCTTGTTCCCAAGAGTTCAGAGCACAGCCTCGCTGCAGTTTTGCTTTTGTTTTGTTGTCTTCGGGATCTGTAGTTGAGAGGGAGTTCAGTGCCCCTCTCCTGTTCTCATAGTTACTTGAACACAATCTCTTCCACCACCTTCCCTAAAGTGAGTAATTGTGTACCAATAAATGCGAGGGGCTGGGTTGTGTAGTGGGGAAGGAAATCGCAATCATTCCTGGAGACTTTTTTTTTGCGGGACTGTTTTTGTGTACGGTTTTGTGTTGCTCCACTGTCTCTGTGGAGTGTCCCATGAAAGGGTATTCTTTTAGTATTCACTCAGCCTATTTACTTTGCTGCAGATGGGAACAGTGGGGAAATGGCATTTCCTCTGCATGAACCAGTGGTTTGCATAAGCACTACTCCATCTAAACCTGCTTATCTTTCAGCTAAACACTCTGGCTTTTATTTATGCTATATAACAATATTAAAAATAACAGTGAATTGTATTAAAACAGCAGCCTCTTTCCCACGAGATTTAATGACGCACTTTATGAATAAAAAAAAAATTGTAGCTGATAGTACAGAGAAACTATTTAATGCCAAAACAACAACTGCTTAATGACATTCTGAAGGTTATTTGATGCTTGTTCTTTACTATGATGTTAAAAAGTTGAAGAGGTTAACATGCTGACACATCAGCATTTACGCTTGGTGTTTTAATGACCTGCTCTGACCCAAGCTGTCTTTATTTAAAGCTACTGGCTACCTCTCGTGTTTCAGACACTCTCAATTTCCTAACCTCTCACTTTCATTCCCCTCCTGTCCTCTTTGCTCCTCCCCCCCGCTCCCCTCTTGTCACAGGTATGGCCTCGCAAGTGCAAGTGTTCTCCCCTCACACTCTCCAATCAAGTGCCTTCTTTAGCGTGAAGAAACTGAAGGTGGAGCAGAGCTGTAACTGGGATATGACAGGGTACGGCACACACAGCAAAGTCTACAGCCACAACAGCAGCAAGAACTTGTCGGCCGCCAGTGGCCCCCTCGGCATCAACAGCTCCCTGCAGGTCGCCAGCTCCACCCTGCCCTACGAGCAGGCACTCATCTTCCCAGCCAGCGCGGGCCACATTGTGGTCGCCTCAGCCAGCAGCACTTCAGGGGCCGTGGGGTCTCTGCTGGGCAGCGGGGGTGGAGGCAGCAGCAGCAACAGCAGTGGTGGTGGAGGTGGCGGCGGCGGCAGTGGTGTGGGTGGTGGAGTCGGTGTTCATAACCTGACACGCCGCAGCACGGTCAGTCTCCTCGATACCTACCAGCGATGCGGGCTTAAACGCAAAAGTGAGGAGCTTGACAACAACAGCAGTGTGCAGATCATTGAGGAGCACGGCCCACCAATGATCCAGAACGGAGCAGCCAGTGGAGCCACGGTGGCCACGGTGGCCACTGCCACCTCCACCGCGACGTCCAAGAACAGTGGCTCCAACAGCGAGGGGGACTACCAGCTGGTGCAACACGAGGTGCTCTGCTCCATGACCAACACGTACGAAGTGCTGGAGTTCTTGGGACGAGGAACCTTCGGACAGGTGGTGAAGTGCTGGAAGCGGGGCACCAACGAGATAGTTGCGATCAAGATCTTAAAAAACCACCCGTCGTATGCACGGCAGGGTCAGATCGAGGTCAGCATCCTGGCGCGTCTCAGCACGGAGAGTGCAGATGACTACAACTTTGTGAGAGCATACGAGTGCTTCCAGCACAAGAACCACACGTGCCTGGTATTTGAGATGCTGGAGCAGAACTTGTACGACTTCCTCAAGCAGAACAAGTTCAGCCCCCTGCCGCTCAAATACATCAGACCCGTGCTGCAGCAGGTGGCCACAGCGCTAATGAAACTGAAGAGTCTGGGGCTGATCCACGCTGACCTGAAGCCAGAGAACATCATGCTCGTGGACCCGTCTCGACAGCCCTACAGGGTCAAAGTCATTGACTTTGGTTCAGCCAGCCATGTCTCCAAAGCAGTCTGCTCCACTTATCTACAGTCCAGATACTACAGGTAAGAGCTGCAACTTTGATAATACATGTGGTGGATATGAAAGACTTAATTTAGGCGTTTTATGTAACATGGCAGATGCAAAGAGGATCTGGTACAAAGCAAAAGGAGACATGTCCCTCTGTTTGTTCCTGCACGTTTTGTTTGGATGATCATTGTGCTTTCTGCATCTTGTTTGATTTATCCCAGCTTTAATAGGAATGTTTTCCTAGTCGAGCTGATTATTTGGCCAAACACCCAGATCTGCTGCCAGCCTTATGAGCTGCTGCTGAAGTTCTCTCTCTTCGCTCCGATTCTGGCTTTCCTGTTAGCTTGTTTACCCTCATAGTTAACCCCCCTTTTCAGTGTGGGATAGAACAGTAAAACTCGAAATGCTTGCTGAGTAGCCAGCTGCTTATTGTGTTTCGTGTGATAAAACAAGCATGTTGTAGTGTTACTTTGAAGATTATCAAAGGCCTCTTTAGTCCCTCCAAAACTTGGTGAAACTCTGGTAAAGACGCGACAGACCGCAGCAAATATTTGAAGTGATGACATTTTTTAGTGTCATTGAAAGGTTCAGTGAAAGAAAGTGGTTTTTTTTTCCTGTTTTGCAACAGTGTTTTTTTTTTAATATCTCAGAGAAACTCCCTCATTGAAGGAGGGCACCAATCACGTGAGGTGGCAGCGTGCCCACAGGCTTCTAGTCACCCCTCGGCTCCCCAGGCCCCTGGACCCTCAGCCCCCCATCACCATAGCTGGCTCCCATTTCCCCCGGGGATAGAGATGAGGGGTCAGCCTGAGTTCTCCTGTAATATGTGCCTGTAATCCACACCAGCGGGCCCTGCATTAGAACCAGATGAGTCTCTGGAAGGCCTTTCTTTCTTCTCCCAGTACTTCTTAAACAGTCTTTTTCGCCCATAGCAAACAGTGTTTAGGTTTCAGCGGAGGCAGCGTTGGGGGGGAACTGTGCGAGGAATCAAACAGTGTCCATGTCCGTACAGAGAGAAGCTTTGTTTGGGGCTCAGGCTCTGGTGCCGGGGCCAGGGGCTGAGGGAAGAACAGGTGTGTGTGAGCCGTGGTACCACACGCATAAACACACACATGTACCCGTAGACACATGCCAGGTGGTGGCTCTGCAACTGCGCATAATGTAGATTCTGTGTAGAGAAGTTTGTGGCCTCCACTCAGTGGATTCAGAGTTTGGTTTTATTATCTTTACAGTTGATCATTGGCTTTTTAAATGTGCTACAGTGAGGATTATTGTTTCCTGTTAAAACAGGAATGTGACAAGGCTTACAGTATAGAGGACTTGTGCTCGGTAATTGGATTCAAACTGCTGCATTCAGAAGATAAAAAAAAACCCCTCAGATCCTGACCTTTCATCACATCTGACAGGTGTATTATTTTATCTGAGCTATAGTGTTTATTGAACTGTGTTACCGTCTCCTAAACCTACAATATATTAAGATCCCTGTAAGGGAATTGGATTGTATGTGCTGTCAACAGGGCAGTGCTGTTATATCAGTTTAAGTAGCTCATCCTGAAGTAAACACCGCTAGTAGCCTGTTGTTGTTGCTCCTGGGCTGTAGGTCAACAAGCAGGGCCATAAAATGTTCCTGTTTGTTTTTTCGGGGAGTGACGAGTGGAGGAGAGCGAAGAGATCATCCCTTCATTTCCTCTTGGCAGCGGAGGAGGGGAAAGAAAGGCTGACATTGACCAGAAAATTACCCACCAGCCACCAAAAACCCCAAACCAGGGACTTGGTGACCCTGGTTTGAGGCATTGGGAGTGGTATGTGTGTGTGACAGCGCTGTCTGTACTGCATAATGTCATCCGTGTACAATATGTCAACAGCAAGAGTGTGTTTGCTTTCTCATTGTGAGGAATGAGGCAAGTCTTACAATTCAATTCAAAGAATGAGCTCATGGGAGATGAGCACTACGGGTGTCTCGGCATCACATGCCGTTTGGGCAGCAAACAAACTTGGGCTGCGGGTGGAGTTCATGGTGAGTTCAAAAGCTTAGAGGAGAACATCAAACCATCTTTGATGATTTCAGATGAGAAGATTGCAGGATAGTTTCTGTTTCTGTTGTGCAGACGGTACCTTTACTGGGTAGAGATTACATACAGGTGGGATTTGCCAGCTCCAACCTGCCGGCTCTGTGTTACTCTATATCCTCCACAATAGCGAAAACATCCCCCCGACGTCTTCTTTGATTCTTGTTAAATAAAATATTTTGTGTCTTCGTGCACTTAAGTTTTCCTCTTTTTTTGGTTGATGAGGTGAGATGACATGAGGAGGAATCGTGAGAGCAACGTTCTTCTTCTTTCTTCTTTTTTTTTCTCAATTTTTTCATCTAGATGAGAGTCATTTTAAGGCCATTTGCAGACATTATACACACAAAGCCATAATCACTCGCTTTTGCTTACATCCATTTGGTGGGAATTTCATATCCCTCACACATGGCTGTTTGCAATTTGGATGCCATAGATAGCGTCACATGTGCTGTAAGAGCCTTGCAAATGACTTATGGATTTTCCACAAGGTTGACTCATGCAAATAAAACACCAGCGTTCAAGGTAAACAAGTGATGTTGTATTTGCAAGAACAGCTCTTGGGGTGCTTAGAGTTTCAACTTTGTTCGCTTCAGTGCTTAGCGAATACAGGCTCATGTAGCTGAGCTCATCTGTCCTTGTCAAAGAGGCCTGTCTGTAGCACTCTTACACTCGGTGCCACTGTACTTGAATAGAGTCTCCCCACTGTTATTTAAATATATTATTACCTTAAGCTCTGTGTGTACTGCTACAGCGTCTTTCTGTCCTGTTCTTAATTATTGTGTGGCGTTTACGTCCTCATTACATCAACATGTGACCTAACCCTGGTCCTACTTTCTTTATCCTCCTCTCCTTTCCTGTTACCCTTCTCCCCTCTTGCCTAAAGCTAATGATGTAACAGGTAAGCCGGCTAGTCAAGCCTACCCTGTGCCAGATAAAGGGATTATTGTCTTGTCCCAGTTGGGCATGTTGGTGCTATTTATCTCATCGGGTAAAGGCCATGAGATGGGTGGAATGCAGCAAGACATTATTTAAGTTTATGTTAAGTTTCCCGAGGCAGTGCAGCTGGCAGGAGCCGGCCTTGTGGTGGCTGCTGGTAGAGGGAGGGAGGTGTAATGTGCAGACAGTGGCAGGGATGTTAGGAGAACACACTCTTTCACCTTACGTGACTGTCTGCCGGACTGTCCAAAGGGCTCGTCATTTAGGTAATGGGATTCTGATGTCTCCAAAGGACTGCAGTGGAGGTCTGCACGGAGCTGAGTCTAATGTCTGACTCTCAGACACAACAGAGTTTGACAAAATTTGAAACCTGAACCCAAACTCATATTAAATTTTATAAAACTCCTCATCACAGAACGGCTAACACCTGTGTGAAAAAAGGAGGCCATCACAGGTTTAAGCATCAGCGCAACTGTTTATTATCTCTGAGTCTGAACACGGTGTAGAAACAGAGTAGACTTGGGTGTGCAAAAGCTCCACTGTTTAACTGTTAGTCAAAGAAAAAGCCTGCTTCCATGGCGTTAATGTTCCCATAACAGAGGACATTTACCCTCAGTAATGGACTTGCTGCTTGGTTAGAAAGCGGTGGCACTCGTGTGCAGTGTCAAATACACGACATTCCTGGAATTTAAACCCATAGTGCGTAGAAAGATGTTTCGGCACGTTGTTTGAAACTTGAAATGATCATTTTATAGACATTTGTCATCTTACTTCGTGAAGTGAAGCCAAGCTTTGGGCCATTTCTTTCACTCCGCCATGACTCCTGCGTGTTTACAGTTTCCAGCAGCGTATAGATACATGAGTTTGATGTCATTGTTTTGCATGCCAGCGTTGATGAAAGGAATTGATAAGCTTAGAGGCATACAATTCCGATTTCAATTTGGAACCGGTCTCAACTGCATCGCTAACGCCTTAGTATACACCTAAGGGATCAGTATACATCAATGACAGTCTGAAACCCTCTCCCAACACATATTCCTAATGTCAGGATTCGGGGGGAAACTTAAGCAAACCGACAAACCCACTTCATGCAACAACAGGCCAAGGTGGAGGTGAGAAATTATGCAGAGCTTAAACTTCTCTCCCGAGCTCTCTTTTCATTCTTACTTTTTTGTGTGTGTGTGTGTGAATGAGTGCAACACCACGAGTGGCTTCCCGGAGAGACCGCCTAAAAAGTGCGCACCATTATCCCCAATATTTAAATAATTCATTATTGCGTCAGCCCCTCTCTTTTCACCCCACCTTTGAGTGTGGCCATTCAGAAACAGCTGTAAACAGTTTTCACCTTAATTTCCATAGTTCTCTTTTCTCTTTCCGTGCGCATACAGAGAGGCTCTCTCGCAGCGGCAGTTTTACAGAGGCTTGCCTAATTGCCACGAGACAGAGAGAAAGAGAAAAGGACAGAGCCATTTCCTCTAGTAATTAAACATCTTTATATTAACAAGTCAGACGCCTGAAGCTGTATATTGCACACATGTCAGCACCTGCCAGCTCGTACCTGCACACATCACAGACTTTATGCTTCACACATGCATGAGAGGCCTGTATGGTGCATACGATACATCAGTAGTGCCTGAGGAATTAGCCTATTAGACATTGTGGGTGAAGGGAAAATGAGTCAACAGTGTGTTAGAGGGAGGAAAGAGCTTGTTGGTGTCACCAGTGATCTGAAGTGGCCAGTGTCTGTGTAATCTCAGTGCTTATCACTTTGAAGAAAAAGGCCTCTGGCAGAAGAGATCTTAATGCATCCAGATGGAAACTTCACAAAAAGCTCACATTATGGAGCTCTCTGCATTTTCTAATTTTAGAGCCGGTATCTTTTTATTCATGTTGGCAGTAAAGATGGGGCGCAGCTGATGCTACAGTGGGATCTCTGACACCACCGGGCTTATGTCGAAGCCTGAATGAAATATGTATCTGTCTCCATCAGGGGTGATGCAGTCGCTGCTCGGGCTGAGGCGGCTGAGTGTAAGACGAGCCCCTGCCCCACCTGTCTATCTGTCTCTCTATCTGTTGTTGGCGTTGCACAACCAGACAGACAGGGCAGGCGTTCCAGCACATTTACTCTGCCTCCGTGCGAAACATCAAGGGGTGTTTTAATGAATGAGGTTGCTATTAGTTACTGTTCTGTGAAGCGTGTGTTAAAGTGTGCATGTGTGTGTGTGCCAGGAAGGGAGAGAAAGGTAGGTAAACGCCAGGATCGGGTTGCCACGGAGGAAAGATGGATTAGAAGAGGACGGAGAGGCAGATTCGCGCGATGGCAGCAGGCGCTGTTAATAGTGCAGGTGTTGTTTGTGTGAAGATCCTCGAGAAAGTGTCTTGAACGGGAAGGAGAATGGGGGAGAAGAGGGTAGAGGGACGGAGGCGGGTGTGTGTGTAGGTCGTTGTTTTGCATTCCTCACCAGCACCTGGAACAGCGCTCTTTTCCCCCCAAGCAGTGGCAGATTATTACTAATGCAGATGAGCTTTCATTAGGTTCAGCCTGACTGGGTGGCTGCTGTGGCACGTTGTGACTTTTTTTTTGCTGACTTTTTATTTAGCTTCATATTTCCTCACTTGTGACCACTCAGGGCCCGAGCCATATCCTGTTGTTGTTGACAGTAGACGTTGAAAATCATCAGCCATTATCAGGAAGCAGCACATAAAAGAGAGACCCCTAAAATGATAATTACTGCTCCCTGTATTCACTACTGTGCTTTTTATGACAGTCATAATACCTTAGTATGCATGACAGAATCCTAATAACCTGTTTCTCATTTATAATTTGCCTCTGGGCAGCTCTTCCATGTGTCTCCACAGAGCAGCCGGCAAGCAGGAGACATGTAGCAGCTAAGCTAATTAACTACCGGTAGTCAAGCATATGCATCGGAACATATACAGTAGTCAAGCGCTCACAGTCATTTTGGCAAATAATGAATGAGAATTATTTAACTCTTAAGGAAAAAGTGAACTTGGCCACCTAGCTGACGGATATGCCTATCAATACCCTCTGACAGGCTGCCCCGGGTGTGTGTGTGTGGCGCATGTGTGTGTTTGCGCACCCCTGCTAGTGTGGGACTGTGTGTTCCTATGATAAGACAGAGCTTTCTGAGTTTCACCACATCGTTTCATCCTGGCTACTTGTCTTTGTTCTCCCTCGCAGTTCAATTTCCATACATTTCCCAGGATATTAAGCTGACGGAAATTAAGCTGCCTTGATAAAACGCAGCGAGCCGCCCACTTAAGCTCACTGAGGCTGCAATCTGTCTGCTCTATATTGATTGGCTTATTTGAAACATAGGATTTTTTTTTCTCCTCTCACCTAAGCTTTTGGGGTGGTTAGTAAATGTTGGCAGCACACAAGTAGGAGCTTGTCCAACCTTACAGGTGTTTGTAGAGTTGCTGCACACAACACCGCGGGCTAACGGAGGAAAATCGTAAAGTGGAAGGTCATTAAAATGTCCAGGCTCGACTGTAGGGTTACGACCACGGAACAATGGAATTTTCTTCTCACTTAAAGTCTGAAAATCATTAACTGGACAGGTGAAATTTCTCTCAGCGGTAGTCGTATATTAATTTTCCTGCTTGCCACAGATTTGTCTTTCTTTTCTGGAGTCAAGCGCCGGTGGGTTGGCAGGGTGATGGCTGCCATCAGCGGCTGACTGGCACAGGTGCCCCCGGGTCTAAATAAATCATGAGGCCTCCTGCCGATCCCCCCCCCCTTCCACCATTCCTGTATGCCCGCCATCCCTCCGCAGGGAGCTCCAGAAAGGGGGTAGCCCCCACCGCCGCGGTGCCTCGGCTCCTTCCCGCCCTCCTTCCCTTTCTCTTCTTTCCCACCTCCCCTCACCTTCCCTTCACCCCCCTCACCTCTTCCATCCACTTGCATGAATATTTAAAAGCTAGCACCAGGATGGAAAATATGCAGCAAGGGCAATGAAGACTTGCTAAAGAAAAAAAAATGTTCATTTTGGGTCCCTGGTTTTCCTCGTTTTTTTTAAAAACGGGTCATGGGAGTATTGCTGAATTTGAGAATGGTCTTATTACAGAGAGAGAGTTATGAAGACAAAAAAACAGAGACTGTCAACAACAGTCAGAGAAAGAGACAGGCAGAGGGCAGGGAGACACTGAGAGAGACTGATCCAAGCTATAGCTGTCCAGCTGGGGAGAGGATTGGGGGGGATTGGGGAGGCCCGGCAGGGACCTGCAGTTGGCTCCATGCTGGCTGTGTGTGTATGTGCACGAGTGTGTGTGTCTGTTCGGACTGACTGCCACTTTGACAGAGAATGCCTGGTGTGCAGAGGCCCATGCAGGCTCCCATGAAGTTTTCAACAGAACAAAACAGATGCATTTGTTTTCTCAATTGGAGGAATTTGCTAATGTGCATATACGAGGGTAAATAGTTTGGCTAATTTGCGGCAGGCAAGTGGGCAGAGCTCTCCGTCGCTCAGCCAGCCAGCTGGGGCCCCTGTATAGAGAGAAAAAGAGGCTTTGATGACCCCCCCCCCTCTCTCTTTTCACATCTCTCTGTCTCTCTCTTTTCATTTAGTATCATCCCTGGCTCAACACAATAACTTGATTTTCCTCTAACTGCCATTTTAACGATTTTATCCGCTTGCTTTTATGTCCCGCCTCTCCCGCCTCTCCCTCCCCTTTTTCTTTTTTTTTTCTAAACGTGTTCATCGTGTTTGATAGAAGATGTTCGACAGCCCAGTTAAACATAGCTCATATTCATGGTGACAGTTGTCGCTCTATAAAAATGTTGCTATTTTTCATTGCAGATGGCAGAATTAAATGGGGCTCTGTTCTTACCACACAGGCTATTTTCAGCAGCGCTCATAAAGTCATAAAGCGACATCGCCATGTGACTTTTAGATTCCAATTATTAACGCCTCGCTTTGTTCACATTCATAGTAGTCAATTTCAGATAGGATCAGGGGTGTTTTGCAAAGACATTTCGCTTTAGTTAAGAGGGAATTTTTATATCCATGAAAAGAAAAAGGTATGAAATGAAACTGAGGCAACAACACAACAGTATCTCAGGTTTAAAGACACGCAGCACAGTCCTGATTTAGAGGAAGTTTATGAACTGAACGGGTCAACAAAAGGGTGAAAGGGTAAGGGAAGTTTATGACATGACATTTATCAACACAAAGGATCAGATGTAGCTTTCTGTTACCATTGCACAGTAGTCTGAATCTTTCATAGCAATCTTGTTCCTAAGAAAAGGCTGTTTCCACAGAGTGTACGTCAGCACCGTCATTCCTTTATTGACCTTGTGTCTCAGTGAACTCCTCACATATGGACGTCTCCGGGGTTTTTTCTTCTGAGGATGAGCTGGAGGAGCTTTTCATAGAAATTGCTTTTTTGGAATATAAAGGCCACTCAAGATTCTGTTCAAGCAGTATGCTAGTCATAAAACAGGTCTGAAGCAAATCCTATTTCACCCAAGCTTGATAAATAATTTAAAATGACTAATAGCGCCTTGTGACAGAGAATGTATCGCTATGGTGTATCAGATTGCGGCGGTTTGGGCCTGAGGCATAATTTGTTTGGAAAAATAATTACTCCTGTATTGGATCCTGGTTAAATATTAAAAGGGTTAGCATTAGGAATGGGGCGGCATCCAAGGGTGTTTGAGTCTTCTACTTCTGTGCAAACTCCTTGCTTTAGACACCAGTGCTGCAGACAGGCTGGAAAAAAACTGTTATAGTTTATTGCCATATTCAAACCGCTGCATTGCTAAATTTGACAAAAAAAAAGAGCAATGCAAACTAATGAACTTCTCCTGTGTGCTTTGCCAACGAGCTTTGAAGACTAATCCCAGTGTTTTATGAGCGAGGAGCGTCGGATTGTCTGTTGAGTTCAGCTGGTTATTGAGTGCACAAGCTGGGAGGCACCAAAGAGCATTAAGACGCTATATATCAGCCCACAGAGGAAACCAAAAGAACATGTTCCAGTCAGATTGTAGATAGCAGAAAATGCAGAAATGCTAGAATAAAAAAAGAAGAAGAAGAAAAAACAAAAGAACAATAGGCAAATCAGTCACTCTAAATGTGAACAGTAGCTGCTCAACCGTACCAGGCAATTTGGCGTGTGTGTGTGTGTGTGAGTGTGTGTGTGTGACTGGCTGATTAAACACAGAGGTTATGTCCTGTCCTGCTACACACAACCTGTTCAATGTTCACATCCTCAAACCACCGAATGGCCCCGCAGGATCGACTCATTTACAGCATATAGGAAGCGTTTTGTGCATATACACACACATATACAGTAAACTAGGGCTTTACTGGATAGTTTGAAGCTTCAAGCTTTATTCATAACATTGACATTCGAATTCCAAATCAACATTTGCAGCTTTTTTTTTGCATGTCTGTTGCAGGTAAAGATTAGGTTACATTAGTACTATTAGTATTATAGTATTTGTATAACTAGATTCCAGACTTGTGTGATCCAAATATTTCCAATAACTCCAGAGTGTTATAAAGTCTAGAAGTCAGACGTGATCATCTCCAATATTCCAAACATTGCTATCTCACAAATTATTCTGCTTTAATTTGCGGACATAGAACTTTCTGCTCCTGCTTGCTGCATACAAAGGGAGGCATGCACCTGTATTAACAGCGCGGTCTAGCAGCAATCTAACAGCACCATAAATTACTTTTATTCATTAAAGAAAGTTGATGAATAATAAAAAAGACTAACTCATTTAATGTGACGAATCACTTCATTCAAATGAAGGATTTTTCTCAAGGATAAGAAATATTTGTAAGGTGATAACATCTTAAAATATGACGACAGACATTCAAAGCTTCATTCAAAAACCTCAATAGCCTTACAGTAAACACATGCAATGCTGCACCGGGTTTGCTCCGGCCCGGCTATCGCTGCCCTGAGCGAACACGCCATTTCTGTTAGTGTTATCAGCATGAAACGGGCATAACTCACATTGCCCCTTTAAACACAGCAGGGACGTCAGGGGAGGCAGCAACACCGCACCGCACAGTCTTTCATTACAGCCAGAATCTATATATCATCAAACAGATGGCTTCTCTTTAAACAAGGACAGTGCCGTTGTCTAAAGGTGAAGAAGTCTTTGCACATCAGCCAACTTAAAGCTTCAACCGACAGGACGAAACTGAGGCAGGGTCTGGAAAGATGAGATCTTGCTGCACCTTATTAAAAGCTCTCACTATAACTGCAGGTCTCATCTTTCCATCTCCTGCCACAGTGTTGTACCCCACGAAAGGGAATTACATGCATTTCCCCCCCTCTGTGGTTCTATTTATGCTGCCATTTACATATACACACTGGCTTCAAGCAGACTCTTCTTTGCCATCAATGTACGTACCATCCTTGAGTTTCACAGGTCATTCACCAGCACTTCACTTCTCACATTAATCAACAGCAACAAATGCTGACATTAAAGTGCATACAGAATGTTTCCTGTACTGTATGTATTCCACTGAAGGCTTGAACACCTCAAGCAAAAATCAAGGCTCAGTACACTCAGTAGACATATTACACAAATCCATTAACACGCAACCCTGGATTTTTCACAGGCTGCTTTCAGCACGCAAATAAACAACAGCATAATGCTGTCATTTAAGCAGGAGACGCATTTAACATCAATGACTTAAATAAAACGTCCTTGTGTCTTTTTAAAAAGTGCACACAAATCTTTTCTGCCTGTTTTCTGCACTGTGTGTATTTGTTGAAATGAATGAAGAACATTAACGTGCATCATTTCACATGAGTTCAAAAAAGGAGTCTCTCTGTTGCGGCCGTCGCCATAGCAACCAAGGCTCTTGTTCCAAAATTGGTCCGTGTGCCTCTGAAGGTGCAACACCTGAATTAGACCGGGGCTGTTTTGATCTGCCTGCCTGCCCCAACCAACAGCTGTGTACTTTAGGGACAGGGAGGGCCCTTGAGCCACACTCTCATCTCGCTGCTATTGTTTGCCCAGGTGGGCCAGGACGCCCCATCTTTCTCCCTCCCCCCACTCACTCACTCACTCTCTCCGCTCTGCCCAGCTCTCCTTCTCCTCCCTTTCACTATCTCATTCCCTCTCGCTCTCTCGCTCTCGATCTCTTCCTCTTTCTCCCTCGCTTCTCTCCGTCTTTGTTCCACAGGGACCTGTGGTCCAACTGAAGCTCTCGGTTACACAAAGAAACCAAATTGGCTTTCATCTGCAGCCTGTTACCAGCTGTGTGCATTGTGCGTCTGTGCTCCCTCTCAGCGCAGAAAAAAAAAGTATAGATTTTACTCATGACAATGTTATTATTATTGGCTTTGAGTCATGGCTCACCTTGCAGAAACACTTTCTTCTCTTGCAGCTCCGCAGTAAATTTTTTAATTTCTTAAAAAAGTCTTTGGCATGACTTTGCTGCTACTGAATGTGCTCGCATCTTTTCCAGTTTTGAAGCAGGTTTTAAATGCAAAAATAAGGTGATGCCGAGAAGCTCATTCTCTGCTTCCATCCTGGGTCAATATGTGTGCCAAGCTCTTGACAAGTAGGTGCTGGAGGAGCACAGAAACCCCAAAGGTCCACACCAACCCTGTTGCTCACAGTGTCACCATGGTGACAATGAGGCTTCAAGTCAGACACAAAGATGTGGTTTTTGAGGTGTGTTCCCCATTCTCACTGAGTGTGTGTCTGAGAGAGGGAGGAAGAGGGAGAGATGGCCCATTTAGCATACCCAGACTTTCTGGCCTCGTACTCAGCACTGCTCAGGGCACCGAGAAGAACAGCTGAGAAAACAGCAGGGAACTTTCATTAGTGATCCCTGCCCCTTCTCCCCTTTTCCCCTCTTTGCTTCTTTTTTAACATCTTCTGTCATCTTAACCTCCCACCCTCCCTTCTCCCCGATGTCCTCCTGTCTCTCTCCATCCCTCCCTCCCTCCCTCCCTCCCTCCCTCCCTCCATTTCCTTTATCCTGACCTCTGTCCCTCACGCAAATCTGCCTGGCATTTCAATCATCACATCCAGAGGACATATAGGATCACAAAGCGTCATCCTTCTCAGCTGGCCATAAGGGCTCAGAGCTCAGATGTATAGGTGCCAGTGTTGTATTTCTTCTTACGGTTGTTCGGCGTGTGAGCAGGAGCTTTGCATTTTTCACATCCTCAGCTAGTGAGGTGAAAATAAAGAAATGTCGAGCTGATATCTTTTCATCTACGCGTACTGAATATGTGCATGTTGAGGTGAGGTGCATGATGAGGCACAGAGGAGTTGTGGTAAAAGTGTAAATATGGGTACTGTTCCTTCCTTTAAGCACAGTAAACAGGTGGTTAGAGGAAAAGGAGGTCAGGTACTTTATTGTGCCTTCCTCAGTGCGGGTGTGTGTGCGCTAACAGGTGTCCCGCAGTCGAATATCTGTACCCACAAGCATCACAGACACCCTTGCTGTGCCTGAGTTAACTCTTCTGCTCTCAGATCAGTCAAAGGCAGACGTTACCGCAGGAGGAAAGAGTTTAACAAACTCCTTGAACTCGTGTGCACGTCTGTGTGCTCAGGTCTCTCTTCTCTTTGAATCGTCAGTGCACACTGCAGCTCGAATCAATCATAACTACAGCACCTGTTCTGCAGAAATGCCAGCGTCAGTTAAAAAGGCGCCCTGTGTGTGTGTTTGTTTGTTTGTTTGTCCGTCTGTCTGTTTTGTTTGCCATTTCTTCGTGGGAGTAGGGGGTGGGGGGGAGAAGGGGATGACTAAGTGCAGTGAATCATAAACGAGTCGAGGAGAGAGTTGGTGCATTGGAGAGGCTCAGTGTGATAGCACCAGCTACCTGTCACATTTCTGTCTCCTCTTTGTTTTTCAGCCTTAAATAAAGCCTCTCTTTCTCAAGTTCCGCAGAGTCTTGATTTATGAAAAGGAGCCATTTCGTTTGTGGGGCTAATTGCACAAAGCTGGCTGCTGAAGCATCTGAGGACAAGTCATAACAGCCCTGTTAGATATACTGCAGACAGCTGACACAGGGCAGACCCTGAACCAGAGCAAATCATCGGTCACGAATGCTGAGCCTGCTTACAACAGATGATGACCCTCAGTTTGCTCTCACCACATGATCCCTGTGTTTGAAAAGTTTATTTTGCAGTAACTTTGTGCTGTAGCAGAACTATACAGACGAATATATAAAGATTTATAGATAAATTCTGCCTGAAACACAATACAGCAACTGTGCTCTCTGAAACACCCTCCAAGTAAGTACAGCAGCATGCTCCGACACACCTCCCGCCTCCTTTCCCGTTGTTAAGCCGGGAGTGAGGAGCGCTATTTGCATTACAAGGTTCCTGTGGAGCAGAATAAAACACAGACAGAGCTGTGAGCAAAACGAACACTCTCAGGGTGGCCCTGCGCTAATTGCAACTGGGGTGCATTTACTGATTATAGTTAAGTGGTCCAAAATGGTCCCCTGCTCTCTGTTACATTGACCCGCTCCCTCCCCTGGTGGATGTGGTCAATAGCGGGCCTGTTGAGATGCCTTTCCACTGAGGCAAGAAAACAGGGTCCAATCATGCCTGTCTCCTCGCCTCGTCTCGAAGCGCGCAGGAAAGGACGGTCAGAGGGAGGGAGCGCTGATTTTCAAATTTATAACAAGGTGAACAATGGAGCGGGGACAGCAGGCTGCTATTTTGTCCTAATTGACAAGCCTCGTGAAATAAATGTTGAATTAAGAATACATATAGCAAATTGTGTCCCGCAGAGGCTTAACAATGACTGAAAAAAGATTCAACCCATTTTTGTTCTTGAGACTACATACATTTTTTTGTGCATGTGCAGCTCATGACTATTCATGTTGCCTGCAAAAACATGCAAGTGTGGTCAAATGGAAATTAATGGAATGCAAAGTGGAATGTAAATGTAGTTGCAGGGGAGGGGAGGCGGCGGCAGGGTAGGAATTAAATCCTCGGTAAAGATCTTGGAAGGTTGCATGCATAGACGGGACCAGGTCAGTTGTTTTGTATTCCCTCTCTTCCCTGTTGCCTTCGCCGTAACAGGAGGCCCCGCAGTGGGAGAGCAGGCCGGGGGTGATATAACAGCCACTGGATCACACAGGCTTTGATCTCCCCACTGGGTTCCAGAGTGTCTATGGGATAGACTTTAGGCCTACTGATGAGGAGGTGGAGATCTCACACCCCCTCTAGTGCCGGCTCGCTTGCAGGTCTCTCTCTTTTTTTTTTCACCACACAGAGCATACTGTATCTTCAGCCTGGGTGATATTTTATTTCTTAGTAGCACTGGTGGATTTGTTTGCAATTTACTTCATCCACATAAATGTAGAGTAATCCAAAAGTTCACTCAGTCTGCTTTTCTTGATTCTTCGTCTTGATAGCTTTCCCGAGCACAAAGAGAAACTGGTTAAGCTAAATAGGCCATCTCTTTCTCCGTCTCTCTTAAGGAGTTATTTCCCTCTAAATGTTTTTCTCAGAGGGGGTTTGAGTCTCACAGCAGGTCTGGTGTTTTACATAACCCCGACACAGTGATGTAATTCCTTCTCCCCCTGAATGCTGGTGTCAGAAACATAGGGCTGTGTCCCTCTAGCCGTTCAGACTGCCCTCGTGTCATAATCTCTCTCATGCCTGGCCTGATCCCCGTCCAATTTATGTAATTAACTGATGTCACTGCTCTGGATTGCTTGCAAACACAGTATCACTGCAGCCCTGATTTCCCTAAAAGTAACAAATCCTTGTGGACCTGTGGTCTATTAAGGCTGTTATTCACATAGCTTACAGTTATATGAGGGGGGATATTAAAAGGCAGAAAATAACAAGCCCCATTACATAAACATGGAGACGTAATTGGGGTAGAAAAAAGTTTCTTTTATTATAAGAACTAGCGAAATTACTACATGCCAATTAGAGGGTGTGTGTTTTATGAGTTTGGCTTGCTGACGTAGAGGGATTTGTGTGTGCGTGTGAGTGCATGCGTGTGTGGAGTGAGAAAGAGGTTAGCATTGTGTGACTAATACAACACACAACCTGTGCTTTTAGAGTGCAAATACTAACAAGAGCACATAACAGCCAGGCTCTGCTTTGCAAAAAAAAAAAACTCCTATGATCGCTGGGTGGGACTCCTTTTGTTTGTGTACATGGCTGGCTGTTTGCACTCCTGTATGCACATCTGTGTGTACAAGCACAAACAAACATCCAACTGTGCTGGATGATTAGATTTCCAGGGCACGGTCAGTGGCTCGTGTGAGCTCTTGCATCCATACAGTGTGAGGGAACGGCAGACGTTCTGACAGGCAAGCAGATCTGACCCACAAACAGTCAGACAGACATATAGACAGATAGCTAAAGCCTGATAGACCAGCAGGAGGACAGAGACAGGCTGGCAATCTAGCGCATCGGTAAGAAATAGACAAACAGACCTACAGACAGATAGAGAGCAGGGTCTGGCTGCAGGGAGAGACAGGCCCTTTGAATGAACATTTAGGTTAGACAGACTGGGTGAATGTGTCAGACTTTGCGGCCGCCCTCAGACACAGATCAAACATAGAACCAGCCAACCAGGACACATCACATCGCTCAAGGCCCAGTGTCGGCCCTCGCGACTGGGGCAGGGACTCTGCCTCCCTCCCCTGGAGGGAAGGAGATCCAAGGACGTCTCCTGAAGTTTCCATGGTTGCATATCTCAGCAAGATCCAGCCTTGTTTGTTTCGCCTGCAACATGCTCCGCTGCACCGACCCACATTAATGAAACGCTCGCAGACTTAACCCTTGGGTGGCCAGCTAGACGGCCAAACTAGCACACATTTGCACGGCACAGACGTGCCATTTGTTCTGTGTTCTCATTTCGTCGCTGACATTTAGGCTAACATGTGATGGGAAATGAGCTCGGTTTGTGTTTTCCTGTGTCCCATGCACCATGCCTGATGATAATGAGAGGGAAAAAGGCCAGAGGAGAGGGGTGGGGTCAATATGCTAATAGTGGGTGTACATTTTGATGCCTCACTAGCAGCATGGAGTGGTTTGGAGAGACGGGCTATCATTCTCCACCTCCTTTCCCCTCATTATCCCCCCGCGTCTCTCTCCATCTCTGTCCTCCCCCATCCCCTGCTTTCTGCTCTCATCTCTCTCCATGCCCTTCACCATCTTCTCTCCTCCATTCCTCGCCCCCCTCCTGCTCCATCTCCCTCCTGGTACTCCTCCCCTCCTTCCCTCCACCTCCCCCCCAAACGCCTCTCTCCCAGAATATGAGATACATTTGTTTTCCTCCGCCAGGCTACGAGAGTGGGACGCGTGGCGTGCAAAGTGCTGATGTGTTGGTTTCTGGGTAATTATAACATCCCTCGGTCTCCAAGAAAACTCTAAACTAATGTTTAATTTGCCTCTCCGCTCAAAGGAAGCCCTCCTTTGTTATTGCCGTGGCAATTAGCTGGAGCCAAGGCCCAGGCATTTCCTGTGATTGTTGTGATTTGCATAGAGAGCGAATCAGAGAGAGTATCAAGACCCTATACCCCTCTTCTCTCGCTGCCATTACAGCCACCCACTCCTCCTTTCCTACCTCTTCCACTTCCTCCCCTCCCTCTATCCCCCCGCGCTACACTGAATCTCCATCAGTGGCCTAGCAACCGAAACTTCAACCCCTGTGTCTGATACCTCTGTACGCTGTAGCTGATTGACAGGGGAGGAATTGACTAACTGGAGGGCACAACATAGTGATTTGTTTTTTTCAAGTGTCAGGGTCATGTGTGTCTTTCCTGCGCCATCCCTAATGGTCATCCTCTAGTTTCTCATTAACTGCCTGTCTGTAACCTAGCTGGTGGCATTCCACTGAGGATAGTGTTAATAGATGCTGTTAATTGAAGGTATAAACATACCGCGCGTAGATAAAGATGTCATGCCGGCTACGTGCATACCGGACACACACATGCACGCAGTGTTTTGAATGTGGCGCAGCAGCATGGAGGCCCATGTGTAGTTAATGAGATTATCAGTCAAAAAGTAAACAGCTAGATGTTGGTGAACGTGCTGTTTTTCTTGGTCCTGAGGGGGAAACCATTAACTAGCGTTGCAGCATCGCGGCGGCTATTGTGTTCTCTGCTCTGGCCAGATAAGAAATAGATTCCCACTGACTGTTTAATCTCAGGGTGAATGCGGCTGCCATGCTTTATGACAGCATTGTCACTGTTGGCATGCATTATTTTATTAGCAGTCGTGTCGTATTTGTTCTCACTGAGTACCTTTTGGATTTCTGCATTTAAATGTGTCGAACCTAACCTTAATGAACTCCACCTTAGCAGCTTTGCTAAGCTTTAGTTTCATTAGAATACCTGAATGAATTTGCATCGCCTTATCAGCGCCTGCCTCTGCGTCTACGCTTACTATAATAGTACTGCAGTGCGATATGATATCCACATTTGCTCTGCTGCTTCTTTCTTACGCTCTCATCAGATTATTAGAACTGGTATTTTCCCATTTGTGGGTTTTAGTGCTGAGAGCTGTGGCTTCAGGGAGCCTGTTTAGTGGAGAGAGAGAGAGAGAGAGAGATAGAAAGCAAATGAGAGAAAGAGGGGCACGCAGCGAGCTAATGGCGAGATAGAGGGTAAGCTGTAGGGGCTGTTAAACCTGAGGAGTGGCTAATCCAGGAGACGGCACTCTGTGCGCATCTGCTCCGGACTGGTGTGGCATGGTCGGCGAGTGGCACATCCAGGGCCCCAGCAGTCAGACATAGCCTCCTGATCTATATTTCAAAGCCGAGAGTAGAGAGGAATTCAGTAATGAGCTCCCATCTTCCTTTTGGTAGAGGAAGACTCTCTTTGTGGAACTAATTGAAAGTGGCATGTGGAGCGCCGGGGAGCTCTTTGGGGGCTGTGCCGCGTTTCAAGGGATGTGGAGAGATAAGCCCTGCACGCCGCCATGGCTTTTGTGTCACAGGTCTGAAATAAACAGGGAGAGTGATGCACTTTACGGCTGCAATTGTGGGTGGCGTTGTGTTTTTTTTCCTGTGTGTGTGTGATTGTGAGCGTTTTTGTCTACAACAACCTGTGTCCATAGCTGAAATTACACCCACACACGCATTCCGCATCTCTCCTTCTCTTCCTCCCCTTAATAAATCTAGTTTTCTGTGTCAGCTCATCAGAGATGCGGTGTGTGTGTGTGCGCGCATTTGTGCGGACACGTGTGTGTTATTTGGGCTCTCTGAGCGCAGTGGAGGAGCGGCTCTGATGGGAGATGGGCTTTCTCTATTACAGATATGGAAATGGCCCGAGACGTATGCAGTTAGACTGATATACTGCGTGGCATTTACTGAAATGATGAAACAGAGCCTGGCCTTAACTATTCACAGACACACACACGCATCCACTAACACTAATACACACCCACATGTGCACTCACATTCAGAGACATGTAAATGTACTGCTGATTTGGGGTATTTTGCTGTGATTGTCAGGTGTGTGGATTCAGCTTTTCTGTCCAATTTTTTGGATTTCTGGAGCCGGTGAGAACCTCATGGACAGGAAGGACACATGCCGCTGAGGCTTCTTCATGAGTTTTTTTCTCCAAAATGCAGCTTTGCACATTCCTTGTGGTCAAAGCTGTGGGAAATGTGCCTTTTCGCCCTGTGCATCTGATTCTGAGAGTTGCTGTGGGAATGTTTTGGAATATCGAAGTATATTCTGATGCTGATATCCAATCAGGCCCGACTTACAGTATATATACACTTAACTCATTCTCATCTTTTATTGATAGTTTGGTAAGTGCTAGCACACACCAGAGTTGGGACCAAGTCACTGATTTGCAAGTCACAAGTCAAGTCCTTAGTCCTAAACTTTGAGTTTTTTTGAGTCCTGAACAGTTCATAATGCCCTCATCAGCGGATGTAATATCATTTTAACAACAGTGAAATAATATATTAAACGGATGATCATGAATGCTTTATAAAAGTTCATTGGAAGTTGTTGAGTCCCTGTAAGTTTTCAACTTGCACGTTTTGCATAATTTGTTTTTGTTGACCACTGAGTTGTTTTCTTTTAAACCAAACTGTGATAGCAAATTATCTTTGGTATCATTTCCTCAACCGGAGTTTAGTAATGTAAAGTTAGTTCTTCATGTTTCTCTCTTGCAACTTGACTGGATGCTGTTGGGTTGGTTTTAACAAAGTGGATCTGAAGATATCGGGTTCAAGTCCAGGTCAAGTTGCACATCTTTTTCGTCAAGTATTAAGTCATTGAATTTGTGACTCCAGTCTGACTCAAGTCCAAGTCATGTGACTCAAGTCCACACCTCTGGCACACACCGTCTTAATGTCACTGCTGAGCAGGTACAAAAAAAGAAAAAGAACTTGTTGAGAGAAGTGATGATTATCAGCATGTTCCTGTTTCTGCGGGCCCTCGCAACTTGTGTCATACCTTTATTTATTGCATTATGAGGTCAGTTTCACATATCGACTGCTTTTGCTGTTTGCTGGCAACGAGATAGCCTCGCAGTCGCAGATGAAGTTATTTGATTATGTAGTCTGTTTGCTGACATGCCTTTTTACCCCTGTCAACATGGCAGACCTTAAAAGAAACCGCTGCTGCGAGAGAATGAAACGATATTCAATAGCAGCCGAATCTGAAAGATCTCATTAACACTCTGGCAGCTCTCTGTCATCTTTATCCACTGTTGGTGTGGCCTCAGCCACTTCTGTCTAACCTCATCATGTAAACTGTGAATGAGCCGATGGGAGCGAGAGCGAGACGATTTCTCCTCCAGAACAATTTGAAACATGGATGCCGGGGTGAAAGAAAGATGATGTTCTGTTGTAGGATGTGTGTGAGATGGGGAGCAGAACGAGGGGAGGAGGAGGGGGGGGCGGTTATGGTGAAAGTCGAGCGCAGGGAGGCAGGGAACAGCCCAGCTCGGTGCCCAGCTGTGAAGCTGCCCCTGGGGCTTTGGGAGGCTGTGGAATGTGGCTGATGTGAGTCTGGGTTTGGGCTGGAGATAGCGAGGGCCCGGGGCATGCAGCTGTGAGCATTGATGTCTCTGAGAAGAGTGTGTGCACATCCATACCTGTGTGATAAAAGAAGGAGAGGAAAGACAATTTGTGGTCGCATTTATGTGTTGCTGGCCTCTGTGTGTTTACCAGCTCATGGGCACGTTTGTATACATGCAGCGTTGTTCGGAACCTTCCATTGGCCACAGCTGAGGCCCCGTCTCAGGGAAAGGAACGACATTCGGACTCATTTCCTGTTTGAGGGTTCAGGGCACGCTCTTTTGCCTCGCTCACCAGAGACGTCTGGAATGTGAGACAGAACCAGATTACAACAAGCTACCTCCCTCAAGGATTGGTCGGTTTGCCAGTCAGCTGAGAGCAGCTTTGTTCAGAGCGAGCCTGTCAGGCGGAGATGACAGCTCGCTTTTGTTCTGGAGATTTCCTGTCCTGTCCTGGGCAAAGGGTCGGTTAAAGTGCATTGAGGAGCCGTAGCACCACTCCCTTACCCCCCCCCCGCCCCCCTCCTCACTCCCTCCTCTTTTTTTCCCGCCACTTGAATCCCCACTGGTCATATTTCCCACCCACCGACCAATTATAGTGCCCTATGTGTCGGGGAGAAGTGATCTGATTGGCTGTGTCGGGGGTGTCTGGGAGGTCAGAGCTGTGTTCATTTCACACTGTGTCCTTTTGGACTCCCTCCAGCAGCACCCTCAGAGCGCTCGCACAGACAGCAGAGGAAGAAAAGTGGAGAGAGGGGAAGAAAAGGAGGAAAGAGGGGAGACAAATAGAGGAGAAAGAGAGAATTCCTCTGTACACCGCCTTCAGTGCGATATGATTTCTTGCCTGAGAAATCGTAAATGTGTCATGTTTAGAACTGGTTTAAAATTCACATTGACTGCAGCAGGCACCTCCAGTGCTGCTGCTCCAACAGTCTGTGCTCGCACTGTAAAACTGTCTGTTGCCTCCGACTCGACAACAAAAAGAAATGTTCAGAGCCAGAATGCCTTTGTTGTGTGTGTGTTCACTGAGAGGGGACGGTCTTCCCTCTGGGCAAGGTATAAGCTAAGACAGGAAAACACCTGGTTAAGGAAGGCAACCATCAGTTACAAAACTGTCACAGGACATACATATCTGCGTGGAATGTTTTTTTATCACATGCAAACCATGATGAAAGCATATTTGTCATCCGCTCCCTGGTATGTAGTAAAATATTCCTGCGTCCATGAAAGACCTGAACAATCTTGTCTGTCATTAGTCTCCCATGAGCAACGGTTTCCAGTCTCAGGTGGTGCTATGACTTCTTTTTACACTTTATCATTTAGCTTGTAAACATGACCTTTCCTCATGCCTGTATCTTTGTTTATAGATTTTTAACTTGAGGGCGTAAAAGAAACCAGAGGCTATCACGTGAAAGGGCACGTTCATTATGTCTCACGTGCAGTGTTTCTATTCATGTTTAATGGAAGTTAATAATCAGGTATCTTTATTATTAACAAGCCAAAGTTCATCTGACAACAAAAGCAATTTAAACACGTCCCCTTGGGAAACTGTGATGGGTATGTTTAACTATTTGATGGCATTTTATAAACTAAAATATAAGGTAATTAAAAAAAACAAAAAAAAACAACAACAATTAATTTAATGGAAATTACTAATGGAAAGAGTTAATTTTAGCTCTAATTCTTAGCATGCAGCAAAGACCCTGATTTGCATCGTCTTGGATAATAAAGGGGACCTATTATGCTCATTTTCAGGTTCATACTTGTATTTTGGGTTTCTTCAACAACATGTTTACACCCTTTGATGGTCAGAAAAGACTTTATTTTCCTCATACTGTCAGTGCAGGAACACCTGGAATGACGCTCTGTCTGAAATGCTCCATTTTAGGGCCTGTCTCTTTAAGCCTCCCACCTACAAAATGCACAGTCTGCTCTGATTGGTCGGCATTTCCAGGTCACTGCAGCCAGGGAATGACTGTAACAAAGTATAGTGGCACTTTCTAACATGATGTTAGCATTTAGCTTCATGTAGCAGTTTATGTATATAACACAGACTGTATAAAAATATGGACGTAGTCGCCGTGATGTCACCCATTGGTTTCTGAGGAGCTGGTTTGCAGCTCAAAGTAGTCGGCTCTGGTCGTCGCCATCTTGGCAGTGCCTGACTCCGCCCAATCAAAAATGGGCAAAGAGGCGGGCCAAATGATGCCTGGTTGCTTAAACACGCCCACCTCGCTCGAAGCTGCTAAGTTAGCTAAGGCTAACAAGCTACGCTACTTTGGCTAGCCCTGTGGTGTTGGCTGCTCCTGCTCATGCTCCCGCTTGGTGCCAGCTCCCTCACGAAACAAACTATCCAAAAGGTACAAACACGGCAGAGAGGTCAGGTTCAATGACTTGCAAATTAGCTGAGATGACGCCTAGCAGACAGCCAGAGGCTAGTTAGCCACCCGTGATGGCGCCATCTGTCACTCAAAGTGACCACGCCCCTAATTATGCGCAACTTTAAGTCTTAATAAAATGGAAACAGATGAGTTATTAAAAAAAATCACCCTGGTACAGTTGTCATGAAAGGGGAAATTAGCTGTAGAGACAGAAACCATTTTTTGTACCAGGCTGTAAATATGTTTATTTCTGCTGTAAAGTTGAGCATTTTAACATGGGGGTCTATGGGGATTGACTCGCTCTTGGAGCCTGCCTCAAGTGGCCATTCAACGAACTGCAGTTTTTGGCACTTCCACATTGGCTTCACTTGTCATCCCTGGAGGTTGCTGCTTGGTATATAAGCACTTGCAGAGGGATGTACAAAGTAGGTGACTATCTACTCGAACGTAGAAAAAAATGTTGGAAAGTCATTTACATCCTCATTTAAAGCTTTGAACTTCGAACATTGTTACATTATATATATATATAGATATATGAGATAAAATAGGGAAAAGCATAATAGGTCACCTTTAACCCTCACTGTCACTTCTCTTTACAATTGCACATTGATTTCCCTCTCTTGGTAAGTCCATCACAGTGATACAAGGCAAGGACTAATTAAGATAATAAATTCATGTCACTCCCTTCCTTCAATCAGACACAAACGCATCTCAGTCCCCCCCCCCGTGTGGACATGCTGGACATAGCAATGCGATAACCAGAATAAATGCTGCAATCTGACTTTTGCTCAAATTACTATTTAGATGGAATCAAAGCCGTCTGCTTTCTCCTTGAGTGAGGCCGCGGCAGCAGAAATAACAATGTCATTTTGTCCATAATAATTGAATCTTCAAGTATGGCTACATGAAAAGGATAATGCCATATTGATTGTTGCTGTACAGTAATTGTTTTCGCTCAATAGACGAGGTTTGGCATATTAAACGCCGAGCGTGCCTTTGCTGTTTGTCATGGTAGGCCGTATAGGGGATGGGAGAAAATTACAACTCTCTATATGACAGAGGGAAGGAAAAACAATACAGGGGTATTGTCATTGAGAGGTGATTAACTGTGACTATACTTACAAATGACTGCAGGGCACTGTTGCTTGGCCAAATTAATTACCTGTCATTGTGACTGATTGTTTTTGAAGACATCTCTTATTATTATTGCCTGCTCTGAGGAAGGAGTTCACTGCATTTCACCATGCACTGGGAACATAACACAAATAAAGGCTAAATTACATATCGTGTGCCTGATTCATGTGTGGCTGAGATGGAAATTTACTTTTAGTGTCAGCTTGTGCTGTTCTTAAAGGAGAAGTGTGTTGGATTTAGTGGCATCTAGCAGTGAGGATTGTAGACTGCAACCAGCTGAATCTTCTCCTGTTTGCAAAGCTTGAACTCCTGGTTAGGATTCCTTCAGTGTTCATTGTTCAGGAGGTTTATCCCAGGTGTCTTCCTCTCCAAAACAAACAGACCAGGTGATTAAAACTGTTCAAAACACTGAATAAAGCAGTTTCATGGAGCTGTTCGGCTTGTCACAGATGGGCTAGCCCAGCACCTGCTAATGTGTGCTCACCTTTTTACCTGATAATTTAAGATCCACACCTTCAGGAGGTTTTACCTGGAGTCAAATTATCTGCAGAGGCCTCTTCCTCGCCAAAACAAATAGCCCCAGCGATTTAAACCTGTTAAAAAACTAAAGCAGTGTCACGTTTTTCTGACACTGTTTGACTCGTCGTGGAGGGGCTGCCGATGCGAGAACAAAAAGGGCTCTATCTAGAGCCGGTTTGGTTTGTCTAGTCTGTGCCACTGTTGAAACATGGTGGTGCAACATGGTGGTCTCAGTGGAAGAGATCTTCCTCTCTATGTAGATATAAACAGCAGGTGTTTATACATTAAAGGAAACATGGTTATTACACTGTATTCCATTTCTGACAATCTTAAATCCTGCGTACTGGACCTTTAAAGGAGTGTGGCTTACATTAAACCAACATGAGAAACATCATCTGGCTCTTATTTTATGGAAACCATGCATATCCATGAATGCGTGTGAAAATTACCAGCAGTAGTTTCTCAGCCCAGGCCATGTGTATTAATGTGGCTGAAACTTTGAGAAAGAAAGCATAAACACAAAAGCACATGACATGTTTTTGTCTCTTCCACGACTGGTACCGACATGAGAAACAGAGGCTCTGCAGTCCAAAAAAAAAACACCCCACACACAACAACAATCCGTCTTCGTTTGTCTTAGCGAGACGACTGTCTTCTGATGAGGCTACAAGGGAATGGCCTATTCGTCCAAATTCCTCCCTAAAGCCGTAATAATCCTGCTGTTGTTTCTCTACGTGATGACATTTCTAATTCTTGTCAGGAAAGAATGCAGCGTGACAAACGGCGTTAAGAGTGTCTGAAGGCACAGCGGGCAGGCGGCATGCTGGGGCAGATAGAGGGACACGAGTCTGAGGAGGGAAGACTCGTGATCGGTGGAGGCTTCACCTTTCCCGAAGGACACTGTGGAGGGTGTGTGTGTGTTTCCTGTATGCTTATGTGATTACTGTCATGATGTTAATTGCAACAAAGGGACAGGGTTACGTGTTGCGTTGTATTAAGATCTGACCACATCTGGGTGACAGTCTGGATCAACCTGTCACTCTGTCCTATCCACTCTCTAATAAACCATGAGCCTGCTGCTCTCCAGGGACTCACTGAAACACACATATACACCACAAAGAGTAGCACTGTACAGACGGTGAGACACTGAGGCAGGCAGAGGAAGATAGAAAGAAGGCTGGGGATTCACATCCAGGAGGACTTTCCCTGTGTTAAATTTTAGAGAGAGATGGGGAGCTGCTCTATAGGACCTGTGTGAGGTTTAGTTACAGCTCTCTGCGGCCCCGTAGCTTGTCGTGAGGCAGCGCAGCCTTGGGCACCGGGAATTCATGTCACACACAGCAGAATTTGATTAGGCAGGAGATGGTATTACTGCCCGACTGGGTGGGAGGAAGGAAGACGGTAGTCAAACAAGGGATAGTGATAGAGAGAGGGAGGGAGGGGGGGGTGGGTGGAGGTAGAGAAATGCAGCGCATGTACTGTATGTCAGCGAATGCTAGGGTGGTGGTGTGGGGATGAGGTGGAGGGGAATTTTTCAGTCTGCCTCGCAAATGTCTCCCCCCCGTGTGCTCTTTCACTTGCCCCAGAAATAAGGAACTAGTCAACCAGAGCGGCATTTATGATTGAAACTGTGTATGTGTGTTTTGCGTGTGTGTATTGAATGGCAGGGAGACGTATGTCATTACAACGGTAGGCCGGCGCCCCCGTGGCTCCTGGCTATATGTTCTCAGGCGCCACATTTCAAATGGATTTTCAGCGTCTGTTGTTTTACCACATATCCAGTATGTACGCCAGCCAACCACATTGATTGTACCCCCTTCTTTCTTTCCCCTATATCACTTGATCTCTGTCTTAGTCACCCTAAATCAACAGAATGGGACGTATCACTGCAGAGCCTTTGCGATTTCTTGCTCTGGACTGTAGCGGACTAAAGCAACTGCTGGAGGAAACTCGACAATAAAACGACAATAATGCCCCATCAAGCAGACAGCAGAAAATACAGACGGACCCGCAAGAGAGGGAGGCAGACAGACAGTCCGTCAAGCAAGCAGATGAGATTGTGATTGGTTTGGCCTGCAGTTTACATAACTGTCATACCGGTCTTTCCAACTGAAAGGCTGTGATAGAATATTACGATATGATATACAGTCTATTTTGCAGTTTTGGCCGAGCTCTGGGCCGCCCTGCTGTGGCTTGCGCCGTGCCCGACGGATTGGAGCCGAGCGAAAAAGGTTTAAGTCTAGCTCACTGAATCCCTCGTGCACTCTAATTTGCTGAAGTGATCAAGGCTTTTGGTTTAAGCATCCCCTCCGCCACAAGCAGACACAATCTCATCTGCCTGACTGACCCGTCTCCGGAGCATGTCTCGCTGCCCGCTATGCTGCTTTGCTGTCTGTTTTGGTGAACGTCTCCGCCACAGTGACAGGCTTGCCAGCTGGTTAAGCTGGTTGACTGAGTGACTACGTGCTAGAATGTGTTATCGTCTGTCTGCATTTCTGTCTTTAGTTTAGCTTCACTCATTCCAAGCCAGCTCTCTGTGTGACCCACATATTTCCTCTGGGCTTGTTGACACTCAGGAGTTGAGACTAACAGAGAAAGAGGGTGCGATGGCATGATTCTGGCGGTCAGCAGTGGCAATTTAATACTTTCCCTCTTTTGTCTTGTGAAATGCACTTTTTTCACCATGATGTGAAATCAATTCACCATTTTCAAGTTGTTATTTAGAGATTCCTCTTAAGTCTGTATTTACATGGAGCAGAGCTGGACATGCTTGAGGGCTGGGTCAGTGTCTGGCCAGTGGCTGGTAGACTGGCCTAATACTGTCTGATTGTCAGTCTACTGCCCTAATAAGGCTGAGGAGACGTGAGGATCCCTCTTTCCATCCCCTGCATCATCTCTCCAGGCATCACTGTATGACAGATACCCATCATTGCAAATCCTTCCCTGCACTCTTTCCTTTGACAAGAGAAGCAGAAGGGACAGAATATGTGTGTGTGTGTGTAGGTGGGTGTTGATCAAGATGGCATCTTCCACTCTTGTGCCTCACCTTCTCCATCTTTTCCTACCTCATCTCCACTTCTGTTGTCTTTCCCTTCACCTCCAGCCCAGTTGAAAGAGGTCTGTCCCTTTGACCCCTGCACCAGCCGATGGGGATTGGGGATACAGAGGGTACTGCAGGGAGCTGAGGGCAGCCTGCTGGTTGTAGGTGGAAATGAGAAGTATAACTTATAGGATCAGCTGCATGCTGGAGGAGAATAATAACCACAGGAAAGAGGTGATTACCAACAGGGAGCGTTAAAGTGCTGCATGGAAGTCTAAACGAACAACTGAGCTGCGCTGTATCTGCGCTCATTGTTAGGTTTTTGTAGTTGTTAGCGTTGCTAATGGAAGGTGGGTACTACAGTGCTTCTCCAAGGGAGGACAAAGGCTCCATGGCTGCAAATGTATCGCCGGGCTAATAAAATATGTGTTTGATGTTCCATGTTACCTAACAGTAAATCTGATATGTTATCTAACACTGCTATGAACACAGCCCCATTTGAAAAACAGCTTGTCTGTAATGACATAGGGTGATGCCATGTGAGGGAATGTGGCATATCCCGTGTGCTAATATTGACTGTGCCGCGCTGCGATGACAGGGCCCCCATGTGCCATGTGTGCCACGGTGACAGGGGTGGCCCTGTGCCCGCTGAATATTTCATTAAATAAAATGCCTCAAAGAGGAGGGAGGAGTTAAACGTGAGATGGAACAGGGGCAACCTTTGAGCGTGCAAATGCTATCTGTGTTAGCTCTCAGTTACAGTTTACTCCCTGTGAGGCTGCTGAGCTGAACTGTACTTCAGGTTGTGTTGAATCAGCACGAGCACGCACGCAGCTGTCACCCATATTTTACATTAGCTCGCTGTGATGCATTTGAGTCGCTGCAATCACAAGTTCTGTTGAAGTTGAGTCGCTAATGTGTGCCTGCAACTTCCCCTGTTTGCTTTTTCATCATCATTCAGTTCCAGTGACCAATTCTTCAGATGCTGACCCCTCCATTTGTATGAAACATCCTTTCTCTTTCTTCCCATCCATATGCTTCCATGTACCTTGTTGTTATGCATTGCTGGAGTCACAGGGAATGCTAATACTTTAACAGGTAAAACAGTGACAGCCTCGTCAGCGCTTTCGCTCTGCGTTTTTCTCTTAGAGCAAGAGGAAAAAAAAGAGAGTGGGAGGCCTGTTTTCAGGACCTTGAACACCAGGAATGTCGCCCCTGCTAAGGGAGTGAGACAACATTTCTCAAGGACTCTGTGAAAAAGTTTACCTTGTCCAGATATCCCCCTCCCCCCTTTCCACCCCCTGAACCACCTGGAACAGCCAGTCTCTAAATTTAAATGCAATCTACACTCTCTGCCTACATAAATGTGCATTTACATGAGTGCGGCTATGCCTGGCTTGTACGCCGTGCGGCAATTTCTGATGTGATGAGAGCAGGTGGAGCGGCTGGAGAGGTATAGTGTATATGCATGTGGGTGTGTGTGAGTGTGTGAGTCTTGGATTGGGGCGGGCTCCTGCGAGCCACAGGTGCACAGTAGGGGATGTAGCTCTGCACATTGATTTCACAGCCAGCGACCACCATGCAATATATCTAGAAAAGTGTTTCTCTATGGTGCGTCTTCAAAGAGGCTGTGGAGGAACTTTTGAGGGCATGAATATGTAGATGAGCACCCCAGGGGAGGAAGGGAGTCATTCACAGCATCCAACCCGAGCCTTTTACATTAGGCAAGGGCAAAGTGTGGATGGAGAGAGGGGAAGAGGCAAAGAGAAGGGAGGAAAGGGAAAGAAGAGAAGGGGATAGAGGGGAGAAAAGTTAATGGCATGCTCTTTTCTCATGAAGTGCTTTTTCCTTTTAGCACTGTACCGCTATCTCTCTCCCTAACCGACACTGTGTCATAACAGTGCTCTCAGCGTACCCAGTATAAGGTCTTATTTACCTCCAGTATATGTGCTGTTCTTTACATAGAGCTGCCTGGCTATTGAATAAAACATAATTGCATAAATGCTAGTGATGAAGTCTTAGAAACAGAAAGGAAAGAGATCAAACCCATTACCATACACTGGCTGACCCCTGAGTGTGTGTGTGTGTGTGTGTGTGTTGTGCATTTCTATGTGTGTAAATGCTGCGGGGTTCCAGGGATCCATCAGTCTTCCGTCTGGAGCCAAGCTAAGGGAAGGTCAGCCTGATGGATACATCCTGACATGCACACAGCCTGTGATGTCAGCTGTGTGTGTGTCTGTGCGAGCGTGCCTGCGTGTGTGTCTATGTGTGTGTGTGGGCTGGCAGGCCAGCCAAGCGCAGGCACGGTTCAACAGAGCAGAGGGCGGACANGGTGAGGTGTAGGGGTTGGCCGCACTGGCAGAGGGGGTGGGTGGCGGGGCTGAGGTGTAGGGGTGGGCTGGGGTGGCAGAAGAAAGGCTCCATTCATGAGTCGTGCCATCTCTGGCTCCCAAGGGGACTGGGGCTCATCAATGACCAGGCCAGCTGGGAGGATGTCAGCATGCAGACTCTCTCCCTCTCTCTCCCTCTCTCTCTTTCTCTCTCTCCATCTCACCCTCCCTCTTTCTTTTGTCAAGGGCCAGTGCTGTCAGAGCCACTAGCCCGAACACTGAGGCCTCTCATGCAGTTGGGTCCCCACTGAGACCCAGAGAAAGCCTCTGGCTGGCCGGTGGTTTGCACACCGTCTGCACTGTATTTGACATCTATGGTCTGCAGCGAGGAGCTCACCACCACCCTCCGAGAGGCACTGTCTGTGGTAGCCATGCCAACTGGAGATGAGCTAGGTGGGGTGCAGCTTAAAGGGTGATAAATTGGCAGTGTCAGCTAAATGTAGCACGCTCAGATGGTGTATCCAAGCACCTCCATTCGAAAGATTACCAGGTGGCAAGAGTGGATCCCCTGATTTTCCTGGGTGACTGCTGGATGGATTGCCATGAGATTTGGCACAGACATTCATGCCCACCTCAGGATGAACTGTAGTAACTTCAATGTTTATCTCACTTTACCGGTCAAAGTTTTAATCAGTTATTTTGGACCAAAGCCTTCAAAATAAAATTAACCTAGAAAAACGCTGTGCATAAGTACAGCCTCACAGAGCCACTCGCATGGCTATATTCAATTCAATTTACTTGCTACATGAAATCATAAATATGATTTCGGTGAAATGAATAGTTGTCAGCTCCCTTAATATAGTAGCAATAAATAAATGTCAGCATTAGAATAAGGCATGGTCATCATTCAGTATCCTTGTGGCTTGAGGGTAGAAGCTCCTCCTGAGCCTCTCAGTGCTGGCCTGGTGTAACCCGTACCTTCTTCCCTGACCTCAGCAGGGTGAAAAGGCAGTTATCCGGGTGGCTGGGATCTTTTATGATTCTCCTGGCCTTGTTTTTGCAGCATCTGGTGTAAACATCCTCTATGCAGGGTAGAGCTGTGCTTATGCTGTGTTCAGCTGTATATATCTATAGATCTGGGATATTCAACTTGCTTTGACCGAGGGCCTCTTTTGCAAAATGACAAGAGGCCAGGGGCCAGTTAATAAACGAACATAACAGTATAATTTAACAGTACATGTAATGAAAACTTGGCTGTTCTCACTCATGTTTGACAAGAGGTAAATCCAGTCGCAGCAGCCCGGCACAGGGCAGGTGTATGAAGGGGGGTTTCTAGGATTTGAGGACATTAGGGGCTTTGCCCGGACCTCTGTTGGGCGTTCAGGGGATCGTCCCCTGTCACTTTTCTGATAAACAAGCTCTGTTGTGATTCATATGCACGCAAGCACCTTATTTACATCCAAAGTGCAAGTTTACATTTTATTTTATTGACGTTGTGAATTACATAAGGGTTGTTTGGGTCACCCGGGTCGCGGGCCAGATTTGGCCTGTGGGCTGTACGTTGATAATCACTGCTGTAGTCTGGTTTGGTCTTTGACCCAGAAAAAGCTACTGACAGACAAAACAGTAATTTCCTATAGGTTTAGAGTAACACATTATTCTTAGGGTGTCCTTTTTTTTGGAGCGCTTTCGTTAAGTCTCGAAATACCCCAGAATTCTGTTTGTGACCACCGAACACCTGGCTGGCTGCTTGTGTTGCTGTTTTTACTCTCAACAGAGATTAACTATGGCATCCTATTTAGCATCAAATACTGAAATGGTCCTATCTGCATAAATTGTCAATCTCATGTGCGCTGCTACTTTGGAAAGGAAAGGGGGACAGGAAAGGAGCAAGGTTTGTGAGCTGCGCAGATGTGTGTGCTGTTTATCACTGCCAGTGAAAGGCCTGCATCAGCAGCAGCTGCGGGGCGCTTTGCATGCAATGGCAGCGGTGCGTTGGTAGGGGCAGATTTGCATTTGTGGTTTCATATCATGAGCAACGATGTTACTCCCTCTCTCTTCCTTCCTCCCTTCATTTGCTCTCGCTCTCTCTTTCTCTCTCTCTCTGTCTTTCGCTGAACGGGAGGAGCTCTGTGTATGAGAGGCAGAGGAGCCATGAGAACAGCCTAAGTAGAGCACTGGAGCATAACCCAGGAAGGTTCAGGCTGAAACGGATCCAAGCATAACATCAACACTAGCAAATCTCTCCATCACACACAGGGGCAAAGTCCATGTGGTCATGGCACACAGCTATATACACATGCATAGGGACATTGTAAAGCTAAAGACCTCGCACTAATTCTGCTCTAATGAAAGCACATTTTGTTCAAATTGCCTGTTATGAAAGCCACCTTTCTTCCACATCAAATGCGGCTCTGGGTCAGTTTGTGCCTGTTTGCGAGCGCGTATGAATTACATACCATGATGGCGACTGCTGTTTGAAGTGACTTGGTTCAGTGTCTTGGTAAAATAAAGAGGGAAAGTTGAAGGTCCTGTGGTCTGCATGTGTCCACTGGAGTCACAGTGATGTGGAGGACCATCTGATGAAAGGGTTTCCTGTGGCTTTCATCTCCACAATGCGTTCTGATGGGGAGAATTTCCTTGCAGCTGAGCAGAAAAAAAACAGCCTCATGTTGTGAGAACAGTCTCGGCTTTTTTGCAGCTCGCGATGGCTCATACATATTTTGGGGTTTCTCAAAGTCAAATGAGATTTTTGGAGAACTCGTACAAATAAGGGGGTATATGTGTAGTGTTTTTGTCGAGGAAGGAATCCTATTTAGATGACAAATGCACCGCAGAACGTCTGGGTTGCTGCACTGTATTGTTTTCATTATACCCAAAAAAGTATTGCAGAGGTAGAAAACACAATATATGCGATGATGATGGAGCGCTGCCTGTTTCTATTATCAACTTCTGCACAGACAGAGTGATGAGCAAAGAAAGTGCAAACAATGATATTTGAATACATAAACAGAATGTAAAGTTTGGTGTTGCTCTGTGTATGTCAAGGAGATTTTGTCATTAAAGTGTTTATTTGACTTTAGCTTCTGAAGACTTTAAATTGACCTAGACTCCAAAGCAATGTAACAAGATGGTTAAGTGTGTTTGTGAACATGTGGTTTTGGATTCCTCAAGTTTGATTAAGCGCATCTCCTGCTGAAGATAAAAGGGACACACAACCTTCCTCATAGTGTGTTTTGAATGTTAACACTTAATTTCCTGCATTCTGTTCTGCATCACTTTACGCTGGAAATGTCACCAAAATAAAAGGCCTCTGCTACTTCACATGCACATGTTGTTTCCCCATCAATTCTACACCTATGCTTAAAACTTGGGCTGCGTATACAGACTACCACTGCCGGTGTGTATGGAGAGGTATTTTCTCTCACATAGGTGCAGACATACGTGCTAGTTGGCAATTGGCTGTAGTCTTTACGATGTGTTCAAGTGCAGCTTTTTGACTGTCTCCATCACCACTAGTTCTTCGATGTCTGGGTCTTTATGTCCACAGTGAAACTCCAGCTATTCTAACAGGCTGTTAGAAGAAGATCATGCTGACCCCTGTCCTGGTGTCCATCTCTTCTCTTTCCTACCCTCAGCAGACCTCGCTTTTTCCCTCCGCTATCGCCTCCTAGCAGGCTCCTTTATGCCTCTTTGGCAGCCTCTTGATAGACGTCTCGGCTCATTGTGTGTGAAGGTGTCTTTGTATTGGTGTGTAATGGTGCCCTAAGATACTGTTGCCAGAGTGTTGTCTTGGTGTCTGTTCCTCTGCTGCCCTCGAGACCCCAATAACCACCTTCTGTGACAGCAGCTCTTCACCGCTCCCCCTCATTTGCTTTATGTGTGCCTCTGCCTCTCTTGAACTCTCTGCCTCTCGTTCTGCTTTTCGCCGCTCTGACGCAGTATCTCATCGTCTATCCTCGTGGCGTCCTCTGCCTTTCTATATTAGACAAAATCTCAGTATACAATGAATCGCCTGTGCCCTTTTTTCATTTTGCTGTTTTTGTCAGCGAGCAGTGAATAGAGGGCAGGGAGCTACAGTTGGAAATTAGCCTTTAAGTATGTGAGGTATGTTCATTCATTCTCCTCCAACTCCCCCCCAGCTGCCCTCGGACCGTTCACCCATCAACCCCCCTACAGGCATATAAAGTCCTATAGCGTCCCCCCATGCTGTTTTCCACATTCTCTGTTTCCCTGGTACCTACAGTTCCAGCGGGACCGAGGCCAGGCCCCCTCGATTCTCTCTCTGCGACCGAAACCCTGCCAGAGCCCGCCTAGGCTTAGGGGGGAGCGCTAGCCTAGTTACCATGGTCACGGCAATCAGCATTGTGAACTCGGGCCATGAATGAGAAACTTTCCAAGATCGGCCTCAAGATCCTGTGATCTGTCAGTCATGCTGTTAATATGTTATTAATAGATAGAGACGTGTTTCAGTTCCAGTAGTTGAGTCTAGATTGGAGTCACTGATAAGATGAGAGCTGTGGTTTTTTAGTTTTTTAGTGCTGAGCATAGATGTAGATTTTGGGGAGGATGGAGGGGACATGTCCTCCTCAGTATTTAGAACGTGTATTATTATGACAAAATTAAAGGCAGAAAAACTCACCTGAATGCAGGATATTAAGTGTTTGATGCTTAAATTTTCTGGCAGAGGACCCCTAAACCTCCTGTTTCATACATGGCGCCCCCGTGTTGAAGCATAACCTACCTATAGGTAGCATGTTAGACCACAAACATGCCGCATATGTTGATGACAGGCACAAAACCTCTTGAGAGTGCCTCGGATTGTTAGAGAGCAGAGTCACTGTGTTCTCGGTTTATTTTAAGCCCCATCAGAGACGTGAGCTCACAAGAAGTGTATTAGTCTTTCTGACAGGAAATAAAACATGTTGAATGAAAGTTGGCAATTATTTCAGACTGCAGTGCTGCTCAAATAACCGAAGCAATATTTCTTCTTTTTTTATCAAATCATAGATATTTATCTCTTCTACCACTGAAATGGTTTCTCTGTGTATCGCTGTGTGCGCATGACTGGGAAAAGCCAGTGTCTGGGAACTAAGCACTGGCATTATTAACTGAAATGCAGCCTACTAAAAGCCCGGATGAAGCTCATTGCATGCTCTACAGAATATTTATGTTGGTTTTATTTTTATGGCGTAATTGCTTCCACATTTCTTTGTGGCTGTGGACTGTGATACTCAGTAAACATACCCCTCTACCTCTACACAGCCCCTATGTCTGAGTACCAGAGAGGGGTCCTCGGTGATTGGGGCTCCTGCACACATATCAATCAGGTATTTGCAAGGTGGCACCTTGGAAACTGCCTGAACAAGTGATAGGAAAAAGGAGCACCTTACCGACTTTAATTTTAGTGGAGAATAAATGAGAAGCTTTTTCAAGGCTACGTTGAGGGATCAATGTTAAGATATAAAAGCCTTCAGACACTGAAAATTAATTGTCTGTCTCGACTGTCTGTAGGAAAGCGTTTGTGTTCAGGGTGCAAAACAAAGCGTGCACTTCTGTGTGTACGCTGTCTAATTAGATCGCATTGGCTTTAGGAATGTAGCAAAATATTTGTGGACAGTCTCCAGCTCACTCCTACGTATGCAGCGTAGATTATTTCCTCTTCTGACCTGTGCGTACTACACCGGGCTGCTCTCCATGAGCTCATAGCAAGTGTGAAAAGAAACTCCTCACCATGCCTTTGCAGATATGACTTTATGAAAATGAAAATGGCATGGCACAGTTATAGTATGTCTCACTTTTTTTCCGAGTCTTTGTCAGTCACAGCAGAATCCTGTTACAGCACCCGCTCTGCTCTGTATAGTTTTATACATTTATGTCTGACTGTGTGTGTTCTCTATCCGCAGGGCTCCGGAGATCATCCTGGGCCTGCCGTTCTGTGAGGCCATAGACATGTGGTCCTTGGGCTGTGTGATAGCCGAGCTCTTCCTGGGATGGCCCCTCTACCCCGGAGCCTCAGAGTACGATCAGGTAACAAATAATGGCTGCACGGACCTTCAAACTGCATCCTGACCTCTTAGCGGCTCGTGATTGTGTGCGGTCGGTTGCTAGCATACCCATGGATCTGAATTTCATGTGCAGTTACGCTCATGCATTTGTGTGTGTTCTCTCTCCGCGAGTGTGCGCTCGTGAGTGTGTTTGGGAGGGTGGGATGCTTCTCCAATCCCCCTGACAGCCCCTGATGATTCTTGCGCAGCCTCCCTGTTTATCTGAACAGATGCCACAGAGCCACTTGTCCAATTAGCGCAGCCCCTGTGCTCCAGAGCAAGACATTGCCGCGTTCCCCCTTCTCTATCAGTCAGACGAGGCTCAGTGGGAAAACCTTGAGCAAGTTGTGCTCCATCACTGAACAAGCTCGCCTGATTTTTCACAAGCCCGAAAAAACTTAGCAAAGTGTCTCATTTACAAGTCTCAAATCAATCTTAGACTCTTGAGCTGAGGTCGTGTTCGGGCCCCTATGCATATTGCAGCCAGATAAGTCTGGAGTAGTTAATGTCAGCCCAGATTTTCATACTGCCAAAAAGAACATCAATCCTAAAGTTTTGCCCTTTTTTTTTTTTTTCATCAGAGCGATTCGCCATGCTCCCCAATTCAGTGCAACTTATGATTCAGTCATGCATATGATGTAAAAAGTCTTAAATGCAAATTTTTCATCATCTTCCTTGCAGATCCGGTACATCTCACAGACACAAGGTCTGCCTGCAGAGTATCTGTTGAGTGCGGGGACAAAGACCACCAGGTTCTTCAACAGAGACCCCGACTCCACCTATCCTCTCTGGAGACTTAAGGTACAGCAGGAATGACGCAGATGCATGCACACAAACACACACAATTCCTTTCAATAGCTATTGAAAGGAAACAACAAGATCTGGGGGGTAATGAGAGCAGAATAGATCTGTTTGAGAGGAATTTGCAAATGGGCAGCTCACAGGGTGTCTGCTCCAACTTCTCCCACTGTCTCTCCATGTAGGGAAGTCCCTTAGTTCTTTTTCTTCCCTCATTAACTTAAGTTGAGCTTTACTCATTGAGTTCTTGATTGTATCAAACTGCAAATACAGCTCTGCAGGGTACAGCAATATTTTCGCCATGTCTGCCTCACCTGTGCCTACGATTGACCTTTTTTAAAAGAGCTGAGTGCATTTTATAATTAAACCCTTTGCCCACTTGACAAAAAAACCACTAACACCCACTAACATTTGGCCTTTGTATGTAATAGAAAAGGTTACAATCGACATTAGCTTCTGGGACGAATGCAGAAGTCACGGGTGTTTATCGGCTCCGGCTTCAATCAGCTCCGATTGGCAGTGATGGGAATTTGACATCTGGGTAGACACTCTGACTTTAGCCCCTTTTCCAGCGTGATACAATGACGAGCATCACAGAATACTGTTTGTCTCCATCCACTCCAACGTTGGTCACCAAGTTTGAGAGAGATGAAATAAGTAAGAGATATAAAAGAAAAGTAACCACAGTAACATTTTCGCTGGCCTCCATGCTGCTTTCTACTGTTAACTAACTTGTCTTCCAGCCTGTCTGTGGTGTACTGTGTGTATTTGTCGGCTCTGGTCTACTGGCAATGAGAAAGTAGTCTATTGCTTAATTTAAACAGGTTTTCCCGTGTTTAATAAACCTGCATACATGTGCTAATTTTGGGTATAACAGTATGAATCTCAGTAACATGCCACACTGACAACGATGATGATAACTGGCTTTTAAATGAAGACATATAGCAACATAGCATAACGTTCATGCTCTCAAGGCAGCTGCCCATGGGCTTTGAGCAGTTGTCAGGTAAAAGTTGCACAACTTTTTCACATTTCTCAGCCCTCTCTGAAAAACCGTATGACCCACAGGCCTTTTTAAAAACACACTTGTTAAAGAAGGGGGTTTCTGAGGTCCTGCAGATAAGAGTTGACAGCAGCATTGTAGACACAGATAGATTATTAGCTTGCACTTGACACCACCGCTGTAACTTCTCATGAGTGTCTTTGGTATGTGGAAAATCAAACGTCAAGACATCCTGACCACTTTTTTTTTTCCACTCTGTGATAGCTCAGCTTTAATTTGACCTTGCCATGTGTTTCCACGTAACAGCAGCTGCATCGCTTTGCTGACTGTAATTAAAAAATATCATGTGTTCAGTCAGGAGGTTTCTATAGTCAACACAGATTAGTTTTGTGTACATTTTATTAAATCCTCTGAAAAAGAATGATCACATGTGTTTATGCTTGTCTGCGCATTTTCATACACTTTGTGTAAACTTGTGTAAAACATGTGTACGCAGTGCAGTTCCTATTCTGCATATCGTCCCGGTGATATAGTGTGTGCCTCCACATGAAGTCTTCCCAGTCTTGCCTGGCTGTTAGATGAGTGTTTGTGTGCTACCCCAGGGTTGCTCAGAGGGCAAGCCGAGTCCTGCTGCACATCAACAACAAGAGGCTGTAATGAGCCAAATGTAAATAGTGCGTTTCCAGAGGGGAAGTGTGATGGGATTTGAGAGGAACATCTGCTTCTTGTCTCCCGCAGACTCCAGAGGACCACGAGGGTGAAACGGGGATCAAGTCCAAGGAGGCTCGCAAGTACATCTTCAACTGCTTGGATGATATGGCGCAGGTATGTTGTTTCGGTAACACAAAGCATGACTCTTCACCCGCGGATCGTACAATAGGTGCATTGTCTTTTGCTTGATTCACATGCGCCTGTCTTGCATTTGAAGCTTCCACTGATGGGTCCACTGAGGTCCTGGCCAAGTTTGATCCATCACATCCCCGAGAATTATCTATCAAATATTTGAAACCCCTTTAAAATATTTATCCTGCCAAGGCCTGATCTCCAGATGCGGTGTGTGTAGCTCTGCTTCTATATAGAGTTTTACAGAGTGAAATGAAAGCAGCTGTTCACTGAACCCCCTCCTCAACTCTGCCTCTGCTCTTCATTTCGCTTAACCGCTATCTAATAAGTTACAGGCCGACATTTGAGCCGAACATGTGGTGAGGCTGGTTAACGTGTTTGATATGTACAGTTTGCTTTCTTATTTAAGCCAGAGTGAATGTTGTGGCTATGTCTTCACTTTGCATGTCTATAGAACATGTAAGCATGTCGAGGGCAATGGTACAAAATGTTTTACTTTCTCCGCTCCCTCTTTCTCAACACACACACGAACACGTTCCAGAAGGTCCCCGCTGGTGTTTCAGAGCAGCTCAGTGGGACCCGCACCATATTGTGTCTGCGTGGCTCAGCTGGTTAGCCCTTCTCTCCTGCAGCCCTGCACGTCACCTGCAGGAATCAGCTTGTTTAGAAGATCTTACGTAACCCCAGGAAGTGACTTATAAAGCAGACTTCTATATGGAAAAGCACTGCTACTGAACACCTAACGCTTTCCTCTATGACTCAGAGTGAATTCATCTCATGGTGGGAAAGTTCACATGCAGCCATGACATTTTGATGGGACGTGCCTGACAGGGAGATGATAGTGAGTGTTGTTTTGTTCACCCTCGCTTGGCCAAATACTGGTTCTGCTGGCAGATATGGCAGCGATGATGGAAAATTACAATGTTTTTTTCCCAGGGCCCTACGAATCTGTGACAGTACTCTCTTGTCATCATGCACCTCGATGCTGCCTCTGATAATGACGAGTTCAAAGATAAAAGATAAGCAGGTGAATTGTTTCGTTTGGAATATAGCCATCCTGGTGCGCAACAAGCAGCAGCAGCCTCTGTCCGTGTGGATACACAGCACAAGTTGTGACTTAAGTGATGGAGACAATTATGGTTGTCCAGTAGCGCCCAGGGCCGCTGTCAGGCCTGTCTGGAATAACATGCTGTCGGCTGGGACAAGATAGTATCGCTGCCTGGGCTTGTTGAGTTTACAGTTAGCGCACACACACACACACACACACACATGCAGCAAAGAGTTTAATGAAACCAACCTGCACTGGTATGATATCCCCTGGGTCATCTCTGTCTCCTACGCTTCAAGCTCTGTGTCCCATCTTCCTCTTGCTGCTGCAGCCGGGCTTACTACAAAAACACAGCGGAGATACAGCAGAGCTGCACGCACTTAATGTGGGAGAAAACTGCCTATTTTGCCCCATCTCACTACCCCGACCGTATAAACAAGTCAGCATTGTGGACATCTGTCTCCGCGTGTATAATGGATGATGTAGCTGAAGGCCCTGAAAGACAGAGAGGCTGGGTGCCAGGACGAGATAATGAACCTCCTCTCAGTCGTGGGAAATGCGGGGAGGCTTTAGTCACAAGTATATCTAATTTGAGTAAATCAGAGACCAACTTAGAGCAAATGCAGGACCCCGCTTGAGGCCTGATGTAGATGGAAGGAAGGCCCCGCTGGATTCACTTTGATCTGCAATCCTTCAATATGTCTGTCGATAGGAGTGGAGCCACGGCAGGAGGAGCAGCACGGCCTTCACCTTATCTTTCTTTTATTACATTCACTTACAAATGCACTTTTTCCTCTACTAGTCTTGCAGGGAGAAATAAAGTTTATGGGTAAATCTGCACATGCCGTAGTGCTGTGTGCAGAAGACTGGCCATGCATCCTGCATGCCCAGCTCCACATCTCCTGAGGCGTAGCCCGATCTGTCTCACTGCTCGACATCTGCCGTCCCTGCCCTTACTCCAGAGTGGCATGTCAGCGCTCCCCACGGCACAGATGTGGCTCCATAAACAGCCGTTGACATGCAAGGCACGCAAGGCTGACCATGTTAGCTGAAGCCCCTTGTCTTTATGTCTTTTTTTTTTTTTTTTTTTAATTAAAGATTAGAAAATGTCAGATGCTGCCTTTTGGTGTTATTGAAAAGAAATGGAATGAAAATATCTACCTTGTAAATTCACATATCTTAATTTAACAGATGATAGGAAAATTCGTTTTTGCTCTTTGGGCTTCTTCTTATCCAGTCTGATTATTGTTGGCACACCTCAGCCAAGTCCCACCTGCTGTGCACGTGCAACCAAACTGTGTACATTTTCCCAAAGTCATCTCTTCCACTAGCAGAGGACGATGTGATTATTTCTCACCTCATTCTGCAGATTATTCCTTTATCACAGCCAGCGGAGGTGGCAAGCAGAGAGGGATGGTTACAGAGCCTGAATAACCTGCATAGAGAAAGAGAATTGAATCAGATTTGCGGTGTTGACTGGCAGCACATCTGATAGCCCCTGGAGCAGGCCTACAGATAAGCGCTGCGTCTTTATTAAAAACAGGCCTGCTACCTCTGCATGGCAGTCACAATAAACAAGGCTGCCTGTCTGTTGCCACTGTCCCCGTCTCCGTCCTCGCGCTGCCTGACAATCTGCATGTTCGCTTAAACCCAGACGAGCTATATCGCGACCTTGTCCCACTTCCTTCATTCCTCACCCCCCGTGTAAAAAATGAACCCAGTCCCCAGAATTAGTCCCCAGCCTAACAAATCAATCCCTGCGAGTTGTGTAGCTTTTTATCAGAGCAGGAAAATATGCAGAAATCTGCAGCTTTGCCCAGTATTTATCCACAACCTAAGCCGCAATGTTTAATACAGATGAAGCAGCATGATGTTCCAAGAACGAGCTTCCCAGAATTGCTTCAGAACATATTTAGGTTAAGTTGTCTTGTGTCAGCTTTCTCAGAAGCTCTCATAAAATGGTGTCCTTTGTGAAAGCTTTTTTTTTTTTTTAACGACTAGCCAACGGCAGCATTTATTGGGTTCATGTTTTTTGTTTGTTTTCACATCTCAGGAATAGATAAAAATCTCAGCAAAGGCGCCAGGAGATATTTCAAGTGGCACTATAAATACCAGTGCAAATGTTTATAATGTCACTGAGGTGCAAGGTTATCGCCGGGCCCTGTGACACTCACACTGACACCCTAACTCATGGAGCCTCGTGTGTATTAATAGGTCTCTCTATGGGAATAAAGTTGTGGGAGAGATTTCTGTGTCATCTGCAGGAGAATTAGAGACCTTGAATACTTAATCAGCCGTCTTGCTAAGATGTGTCTGTTTCTGTGCCTCCAGGTGAACATGACGTCAGATCTGGAGGGGAGCGACATGCTGGCAGAGAAGGCTGACAGGAGGGAGTTCATCGACTTGTTAACAAAGATGCTGACCATCGACGCAGACAAGAGGATCACCCCTATCGAAACGCTCAACCACCCCTTTGTCACCATGTCGCATCTCCTCGATTTCCCACACAGCACACAGTGCGTGCCGAACAACCCTCTTGTTGTTGTTGTTGTTGTTGTTTATATAATTATCATTTCAAACAGTGAAATAACTTCTGCCACTGTCAGAAGACACACTCATCCCTCCTCTCTCTCTCTCTCTCTCTCTCTCTCTCTGTGCATGCAGTGTGAAGTCGTGCTTCCAAAACATGGAGATCTGCAAGCGTCGTGTCAACATGTACGACACAGTCAACCAGAGCAAGACGCCCTTTATCACCCACGTGGCCCCCAGCACCTCCAACAACCTCACCATGACCTTCAACAACCAGCTGAACACTGTGCACAGCCAGGTAAGACTGAATAAAATACACTGGTTTATCAGCAACCACTGATAGAGAACGTTTCTGCTGTCAGATGCGAGTATGTAAATTGTCCTAGTTACGGTTTACTTCATTTCCATTGAAAAAAAGGATGTGAGAAATGCAACTGTGGAATATGTATCACTTAAATGTATCACAAAGCAGAGTTGAAACCCTCAAGCAACAATAGCAAAGATGCATCTTCCTTACATACCCAGTTGAGTGCTGTCTTAACCAAATAATCGTATTTTAAACGCCCAGCTGTCAGTGGTTTAACAGCTCAGCAGCCCATGAGCGGCTGTTTGTCTCTTTGTTCTATTTTTTTCCCTCTGTCCGTTCTTCCTGTCTATCTGCACGTTTCCATGCTTACTTGCCTGCCTTTCTGCCTTGGTGCATGTATATCTGTCTGCCTGCATTTCTGTCTGTGCCCCAGGTCCTGTGGGATTGTCACAAAGTGCTGATTACACACATGACAAGCCCCACTTCCTGCTTGCCTTGCATTCTGGGGCTTTCAGGCCTTAAGAATCCCTTTACCAGGCTTCCTCTCTCTTTTTCCCCTCCTCTCACTCCTGTCCTCCTCTGTCTTCTCCTCTTTCCTCCCGTTTCCCGGGGTTGAGCCTGTGGTGCTTTACCGCTTTCGTTCCCGTACGCTCTGTGAATCGAAACTGCTGACTTTTGGCTTATGCCGGAATCACCGAGCGTCGTGTTGCAAGGTTTTCCAGATTGTGCTTAGTTACAACTCCTGCTCTCTCTCCCCTCCCCGCCCCTCTCTTTAGTAAACAGAGTTCTTTATCACCAACTATATCGAGCCAGCTCACACTGTGTAGCATGCGACAAAAACCCCATCTTGCTGTGATTTAAATGGATTAACATTCCCTCAGCTTGTCTTTTCTGCGCCTGGCTCTCAGGGCATATAGACAGACTTAAGTTAGTGATTTATTCAGCTCGATTCATTTGCAAGGCTGAAATGCATCTTTGACTCGCGTTTTTTTTTTTTTTTTTGCTGCTTCCGTGCTTGTTTATGATGAATGCCACAGTGCCGTATTGATTATGTTCCCTCCCCTGGTGTTCATCGAACACGCTAAAGAGAGCAAATGAAAAATGAAAGAGCTGTCTCTGTATTTCCCTCCGCCCCTGTGTACGCTTAATGAAAGGGCTAAAATTAGACAGTGTCTCGTGGAGCAAATACTACTTACGAGCTGAGCAAACGATGTCTCTTAAAAGCATTTGTTTGTATCTCGGATGTTCCCAGGCACTCTGAGTGTTCCACATGTCTTATTAATGGTCAAGACGTGCAGGAGTTACCTAAGCTTACATAATCATAGAATGCCTGTTGGCTGTGAAATATTACTCCTGTCAGGCATATTGATTTGGAGGCTAGATAGTGAAGCTGTGACATGAAATGTCAAGTTTTGCTGCAGCTCGTTATATTGGCTCATTATGATTCTGTAGCATTTACATTTAAACAGTCCTATAATATGATCTCCTCGCGACTTTAACGCTCATCATTTAGGCTGCATAATAAGGGAGATGTTTATGTTGCTGTGTGGTTTGTTAAATTTGCTAAATTATGTGCTGAGACATATAATAAATTCATGTTCAGTATACTGTCACCAGCAGCGCATTATTATAGTCTAAAGAAGTAAGGTTTGTTTGTTAGTTTGATTCAAAATTATTAAAATCTGAGTCTAAATGTGCTCTGGTGGCATTTCACTCATTGATGGTTGATTATTCTAAGAATTGTAGCATTGATTGCATCTCTCCTCACATTCTTTCCCTCCCTCTAATTAATCAAATCAACAGTCCGCATATTTTAAGACGCGTTCAAATCAGTCGTCCAATTTCCTTATTCTTCCATTGGCTCTCATCAATGATGGATGCCCCCGCCATCCATCTTATCTTGATCCGCCGCTTGTTTTGCATCTTTATGTGCGTGTTGTTTTTGTTAGGATATTGTTATCTTTCTGTTTATACCATGCCTGCTGTTCAACCCTGCCTCCTCGGAGCACTTCCACTTCCCTGTTATTCCCATCAGTGCCTCCACTCTCATGATTTTTATTTTGGTCCCATCATTCCTTTAGGCCACCAACCTGGTTCCCTCCTCCACCAACAATGCCACCCTTTCCTTTGCAAGTCCTGATGTCTCCATACTAAACTACCAATCTGCACTCTACCAGCCCTCCGCTGCCTCCATGGCAGCCGTGGCCCAGAGGAGCATGCCCCTGCAGCCTGGGGCCCCTCAGCTCTGCGCTGCCCGGCCGGACCCCTTCCAGCAGGCGCTCATCGTCTGCCCACCTGGCTTCCAAGGTAAGGACCAGTCAGTGTGCGTTAGTGTGAGTAGATAAGATCCCAGCCCCCTGCACTTGAACACACCACAGTGCTGTTTTAGTTCTATCTCTGTGCACACACACAGTCCTCCATGTTTTGCTGGCTTATTGTCGTTTTGTTTTGCGGCTGTAGCCTTGCACCCCACAGGTAGAGTCAATCCTACCATACAAACAGTGATTCAGTGAGAACTTGATGCAATTAATCATTTGAAAGGAAATTTAATATCTTTGCGTAATGCTTACTCACCCCTTGTTTGTCTCCTTTGTGTTTGCACTGGGAGGGCAGAAGAGCTCTAAGGCATTATTCTGTTTGTTTATTCTCTTTATGGAATGGGTGATAAAAAAAAAATCCGTTATTAGAAACTGGTTTTATACTATTGCCATGACTACTGTTTTTGTTTTTCTCAGCACTGTTGCTATATTGGAACATAGCAGAAGGGTTTTGACATCTGTTGAATGCACATAAATCAGCGTGCATATATAACACATTATGTGATCCCTCGCTCTTAATTTTGCAGATGGCATGTTGTTTGTGAGTGACGCTGTTGCTGTACTTATTTGTTGACATCCTCCATACGTGTGCTTTATGTGTGCACAGGGCTGCAGGCGTCCCCTTCCAAGCACACCAGTTACTCTGTGCGGATGGAGAATGCTGTTCCCATAGTGACGCAGGCCCCTGGTGCCCAGCCTCTGCAGATCCAACCCGGCCTGCTTACACAGGTAGGAAGAGTATCACAGAGAAAGAAACTAATAGAGTTTTTTGGGGGTCTGAAGAATAACAGTGCCTGTCAGACTTGGAGCTGCTCACATTCAAACAAAGCTCTCTGCATCCCTTTTTTTCATAAGCCTTCACTAAGAATAGTATCTATCGACGGAGGCTGGAAATCACTCAATGTTCGTGACCCTGCCCCTGCTGGCAGCTGTTTTTTTTTTTTTCCTGAGCGCATTCAGGCCAAGCTCTCCTGTGCATTGCTCCCTGCCTCTCTCTCGCTCTCTCCTCTTATTCTCTCCCCCTCGCTCTTTCGCTCACTCTCGCTCTCTCTCTGCTGTCCCACTCTCCTGGAGGCTGCCACGGTCTGATGCACACAAAGGCAGGAGCCTTTCACACAGAGAAGGCCTTCACTGGAACCTGCACAGTGGAGCCGGAGCTTTAGCTGCTAATATACAGTTGTTGGAAGTAACAGAGAGTGACTGTGCATCACTCTCTCTGCACACACACACACACACACACACACACACACACACACACACACACTGTAGACCACTTCCATCACCACACCACCTCTTTCCCTATGGAAATTTCCATGAAGGCTTTAAATATCCCTGTGAATCCAGGGAGTTTGAAGCGCTCCCTTATCTCCAGTTAATCATGCAGTAGGCAGGCAGACAGGCAGCAAAGCTTCTGTGTGTGTGTGTGCGCGCCTGTGTTTCTATGGTGGGTTAATCTGTCAGATACCAAATGGTGATTAGCTCCAGGGCTGCTTCCAAGTCAGGCGCTCCAAATTACAGGCCTCAGAGGATCCTGGGAGGTCAGGGGGAAGCTTGGATGAGGCTCTGCATGACCAGAAAATTCACAACATCACCAGATCCATGGATATGATGGATCTATCGGAGGCATCGTGAAATAAAACATCACTGTCTCATTAAGGAAGATGTAAATGACACGATGGATCAAGTGTGGATCGCACATTGCTGCCATGCTCTGCAGGTATTCACCTCTGTCTGCACACATGTTAAACAAAGACAGGCAATAGTTAACGCAAGCAGATGGTTTATATAGGCCAGCGAGCAGCACACCTAATAACTGGGTGTGTGGTGTGCGTGTGTGTTTATTCCTTTACGGTGGGAGGTCTTGCAGGCTTGGCTGAGTCGTTGTTTGCCTCTTGGTTGCATTCTCCCCACCTGCGCCTTTACCCACCCACTGCTCACTGTTGCCCATGCACCCTTTGCCCACCTCGGACCCATGCACGTTCACCCCCCGAGCTCCCCGGGTGTGCTGAGAAGGAGCAGAGTGAAGGAGGCTCTAAGCAGGGAGGCAGGGAAACCAGCAGGGCCTTTATCTGGGGCAGGAATGCAGAAAATGTGGAAACAATTGGGGAGTGAGAGCTGGGGCTTTCAAAGCCCCGAGGTGACAAAGGGTTTTCACCCGGGGAGTGTAGGTCGAGGTGGGAGGCGGTGGGCCACTGATAGTGATGGTATACTCTGAGAAGAAAGAAAACGGCCTCTTAACTGGGTTACCATTTCAGGGCAGACAGGCTGGTTACACAACGCAGATGCCTAGTGAGAGAGGCATGTAGAGTGCCGGGAATGGAGATAGAGTGAGCAGGAGGAGGAGGAGCGGGAGATGGATGGATGTATTACAGTCTCTTAATGGCATGTTGATAAAAGGCCTTGGATGTGGTCTTGGATATAAAGACCATCTCCAGCTCCAAAATGTTCCATTAGAGATGTCAGTCATCAGTGCACAGACAAGGCAGCTGTGTTGGCCTGCAGATGCCCCCTGCAGCACTTCAACCACAGGCTGGTTGGTTTGGACTTTGCAACCTGCAAAAAAAAACAAAACAATTCAACTTCCACAAGCCTGCAGCCAGAATACAGAAGAGAACAGCTATTTTGTGTCAGAATATAATGAAAACAGACAGAGCAAAGCAAATATGTGAATACAAAGATAAAGGTTAAGATAAAGTTAAAAGATAAAGGTAAAAATAAAGTCACCGTAGCGTATGCACAGATTATCTGCTTTGCATTTTGTATGGTGCCTCTCTCTCCTCTTTCTCTCCTCTCCCTCTCCTCTCGCGTCTTTCTCTTCCTCTATTTAAACGTGTGTGTGCTGCGGCACATACTGATGCCGTTGTAAATAGATGTGCAAATGGTATTAAAGGAACAATTCATTAGCCCTGACATTAAAGTGCTAATCAATAGAACTGCATTAAACTATTAGGGTTACACACACAGTAACACACAAACACGCTCGGGCATGCATGCACACACACACGCACACACACCTCTTGGCACATCTTGGGGCATATTATGCCGGATGCTCCTCCTGTTCTGCATCAGACATACAAAGTAGCCTCTTTCACAGCGGCTTCAATAGGCCTACGAATTTAATTAGAACATAGGTTGATATTTGACTCAAGTCAAACACATAATCACTCTAAACACGCGCATGCACTCACTCATATGCGTGCAGACAAAGAAAGGAGCTGCTGTACATCTTTATTAAGTCCTGGTCTTATCTCTTTTGTCGATGGATGTCTCCTTGACGCCGGCGGAGTTCATTTTGCACGCCAAGTAGCCGGTTTAAACCAGCTGTCATGCACTTTTGAAAAGATACTGTAATTTATCACAACACCCTAAAACTAATCAGCCAAGTTCAACGAGCTCCCTTTGTTCATACATTTATAATGTTTAAATGAAAAGACTCAATCATGGGTATCTTCACGGTCCCGTGACAGACTTTATAAAACAAATTAATAAAATTTATAGTCTGGATGTTTTGCTACATGGCAGCTGACTGTTTTTCTGTATCGCCTCTCTCTGTCTTTTCATTCTCCACTTCTTGTCCTCCGCCCCCCGTCTTTGTTTTTCCCCCTACCTCAGCAGGCCTGGCCCAGCGGCACCCAGCAGATCCTGCTGCCTCCAGCCTGGCAGCAGCTCACCCACACCTCGGTCCAGCATGCCACTGTCATCCCCGACTCCATGAGCAGCACACAGCCCCTCGCCAACTGGAGGTGAGCAACACTGCTTTCTTTCTTTCTTTTAAGCGCTCCCAGCCAGTCTTAACCTTTTATTGATGTCTGAATGTTGTGGCCTATAGTTTCCCGAATCCACCTTTCTTCAAACGTGGATTTGGCTGAATAAATAAATCTTACAGGTTGACGTGCGCCACTTTAAAGCTTCAAAAACAAAGCGCTTTGAGAAATCAAGTTTATACGCATAGCATCGGGGGCAAGTCTGTAAGTCAGGTTAGATAAATTGATTTCAAAGGCCAGCAGTGGTTTTATGGCTTTTATAGGTCAAAATATGCTATAGGAAGATGGTATGGTATAAGACTGATTGACCGAGGAGCCTGTACCGCACTGACAGCCTGTCCTTTATCTTCAATGAATCACGGTCCCCACACGGACACTGGTGCTTTTATAAGAGCAGATTTACCTCGGGGAGATGGGATATGTGTACATGTAGAGACATCATGTCTGGTATAGCCTGTCACTGCGATGACTCGATAAATGGATGGATAGATGGGAGAAGGGCGATCTGCGGGGAGATAAGGAAGATGCAGGTACATAATGTGTATGCGAAAGGACTGCTGGGGCCATGTATGCACGGATCCATTCGGAGCTGTCCATCTGTGACCAGACACCCACCTCCCCGTCTCTCCCCTCCCTTCCTGTCCAGTGGCAGCTCTGTTGTCCTCAGAGAGACGATCGGGAAAGTGTCGCACTTCCTCTGCAGAGCTATCGCTCCACAGCTGCTGGTGTCAGCTCCTCTGCCCTCCCTCTTTGCTCTCTCCCTCACTTGTTCCCTCTCCTCCTTAGGTGCTCTTTAGGAAAGTAAGCTGCTGCCACCCGCTGGCTTCTGTTGGAAATACTTCTCCTGTCTTCTTCCTCATAAACAGTGGCTTTGATTATCTTGTATTTTCAGCATTTCTTGCTTTGCTGGCTTCTTATTGTTGTGGTAACATAAAACTATCTTATGTTACAGGAATTCCCATCCTCATGGCAGCCATTATAATCCCATCATGCAGCAGCCGGCCTTGTTGGCTGGCCACGTCACGCTCCCATCCAACCAGACGCTCAATGTGGGAGTGGCACATGTTATGAGGCAGCCCTCGACCAATAACAGCTCCTCTTCCAAAAAGAACAAACAGCACCAGATGTCTGCCAGGTAGTCTAACACTCACATGACTCATAGACTTATTGTAAGTCATCATCAAAAGATCCTGATGTCTCACAGGTTTGGATTCTGATCCTCAGCATCTGTGTGACACTTACATCTGCTCTGTCTTTCTATCAGGAACATGTCAGCCTATGAGGTGTCGTCCTCTCAGGCGGTGCTATCCCCGCAGCGCTCGAAGCGGGTGAAGGAGAACACACCCCCACGTTGTGCTGTGCTACAGAACGGCTCGGCCTCCAACTGCCCGCCCCCGCAGGGCTGTGGGGGCGGAGGGTGGGGGGCTAACGAGGCAGAGCAGGCTTCCAGCACTACCCGCGACCATCAGCACCAGCACCACGTCCCCAGACAGACCATCATCATCCCCGACACGCCCAGCCCTGCAGTCAGCATCATCACCATCAGTAGTGACACAGATGAGGAAGATGACCACAAACAAAACAACAGGTCAGTTCCGGGTTTGAAGGGATTAATGTGGTTCTGTTTAGCTCAGTCGATACAGGCTAAGTAGTTTGTTTATCACTGGAGTAACCAGTGCTTGTCATGTCACTGTGAATCACCACTAAAGTTAAAGGTTTGCAGGTTTGTTATTGCAATGTGTCCAGAGCTTGAATTCCCGTTTTTCCTCAGTGTCCGAGTACGTGTGCGTGTGACGCAGCGTGAAGCTCTTGCCAGACAGTGCAACCTCACATCTTTTGAACCCAACAATTAAAAGGATATATATTACATCATTCATAACCCTTATAATTTATTTGTAACGATTCATTTCTCCACTGTCCCAGAATTGTCCCAGACACTGTGTCTTTGTGTCGCAGGTGCTATTTTATTGTCCCCAAGACATGGACTACATTTAATAGGCTACATTTATGAAGCGCTTTTCAAGTCTTAGTGATCACTCAAAGCCCTTTACAACACAAGCACCATTGACCCATTCACACACACACTCATACACTGGTGGCTACTGTGCAAAGTGCCACCTGCTCGACAGAACATTCACACGCGCACTTACACGGCAAATCTGAGGTTCAGTATCTCGCCCAAGGACACTTCAACATGTAGTCTGACCTTCATTTCAAGGGCCTTAACCTAGCAGCACAGAGACGTATTTTCACCATTACCAGCAAATCTAAGAAGCCGACTTTCTGCTTTTTCTGTGATCGTGACTGTGAGACTGTAAAAGTAATTTAATCTGGAGCCGTGAAATGCTAACGGGGCCACCCAAGGCCAGTGGCATTTTGCGACCATTGATCAAATCAATTTAATAACCATGCAGTCACTTGACAACAGAAAAGAAAAGATACACCAAAGACAACTTCTGTATGCTGTGATGTGCTGTACTGAAAGTCAGTAATCACAGAGTAGAAAGAAAAAGAAAAAGCCACAGATTTACAAGCTGGGAAAATAACTCAGAAGTATGTTTTGACACCCATTGTATGGTTCAGGGACTTTACTGGGATGCAGGATACAGTATATGATAAAGAAAGGGTGCAAAATCGAATCTGAAAAATTTACCAATAAGCCGACACACATCGTTCTAATACTGGTGGCCTTGAGTTTACCTCAGTCACTGGAATTCATTTCTATGTCTTCTTCTGTTTCCCCCAGTTCATCTTCAAAGCAGCGGAAGAATGTCATCAGTTGCGTGACGGTCCACGATTCACCCGACTCGGACTGTTCAAGCAACAACAGCCCCTACACTGTGGAGTCCAGAGCCCCCAACAACAACAGCTATGACACAAAGACCACCATCCTGGACAACTACAACAATGGGAACCCCCGCACCATCATCATTCCCCCTCTCAAAACCCAGAACAGTGAGGTCCCGAGTGAGTGTGAGCGCCTGATGCCAGGTAAAGGACTGTCACAGGTTCTTTCCTAACCTAAAAAAGTCATTCATAGCTAGTAAGTTACTTACTGTTCGATACTAAAATTGCTGCTTCCCAGTTAACTAAACTTGTATCCTCTCCTGTGCAGATGCAATGAACCATCAGAATTCAGCTTACAAGTTCAAATCCTCCAATGGAGTGGTGTCTGGCAATAATCACTTACCAGGGGGCGTGGCTGGAGGCGGGTCCTACCGACAGCAGCGCTCAGGGCCACACCCCCTCCAGCAGCAGCCTCTAAATCTCAGCCAGGTGAGCCATGTCTTGTCATTGTATGCATGTGAATACATGTGCATATATATATATGTGTGTGTGTGTGTGTGTGTGTGTGTGTACAGCTTATTTGGGGAAATAAGCTTTTTTGTGCTCTGTTAGATGATAAGATTGATACCATCCTTATGTCTGATGTCTGTATGGTAAATATGCAGCTACCAGTTAGCTTAGCTTAGCACAAAGACTGGAAACTGTAGCCTGGCTCTGTCCAAAGGTAACAAAAGAGAAAGGTGAGAGTGATATTGATCCTTGTTTATAACTTTCTGCAAGAAAGCAATTAAGTTCATTTCTCAAAATGTCAACTATTCCTTTAAGGGTGAGAATTAATTTTTGACATATGTCAGAAGATTTTTGAAACTGTTTCAGAAAATTAAGGGGATAGTTCACCACAAAAAAATATATATTTTTCCTCAAACCTGTTGTGCTATTTATCAGTCTAAATTGTTTTTGTGTGAGTCACTGAGTGTTGGAGATGTCAGCTGTAAAGATGTCTGCCTTTTCTCCAATATAATCAAATTAGATGGCACTCGGCTTGTGGTACTAAAAAAAATACATTTTAAAAACTCAACAGCAATGTCTCTTTCCAGAAATCATGACTCAGTTACTCAAGATAATCCACAGACCTTGTTGTGAGCAGTTTCATGCAGGAATTATTTTCTTTCTACCTGCCAACCATATCACTGTGCAGAAGGAAGTGTGCATCTACTCATGGACGAGAGCCTCATGCTCGTGACAGCGCGAGATTTAAAGCATCCTCCTCAGCTGAGCTGTAACACTAGCTAGCTCAGCGGTGCTAGGTGAGCTAGCAGTAGATGCACACTTTGTCTGCACAGTGATATGGTTGGTGGGTGCAGTTTGGTAGAAAGGAAATAGTTCCTATGTGAAACTGCTCACAACAAGGTCTGTGGATTGTCTTGAGTAACAAGGTCATCTTCAACACTCTGTAACTCACACCACACTCTAGATTGATAAATAGCACTACAGGTAAGAGGAAAAATTTGTACTTTTGATTTTGGGGTGTACTGTCCCTTTAAGAAAATAATATTTGAGGCTTCCAGCATTTCCATGAACAACAATTTGCAATATCCTCTCGGAAATCAACAGTTAAGGAGCAATAACACTGACAGGCCCTCTATCATCTCCTCTTCCAGGCCCAGCAGCATATGGTAGCCGAGCGAAACGGTCATCGGCGTCAACAGGCCTACATCACCCCCACCATCGCCACTCAGGCCCCGTACTCCTTCCATCACAATAGTCCCTCTCACACGGGCAACGTCCACCCGCATTTGGCTGCCACACACCTACCCAGCCAGCCCCACCTCTACACCTACACAGCCCCTGCTGCTCTGGGCTCCACTGGCACCGTGGCCCACCTGGTGGCGTCACAGGGCTCGGCGCGCCACGCAGTCCAGCACGGGAGCTACCCACCAAGCATCGTTCACCAGGTCCCAGTCAGCATGGGCCACCGCGTGCTGCCCTCACCCACCCTGCACCACAGCCAGTACCAGGCCCAGTTCGCCCACCAGGCCTACATCAGTGCTTCGCCCGCCTCCACTGTCTACACTGGATACCCGCTGAGCCCCACCAAGGTCAACCAGTACCCTTACCTCTAGAGAAGACACTGACTGACACTGGAGAGCCTAACCCAGCGCTGCTGCTGCCCCCGAACCCACCCGCCCCGAAACCCGTCGACATCCTGAACATCCTCTCCTCGACCTCAGACATAAACAGAGACAGAGGAACATGCAATCCTCATGAAACTGTCACATATAACTTGAAGATATAACGACAGAGAGAATACGAAAAAAAAAAGATTCACAGCCTCTCTAGAAGGGAAAGATGGGGTTGAGTTTCAGAGGGGTACAGTTGAAGATGTTTTCTTTCACATTTTTGTTTTCTCCTGAAAGGGCCAGTTTTTGCTTTTATTTGTCGATTCTTCACTTTACTTTACGAGGAAAGTAACGTCTCATTAGTTTTACAGGGAAGTATGAACAGGCCTTTTGGGACAGTGGAGGTTTTCTGCTTTGTTTTCTTTTATTTTCCCCTCTTAAATTTGGGAAGTGACTGTTGAACAGGGGTTACTGACTGGAAGTTCGGAATCCCAAGGAGAATTTGGGAGAAGGTGAAATACGGAAACCTGCTGCTCTTCAAAGAAAAAAAATATTGATGGCCTTGAACTGTCTTAATATTTCCAAATCATTCATGGCGTGGGGAGAAAAGAGAGGCAACTCCCCGCCCCCCCACTCCACCTTCTCCAGCCGAGGAGGCTTCTGGAAATATAACCAACAGAAGACAACAAACTTTTTAGTGTATTTATAGATATTTTTCCTTTATGTTTCACCTTTATGAAGATACTTCAGTTTTAGCTAGGTGTCTTAGCTGGGCCCCGTTCTTAGAATGTAGCAGTCTGCACCTGTTTGTTTTAAGACGTTTTTTTTTGTTTTTTTTCCTGATACCAATAGATTTATTTGTTCCTCTTTTTTCAATGTGATTGCACAAAGTGGTTATAATAACATAGGCATGTACAACGTGATTGTCTGTGTGTGCTACTGTCAGCCATGCGTGTGTAGTCCACCTCCTTAAAAAACTCTCTTCAGTCTTTAGGTTTTGACCATTGTTCCCTCGTAGTGCCTTACAGATATAACGACACAGTTTACTTGGCTTGGATCCTGAAAGCCACAAGAGACTATAGCTATACTTAGAGAGACATGTTTCCCTGGTTTGACATCCTAGTCGGGGCAGTTGTAGCTCTCTTCCAGGTGTAGGCTCAGCCCTCGCTGTTCCTCGTCCGTAACGACAGCATCCTATAGATGGTGAAGATTAATGTCAGAGTCGATATCAAGCTGAGCTGTTTTATTATGTGTGCATGAGATAACTTGCCTGGGGTACTTACCAAAGTCATAGATAAATTCTTGTTACATTTTGCTCTGGATATTAAATGTAAATATGAAAATGTACAGTATAGCTGTAGCTGTAAACCTCTATCACAGTGGCACCCAAAATGTGGCTTTAGGTCGGAATATATTTGTTTTTTTTAAAATCACACAAGGGAATTCATGCATTGTGATCACGGAGCGGCGATATTAGCTCAGTTTTCATGAACAGGGAATGAGTTGCAGTTACAGTACAATGTTTGAGACACAGCAGAGGTCGTTTTTTCAAGGTTAAAAGCTAGTCCGAGAGAAGGGCCTGACAGAAAGTGATTGTTGCCATGAGGGTGGTTCTGTGAAGGCTGCGGAGAAGAGGCAGAGTATCGAGGGTTGTTCGAGGGAGATACTGCGTAGGCGCGAGCGAGGGGGCTATTTGAAAGCGTAGGGTCAGTTTAGGTAGGGACTGCGGAGCACAGGGTGGATCTCTCTATCTTAAACGGGACTAAAATGGTAGCAAGTTGGCACTGAGCAGGTTGATAGTAACACTGAGCCCGGGTGGTCGGTAGGAGCCGAGGGTGCACTACCTTACCTGAATGGACACTTATAATTCTGACGTGAAATCCTTTTGCTGTCGTCATTTGTCGTTTGTTTCTCCAGCAAAGATAATAGAAAGTTGTCACGCTTGAGGTTTGGGTAGCACCTCTAGAACAGAGCAGAACAGAAGGGAAAAGCCGCAGCGTACACCTGGAAGGGCACCTTGTGGACGATTTGTCGCCACTGTCCATTTGTCTTCGAACCGGGTACACCACAGACATCGCCACGCCAGCCGAACGGGATACCTGAACACTTAGAGAACCAATAGGGCTGTCGCTTTGTGTGTTTGCTGCTTGATTTAACATCTTTTATTTTCTCCTTGTAGCCAATGATACAAATAATCTCCTCTGTTCATTTTGTCCTCTTGAACGTAGGCACATCAGTACTGCTGGTGGTTTTAGTGAAAGCCTTCCCCCCTCTCCTTCATGGTATGCCATAGTACTTGCATTTGAAGTGATTTTTTTTTTTTTTTAACTTAACATTATCTTGAACTTTTTTTTTTTGACATGGCTGTAGTACATGTTGTGTTTATTTTTTAGAGATTGTTGCAATAATTCTTGTGGATGTTTTATCAGAGTGTGTGCGTGTGTTTTTATTATATGTCAGGCTCATTTCTATTTTGTAACCTGGGGGTTGATGTACAGTAATATTTAGTATTCCGTGGAGGTGGGTGCACCGGTGTAAAGTGTTGCGACACTGCTGATGGTAGTAAGTGTTGAGTCGATGATAATCCAATGGGGCCCATATAGATAGACGTTTTGGCTCGAGGGTGCCACATCCAGAAAAACAACAATCTCTTGAAAAAAAAATCCCTCAGCGGGCCCCGGAGTTGTTTGTCATCCTGGTACTTTTCCCCCCACAACTCTCCACTCCCAGTCAGCTCCAGCATGCAAGCCCAGGGTCCGGGTAGTTAAAGATGTGATTACATACTACGTTGCTGGTTACATCATTCTTCTTTGTTCTGTTGTTTCTTTTATTTTATCGACTTAATTTCCACTAGGTCACTGGGGCCTAAGCACACGCACGCATAAGGGAGATGATTTTCCATTGAAGTCTTTTAGCTCCTCTGTTACGAGACAGACTACTGAAACATTCCACTGTTTGAGGGAATTTGGCGTTACCCATGCTACACTGCTGTCCTGTCCCCCTCTCCTGTCAGCACGGGGATAGCATTGCCACACTAGGACTGTTTCTTTTTTTCCTCGCTCCTCCCACCAAAGAATTCAACAGATCGATCATGTACAGCACAGCACAGTACAGTACAAGCAATCCTCCGCAGCGTTGCTAGAGAAGACAGGCAATAACTTCTGGTCTCATCTTTAAATGTTTTACAAGTGCTTTTTTTTTTTGAGGACAAGCAAATGCATGTGTGCATACGACTTACAAGTACACAAGCAGGATTTAAAACACTTAACGCATACAGCACACTCAATTTGTTTAGAATCAGGATGTTAAACTATGAGAAGAGCTGCAGTCTGTTTTTTGTTTTTTTTGGTTTGTTTTACTTTCATTACTCCTCACACTCGCGCCCAGTCATGGTTGAATGATCAATAATTATCTAACCTCTCTCCAAAATGTTAAGCCAGTTTTTTTTTTTTTTACGTTGTTGATGTTGTAGCTTTATCGGTGTTGTATGAAATTTGTAAACTTCAAGAAAAGTTTGTTTTACATTAGCGTGCCATGGAATAGAATGACCTGTAAAAATGAATTAATCAAAAAACAAAAAGAAAGAAAAAAAAGTACCAACTATACCTTTAAAAACCATGGTCACCCGCACAAAATGAATGTAATGTGTGACCTGCGGCATCTGAAATGGCTTTAGATCTTTCTCAGTGGGTGACCGCTCATTTAATTTCTACACCATTTGTGGCCATGCATGATGCAATAATTATATGATCTCCAGCAAAAGTCCATACAAGAGACGTAATGTAAAATTACCACTGTCCTCACGATTAGGGGTAATCAAATAATCGCTATTTTCTCAAATGACAATTAAGAGAAGCCCTGTATGCGCAATTGTGTGGAAAAAGACTTGATGTGTATGATACCTTTGTCTATTACTCTGTTTCACATAACCAATGTTTTGTGTTTTATAAAAAAAGGGGAATCAGAAATGTGAGCATTAACGTAGATCGAGTGACCTTACAATTACCAAAATGTGCTTAAGTAGAGTGTTAAAGATGTTTTGTGTTGTCCAGGTGAGCGTAGCCTTCCCAGCTAGCAACTTTACTGTTAGAGTACTGCCTTCCAAATAACCAACAATACCTCTAAAGGTTTTAAGGTGACATTTGAATTAGACGAAACTCAACAAGGCAGTGTCTCACTCTCTATGGGGCCTGGCGTTCTCCCATAAAATACACTCAAACTTCCAGCGTTGCTCATATCGTGAATACTGCTCCTCCGGGAGCTTTGCAAACACTGAGAAACATTCCTGAGAGCGTGATGGCGCACAGTGCAACATTAGTCTTCAGACAGACAAACAGACAACCCCGAAACATCCACCTGTGCACTCGTACGGTGTAAACTGTTTGGCAAAGTCGCAGCTGCCTCCCAAAGTACAAAGGGGTTTGGAACAGGTGATAGGTGGTTTAATCATGAGCTGATGTAGTCTCTGTCACCAGGAAATTCATAATCTACACAAGCATTCTTAAAGCCCTTACGGATGAGAGTGTATGTCTTTTTTGTTGTTGTTTTTTTTAACTTTTCGTTGAGGAGATCTGCTCCTTTTGCTGGCTATTCCTCGGGGGAATTCAGGGTGAGGTGGTCAAGGTTTGATGCCATCGCTGATAGAGGGTGTCAGGTGATTACCATGTGTGGATTTTAAAAACCAAAACTGATTGAAATACAGTTGTGTTCCTACTATCTTCATTTATTCTAATTTGTGTAAAACCAGGCAAGGATGTGGATTAATATTAACCACTTTAAATCCCCAAATTGCTGGGTTGTAAGATCCTACTTTACATAACTAAAACGAAAATGTAGCTTTCCCCCGTCTTAACTTTCAGAGAGAGATTTCTAGCCAAAGATAGTTATTTTTGTGGTGTTAATAAATGGAATCTAGGAGTGGTAGACCAAAGCTGCATTCAAAGCCTGTTTACGCTGCAAAATAATTCATCTAAAGCTAGAGGTCATGTCAAAGTCAAAATCCCTTTTGGTACATTCTCAAAATTGTAAATCAGAGTAGCTCAATAATTTTTACATTTTCTAAAGACCTAAGAGTGCATCAAACCCTGACCCCCTTTTGTGTCCATTGCTGTATGGTTTCTCAATGGTGTAAAATCTCATTCTTTGTCGATAAAGCTAATGTGTGCTGCAGTATTTCCTAGTATACTTCTCTGTTAATTGTCTTTTTCTTATTTACTTTTGTTTATTGGGGTGTGATGTCTCATTATTTCAATCTGTTGACGTAGCGTTCTATGTATACCCTGTTCCTTAGCCTAATATTATTAAGTATGTTATGAGAATGGATATTTTACTGGCTTTATAGAATGTTTAAATAAATATAATAATGACAATAAGAAGAAGGATTAATTAAACCTCCTAACAAGTTGAGTACTTGCTACTAAGCGCTTGTGTTACCATTATGATGTTGTGTGCTTCTCTTAATCATTTTCGTTGTAGAAAAATGGAGTGAATTTATATTAGGCTTCGAAAAAACTAATGATAGCATTGTAAATTTCACAGGAGGATTTTAACAGACAAACAGCTTCGTCAAATAGAAGAATATAGTTATTTTAATTGTCCTCTTTACTAACTGTAGGGTGAGAAGGGGCTCGCGTTGTGGTGAACTATGTTATAGCTTGTTATTCACTGTTACTTTTGATCATTTTTTCGGTCTCCGAGGTGAATCGAGTTATTAATGAGAATTTGTATGCTCACATATGCATATTGTATATGTGTAGAAATGTAATCACACTTTGTCTTGGATTTACATTAAACTGTTAAGTCACGGCACCTGTTTCCTGTTTCCTACTGTAGTGTGTGAGTGTGTGTGTGTGTGTGTGTGTGTGTGAGTGTTTCAGGTTTGTTGTGACTGCTTGAGCATATTAACTCTTTAAAAAAATGTATATACAATAATAAGCAAACACTACACATGAGTACTTCAAAATGTTGGGTTTTTTTAATTTAAAGGCCATGCATACAGCTGTTGTCACTTATGTCACTTTTGCACCATGCTAAAGTGTACCCAAAATGAGGCATTTAATGCAGCAGTGGAAGAAAATTCTGTCCTCTTACGCAAGTAAAAGTAGAAATATTACTATTTAGAAATACTACATTACACGAAAATGTCTAGAAGTACTTGTTTGTAAAGCATCAAAAGTAAAAGTCCTCATTCTACAGACACATGGCCACTGTGCGTGTTATATTAATACATGTATGTACAACTGCCCAAAGTTTCACGGGCCCCCTGGCATTCCCCAGCAGAATGTCACTCATATTAACACGTATCGACCAGGAAGAGACTCACAATGACTATGAAGAGATGCAAAGAAACTACCAAGAGACACAGAATCACCACAAAGAGACACAAAATGACCAAAAAAGACAGACACTTCTCAAAAAGACACAAACTGACCTTTAAAGAACCACAAAACGACAACAAAGGCATGCAAAGGTGCTATAAAGAGACACAAAATGACAAAAAAATGACAAATATATGTTCAAGAGACAGATAATGACTTCAAAAAGACACATAACAACTACAAAGAGGTGCAAAGGAACTTAAAAGAGACACAAAATTACTACAAAGAGACAAAAATGACCAAAAAGACACAAACATACCTCAAAAGACACAAGTTGACCCTTAAAAAAACACAAAACGACAACAAAGGCATGCAAAGGTGCTATAAAGAGACACAAAACGACTACCAAGAGAAACAGAGAGACAGATAAAGACTTCAAAAGGACACAAAATGACCACAAAAAGATGCAAAGGAACTACAAAAAGATACAGAAAAACTACAAAGACAGACAGAATGACCAACAAAAGACGCTAATATACCCCTAAGAGACACAGACTAATCTCAAAGAGACACAATATGATTGCAAACAACCACAACGACACACAAAATTACAACAAAAAGACACAAATCCCCCCGAAAATGCTGAAAATACAAAGAGACACAAAACATCAATAAAAGGAGGCAATGCCAGCACAAAGTCTGTTTGTCTTGTTCTTGTGTAGGTGAGGTGGTGGGGCCTTTTGCATATCTGTGCCCAGGGGCCCATTGGCATGTAATCCGCCCATCGCTAGAGCTACTTATATCTACTTTACATACTTGAGTATTTTTGCATATGCTCAGCATACTATGTGAGCACAGGAGACAGGTGGAGGACTTTGTGAAATGGTGCAGGTCAAACCATCTACAGCTGAACACCTTCAAGACCAAAGAGATGGTGGTGGACTTCAGGAGGACCAGACCCCATCTGTAACCAGTCTCCATCGAGGGGGTTGATGTGGAGGTGGTCAAGACCTATAAATACCTGGGGCTGCAGCTGGATAACAAACTGGACTGGTCAGCAAACACTGACACTCTCCACAGGAAAGTACAGAGAGGGCTCTATTTCCTGAGGAGGCTAGGGTCTTTCAACATCTGTAGAAAACTTCTGCAGATGTTCTACCAGTCAGTTGTCGCCAGCATTCTGTTCCATGCTGTGGTGTGCTGGGGTGGCAGCATTATGAAAGGAGACACTATTCAACTGGACAGGCTGGTGAGGAGAGCTGGCTCTGTAGTTGGCACAGAGCTAGACTTCCTTGTGTCGTTTATAGAGAGAGGGACCCTAAACAAACTGCTGTCCATCATGGACAATGCCGGCCACCCTCTGCACAGCACACTCACTAAGCAGAGGGGTAGGTTCAGAGGCAGGCTTTGCTTCCAGTCCTGCTCAGCAGACAAACTGAGGAAGTCTTTTGACCGCCAGGCAATAAGGCTATTCAGCTCCTTCCAGCGACGGCAGGTTGGAAGTCTAGGAGTTTATATCTATCTATCTATCTATCTATCTATCTATCTATCTATCTATCTATCTATCTATTTTGTATCTTAAAATCTAAATCTGGAAAGTTACTAGTAGCTGTAACTATTGCTGTCAAATAAAGGTAGTAAGGTAAAAAACACAATATGTCAATAATTTTTATCTCAACAATTTCAAATCATGTTTAAAAAACAGACATAAGCATTTTATGATATCATGGCACACACAATACCTGCTGCTACATGTACAGAAATGGGTCACTGGATATGACTGAGAAAGAAAGCTGATCTGGTATCAGCAACATGAGTCATACTATTCTGCCACTAGGTGGAGGTGTGCACCAAAATGTTAGCGTCTGCAAACTGGCACTGACGTGATGAGGTTATGCTGATCATCTCCATTTATTTTCAACCACAAAACCTTGCTAAGCAAGGTGATTACAGCATGCACCGAGGGGGCATGTCTCAGGCCGTGCACGCTCTTTGTTATTTGGAGCATTTATGCTTCCTGACTGAAATCATGCAGTACAATAGAAACGAAGTGTGCATTCATGTTGTGTCTCGCCTACAGAAACCTGTCAACACTGTGCATGAGTTGGCTTATAAATGTTGATGGGATTGTAAATTACCAGGCTCAGATGTGCAACATGAAGGCTACACCAAAATCCGTGCATCAAAATAGACGGTGTCTGTTTGATAACTCTTGATGCTTTCTTTTAGCATGACACGGTAAACTCTACTCAGCCAATAAAAAGGCTGACGTTGATATATCCATCCGTGGATATACCTTGTTAAGTGCATCATCGCATGAGGCAACGTTGCCGTGGAAGCCGCAGACGCCAGTCGAGAAGGACCAACCTAATTTTTAAAACCCCCTTATGACAGAAGCGAGCTACAGCCAATGAGAGCCGGTTTGGGTAAATTATAAACCAATCAGATCAGCCAGGGGGCGGGGCTAACCCAATCCTCAGGACGGGAGAAGGTAACTGTTACCAAAAGAGTGTCAAATGAAAGCCAGCTACAGCTCCTGCTCGGTCTACACTGAAATAACTCCAAACGCAGGCAGGTGGTTACATGAAGGTTAATGACGACGCATTTTTATTTCAAACAGGGATATTTCTCGCAACCCAGACAAAGGAATTGACAGAGCTGGAGCTCCCTTTTTTTGGTAAGTCTGAATGCGCAGCTATGAGCAGGCTGACAGGAATGGCTGGGGGAAAAGAGGAAAAAAAATCGTGTTATCTGTGCACTCAAAGCTAGCTTAGGGAAATATGTCCAAAGTATGTTAGCTAACCCGTTTTAGCATGTTGCTGTGACACTGAAATGAAGGATGTAACCTGCTTTGTCTGGCCGTGTGAGGAGCCACATGACCGTTAAACTTGGAAGTAACGGGACGGGATGTAGGACAAGAGACTGTATCATGATGAGACCCGCTGAGAGCTAGCCACACAGCCGGGGATGAAGTCTGAGCTGGGGCTGTGAGAGGTCCCTATCTGCCTTGGTCGCCACGTTAGACGGTTATCAGCCCATGTAGACATAGTTTAGTCTATCTAATGGTATAATAACTCCTCATTTATGTTTATTTAACTAATATGATTAACATTGCCTTAGACTGACCTGGTTGGTTGGCCATGTGCATGAAATGTGCCCCTTTTCTTTCACTGTACAAACACAAACCCCCATTTTTTGTTATTAATTGCAATATGGGTCTTTTATATTATTTCTGCTGATGTGGAAAGATGCATTGCATATTTTTATGAGTGTAAAGACACAAAACATATCCTCCAAATTTTATTTATTTTAACATTTTGTGTTTTATTGTACTTCTTTAGAGTGATGCATTGCATTTTTGTGTGAAAGTGAGGACATCCATAGCAAACATATATAATTTGTGGTTTATGAATATGTTATCTAATTTATTTTTATTTTTTATATGATGTTATGTTATTTTAATTAAACTGGGACAGTGCACAGCTACTTAGCTGCACCAGTGTTAGCTATAAGCTCATTTTCATCTGTAAGCCCTGGACAGGAAATGGAATAATTTCTAAGACACTATTATATATTTAAAGAAAAATTTACAGGAAAGAACATATTCATGACACAAGAGCTTTAGCAATAACAATAGCAAGACAACACAACATCGAGTCATCGCAACAATAACAACAGCAACAACAATACAACTACAACATTAACATATTACAAGATTTCATAATGTGAGAATGTATCTGTATATGCCTGCCATTATTGCTGTTGTTTGTTCTTTGCTATTATCATTAGTATGTGCCGACTGCCATATCTGGTTTTATGTGTGTCCTTAGGTGACTTGAAAGGCGCTTATAAATAAAATGTATTATAATTATTATTAGAATCCAAATTAAACCTACCATTAACTTATAGTTTATGAAAGGCCCAGAGCATAAATTAAGAAAAATGTAGGTAATAACTTTAAATAAACTAAAGAAATAGAATGACTAATTACCTCTGGAAAACATCAGTTCAAGAAGAATAAACTTAAACTATCTGGCTCTGTTATTATAGGGTTTACAGGTATTGCCATACTTTTGTGCTTACAGAATTTAACTAAAATCAAATAAAGGTTTTGAATAGTAAAGTCTCTGTTGCAGTGGTTGTTTTCAGAAAATCACTGATGAATAAATTGATTCTCAAGTACTAAGAGAAAATATGGTTTCTGTGTTTTGAGTGTCACACTGTTGCTCTTTGTTTTCAGCCATTCTTCATTACGAGCACATGTTATGGAAGGAGGAGCCTTAAACTAAAGGAGTCCAAACCAGGGACCCTGACATAACCCAAACCTTCATTATCTCTCCGGCATGAAAATTCTCTTCATAACTGGATGAAATGCCTTGACCTCCCCCCCGCCGTACCATGGCAGGTTTAGTCTCCTCTGTGGGTTTGGTGGTGATGCTCAAGGCTCTCATGCAAGCCCGTGGCCTGCGTGCAGTGTTTCTGGGGATGACGGTGTTGGTAACAGTGATCGCAGCTGACTCACCTGTTGCAGGTAAGAGAACACCTTTCGCTTACTCACACAACATGATCTCCTCATTTGTACATTGTGTTATGTAACTGTGTAACTGCCACAGCACCGTGTACAACATCAGTTAGCTTTGAAGAACATCGACAAGTAACAGACACCAAGTTCAGCTCAAGTTGGAATTGTGAGGTGATAAATGCAAACCAGAAATAGCTACTGAGATCATTTTGAAGGACAAAAATACCCACTACCGTTTCCTATTTTAGAGTAAGAGGTGGCAAATCAACAAATAAAAACAGTGAAGGTGGTATTTGTGGAACAGAACCCAGCATTTTTAGGGTGTTTCACTTAATCTGTCTAAATACCTACATAAATTGAACTAGTCTGAAAGTAAACGTGAATGTTATGTAAACTTGTGGAGTGTGTGTGTGTGTGCGTGTGTGTGTGTGTGTGTGTGGTCGGATGTGTTAATTGCATCCAGGATTCAACTGAGGTGTAATCAAGATCTTTGTCTTGATAAATTAGTTTCTGGTTTCCCTTGTCCTAATGATCGAGTTAAATAAATCAGAAGCTTACAGCCATCTATCCATTATCTTTACACCTCTTGTCCAGTGCAGGGTAGCAACAAATTACCAAAAAAAATTCAACTGTCCTATTTTTTTGACCCATATTGACTAAGGATAGGTTTGGTAAGCATGAGTTGTTATTTTCAGCAATGCTTTTACACATCTAGCAGATGCTTAGTACAACCGCAGTCTTGTTTGTGGGCCGCTGAGCAGCTGCACTGGTACAGTTGGGTTTATTATGTGCCTTGCTCAAGGCCAACTTAGCCAGTGACCTTCCAGTCATAAGCTCACTATCTTAACCTTCATGCTGTTACCAGCTCTTTCGCTTAAAGCTTGTCAGCCCCATAATACAAAGAAATGAGGTGATAGATGACATATAGCCCTAACAGAGCTACTGCTGTTTGTTTTGCCCTTAGTTCTGTGGCATAATATGCAACAAAATAAGTCTATGTCTGGTAGTTGACCTCATTATGAACTTCCCAATGTCTTGATTTTCTTGAAAACAAACTCAAGGTTGCTGTGTGACCTTGGGTAGTTGTGATATTCATAATGAAGGCAGTCATATATTTGATGCAGGATTTTCACAATAGCTGAAGTGGCTCTATCCCTAAAGTACACAGACTGTAGAGTTAAACCACTTTCCAGTAATTAGGGAAACAGAAAGGGTCTAAATCCATCCACTTGATGGGTGTTTTCCTCAGGCTTACTTTTATAGATAGTGACATGATCCCAGCCACACCCCTCCCCCTACACATTGCCCAGTGAAAGGAGCACGTTTTTAAGAGCAGCCAAAAACTCACGATATTAGGTTGTAATAGGATTATGTAGTAAGTGCCAGGGTGAAAGCCTTGTGCAGGAATACAGGAATTAGTAAATTGTAAACTCTTGTGATGAACACCTCCATGTACAGCATTTTTAATGTGATGACCAGTAATGTGGGTTACCAGCTGTCATCAGTTCACTGCTAATGCATTTGTGAGGCCCTTGGAAGAGATAAATCATATCTCAGATTTTGTCAGACTAGTGACGTGGTGGAGACAAAATTCCACCATTTTGCTTTTGCTAATCATACTTAATCAGCTGTGTGTTTGCTGACTAGTTTGCATTTAGTCCTCCTGTGGAGATGGTTCTCCTAAAGCTAGGATGGGCTGTTGTGGTATAACAACCGTAACGCCACAACTCTATACCTAGAAACCACAAAGAAGTTTCTATTGCTGTTTTTGCTCATCGCACATTTACTTTAAAGGGACAGTTCACCCCAAAATCAAAAATATATTCTTCCTTTTATCTGTAGCGCTATTTATCAATCTAGATTGTTTTGGTGTGAGTCACTGAGTGTTGGTGATATCGGCCATAGAAGTGTCTGCCTTCTCTCAACTATAATGGAACTAGATGGCACTCGGCTTGTGGTGTTGTAGCGCCAAAAAAATACATTTGAAAAACTCAACAGCAATGTGTCTTTCCAGAAGTCATGACCCTGTTACTCAAGATAATCCACAGACCTTGTGAGCAGTTTCATGTAGGAACTATTTTCTTTCTACCAAACTACACCCACCAACCATATTACAGCACAGAAGGAAGTGTGCATCCACTCATGGAGGAGAGGCTCGTGTCTGTGACAGCGCAAGATGTAAACATGAATGGGGTCCTCTTCAGCTGAGCTGTAATGTTAGCTAGCTCAGTGCTGCTGGGTGAACTAGCAGTTGATGCACGCTTCCTTATGCACAGTATGCACAGATACAGTTGGCAGGTGTAGTTTATAAACTATAAAAATAATGGACTTGGCTATGGTGATGTCACCAATTGTTTGGTGGACTCCTGTTTTGAAGCCTTGATTTCAGCATTACGACCGCTGCATCTTGGTTTTTGGGAGTCCAAAATGACCATATTTGGCCAAGAGGCTGGCGCTGTTGAGGAGCGAGAGGTAGATCTGACTGAGAAGCTGAGGACACGATCTGCAGACAGCCTGTCACTCAAAGCAGCCCTCCCTTTATTGTGCCTAATTTTTAAGCCTTAATAAAATGTTAACAGATAAGTTATATAAAAATTTACCCCTGTATGGTTGTCATGACTGTTAAAATTTGCTATAGAGACTGAAACTGTTTTATGTACCAGGCTGTGAACATGTTTATTTCTGCCTTAAAGTTAGACATTTTAACGTGGGTGTCTATGGGGACTGACTCGCTTCAGGAGCCAGCCTCAAGTGGCCGTTCAAAGAACTGCAGTTTTTTGTGGTGGCTTCATTTTTCCCTTGGGTGTTGTTCAGGAGTAAGAAAATAGTGCCTACACGAAACTGCTCACAGCAAGGTCTGTGGATTATGTTGAGTAACTGGGTCATGATTTCTGGATAGAGACACTGCTATTGAGTTTTCCAAATTAATTTTTTTGGCGTTTTGAGTACCACAAGTTGAGTGCTATCTAATTCCATTATATTGAAAGTAGGTAGACGTCTTTACAGCCAATATTTCCAACACTCTGTGACTCACACCAAAACATTTTGACTTTATGTGTCGATGATAGTTTCCTTCTCTTCCTGGTGTCTTGCTCATTTAGTTGGCGTCTAAAAAGTGGGCTGGTGTGACATACTGTATACTTTACTGGTTCTCATTCACTTAGCAAGTGACTCAATCTGTGTAAAAGAATGGGGGAATATTAAAAGTAAGTTCTAGAGTTTAACTGCCCTTTATGATCTGTATTTCCACATGATTACTTCATTTGCACAAAGGTTTTATCAGGGTTGCCTCATCTCTGATGGGAATGAATCTTCTGCCAAAGCAGATAGGCTGGTTTTATTGATATTTTGTAATGATTTCATGATCATGATAAGCTAAATACTAAACACTTTGAGCAGCATCTCATTGCCAGTTTTCCTGTGGCAGACTGCAAACCACAGCCTCCTAAGAGAATACATTTATCGGTAATGGTTTGGACGGATTTCAGACAATTGCATGCTGTTCTGAATTAACCTGTCTGTTTTAAGCACTCTAAATTACTAATGCATACACGGAAGATCAAGGGATGGGCCTCGAGCATTTTTAATTCTAACAATAGTAATTGTAAAAAGAAAATACAACTCTTGTGTAACAGTTGTGGAAATCCGTAACATAATTCAAGTGTGCAGAAGCTGAATCAGGAAAAAACTTTTTTCCTTCAAGCTTGTCTAACGTCCTTTAGATGTAAACAAATTGTTTGCCCAGGCTTAGCTTACATCACTAAATAACAGCACTATTATCAGCTCTGTGACAGCTAATTGTTTGTATGTTTTTATGGTGAATGGCTCCTTTGTTTAAAAAGTGTAGAAATCGCCATCTGTTGTCATTCACTGATCATGACAGGGGCTTTGACATCAGATTTACTGGACCATCTTTGGCCCATACTGTTGAAACGTTCAAGGGCAAAAACATCACTGCTCTGGTTTTAATTTTGCCTAATCCTTTAAATAGCATTCCTTTGATGTTTAGGAATCTCAGCTTTTACTTTCCTTTGCCAATTATTATATTAAGAACAAAAATATTTTAGGTATTTTATGTTGAGAAATCAAGTTCTAATATGACTTTATATGGCTGTGAAAGATTTGTTCAATATGGATTCGATTAAGGTGAGGTACTGGCAAGAAGTGTGACCTTTTTCGGACTGTTTAATTAGTGTTATATTTACAGTTTTTTGAAAAAATATTGTGTGTCATAGCTAAAGATCTAACTATAAACCCCTAAAGAGTATGGTAAACTTTTTGCCCTAAATTTGTTCAAATAGCCCTAATTATTTCCTGACAGCAGGTGCTCATCATTGTTACCATCACTATACGGTTCACTGAATTCATGCTCGCGATGACAACTGTGTTTCCATTGTGTAATTCAACAGTGAAATCACCAGCCACACAGCTTTTCTCTTCCAGATTCCAGAAAAGCACACTTTATAGTTTCTAGGTCAAATAGAGCATAGCCAACCTACGTGTAATTGTTCCTCCAGACCCGACATCATACAGTAATTTCCCTCTTTCTTACTTCCCTGCTTCTCTTGTCTTTCTGGTCCTCTGCTCAATTTCTGTGAAAGAAATAGTTCCACATCTAAACCCTAGATCTGAAATGAAAGATCTTTGCAAACATATAGGATATAATCAGACACTTTATATGCGATACTATAAAGTGCCCTCGCAATTTCATTTCAACGGTCTCTCCCTCTCTGCACTGCAGTGGCTGGCAAGTTCAACACAGCAAGCTGCAGGCCAGCAAAGTCCTGGCTAATTACCAGTGCAGTCCGTTGCCATGTGAAATGTGATCTGTGTGGGATGACAATATGGCCATTCATTATTCATTAGAGCTGGGAGCCAGTTGCAGATCAATGGGTAGAACCTATCAAAAGTCAAACAGTGGGTACTTTTGCTCTCACCAGGCCTGCAGCTTGACCAGAAAGATCTATTGGAAATCAGCCGGTGGCTGACCCTGCATTTCTGTCCCGCTGGCCTCTCCCAGTGTTATTTGGCTGCGTGGAGAGCAGTGGAAGCTGGTCTGCTGGTCAAGGGTGGGTCAGTGATAGACAGACACATTTTGATAACTCCTTTTTAATATTATTCTTCTACTTCATAATCAGTGTCCATAGGTATCTTTTCTGATACATTCTCACATCAAAATTATTATAGTATATATATATTTATTATACTTTACATAGTCAGCTTTTCTGAGGATGGCTTTAGTCTCATTTATCTAATTTTTTTCCAGTTGTCCGCTGTTACCTGCATCATAGTGGTAGGTTGTGATGTGAAGGTACCATAGTGGGGGCCTGTGTGTGTACATCTGTTAGCGATTTTGAGTAACTTTATTTTGTGTGTTTTACCAAGGCAATTTTCCACTGCAGTTTCAGCATCCTACAAGTGTCCAAACATTGTATGAATATTGTGAACAACAGTCTTATTTAATCAAAGACTCAAACAACTCATCAGTATTTTTTTGTTTTTTATTTATTTGCCAGATTTAATCAGTAGTTATACATAAATTACCTGGTTATGATGTCTTAACTGCTTCAACCATGCTGTTTGGATTTTTTAATTAGCATCTAAAAATAAATATGAAGGCACAATATAAGTATGTATACAAGTTTTTAGGATGCTTGTGAGTATTTGATATTTATTACATATTGTTTTATATTAATTTGCTTTGCGTTATGTGATGCATTGCAAAGCATTTAAAGGATACAAGGATCACAGCTAACATTATATATATATTTTTTCATTTTAAATTCATTATCTTAAGTCATAGAATAGCTGTTTATTTAGGTTTCAAATAACAAAAATAAGTTTTGTAACACTCATTTCACATTTTGGCACTGATGTGTATTGTTAGAGAGTCACCAAATGCAAGCTATTCCTTGTTAAAGTGATTCTGTGTGTGTCTGTAATCACAGCTTTAAAACTGAGCCTGTGATCTGACTGGAAACAGTTCTCCTCTGTTTATTACAAATAGATTGCTCTAACTGTGTGCACAGTTTCTCGTGCTAACAGCCTGTCAGTGTTGAGAGCTTGAAGTGTGCAATGCAAAGTTCACGGTTTGACAGAAGGCAACATTGAGGCCATATTGTGCCGAGCCCAAATCACTATTATATGTGCTCTGATGAACTGCAGCTGATTATTTATATATTTATCAGAGCAGATGGTGCGGTTCAGCACGGCCTCTTTTGAGCTTCTCCAGGCTAAATCATTTTGTTTTGGATCTTTCAACATCACAGCAACTACTCTGAGACCTAACAGTTAAGTATTTGGCTTAATCCTGCACAGATATTCTCCTTCTCTGCTCACATGTATATGAGAGAGCTTAACCTAACTCAGTAGACAGTGTTTGTTCTCCCAGGACCTAAAGCCTGAGAGTGGCCTGTGCTGGGAGGGTTGAGGCAAAGTAGAGGAGGGTGCTGAGTGACACAGTCCTCTGGGCCTCTCTGGTTACAACTCTTTGCCTTCCTGTCTTTCGAAGAAAATCAGGACTGCAGAGAGTAAAGGAGTGTTCCCAGTGTGTGTCTGTGTGTGTGCTTGTCCTTGTGTGCACAGTGCAGGGCTTTTCTCAAAGAATGACACTTTGGCATTGCACCATCAAAATCCACTTTGAAATTGGTAATATCATAGCCATGAATTCTGGGGAGACTCCTGTAAGTTTGTATGTCTTTTGTGGAACTATTATAAACTTCTTAAGTCCTTAAATTTGTTATACGGGAGCCTGACATGCTACAAATCCCCAAAGACTCACTAAAAATGTTTAGAAAAGTCAACTTTCCTTACAGCTAACTCAGATTCCCTCATGCTCCCTGTGTTTCCTCTCTTCCTCTTTCCTCAATTGTACTCTTGTACTACTCCCCTCCCCCTTATCCTGCTCCCCCTCTTTTTGCTCTCTTAAAAAATATTCCCTCAGGAAAACAAAACAAGGGTCACATGAATATTTGATGAAGTGCAGGCATGACCTCAGTCAGGTCTCCATCCTCATGCTCATTTTTGGCCACATCAGACCACTGAATTAATTTACCGTAGATGCATGCAGCCTCTCCAACTACAAAACTTTTAGTTGTGCTTTAACTTTACTGACCTATCAGATCATGGCAGGAGCTGGATTAGCATTCAGACTTCTATTTTTAACCGTCGCTTCATTGATTTAAATTGTTCTTTCATCTTTTACTATTTGATGTAGGTTAAATATGACAAGTACGCTCACCGGAAAGCAACTGGTATAGGTTTGTAATAAACGCACCCCTTATAAAGTTTTTTTTTTTTGTGGGGGGCCTGCTTGAGCTTTGGAGGAGAGCTTGATCTAATTGAACTCCACTGATAAAAACAATGGAATCTTTCCCATCTTAAAAGCTTCCCCGATAAACCAAACGTCAACACAGCCGTATCTTGATTGTTCGACTGCACTCAGCATACGCAGCTCCTGCCAACTGAAAAGAGCCAGTCACGCAAGGGGCTTAGCTGAAAACAGAACCATGTGTGGGGTTGTAGTTAGCTAGCATTAATACCAAAAGACCCTTTCTTCTCTCTCTTCCTTTTTTTTTTTTCAAATTACACAACCATTAAATAACTTTTTTTTGCAATAAGCAGTCTGGCAAACATAGGAAATGATATCATTAGAGGGCTCTGTAATTGGTATCTCAGGTTTCTCGGCACACATAGGAATGTATGTGTGCTCGTGTGCATTATTCTGTGTGGTGGGTGCATGTGTGCACACACGAGCACCGTCTGTGTTTCACAGCTGCTTGGCTGATTGTTTGGCTGCTATAGAAACCGTATTCTGATCATCAAAGGTAGGTTGGTTCTTATAAAATGCCTTGAAAATTAGTATTGAACAGCTCAGCTGGACCTCGTATCTTAGTCATGTGTAATTTGTTTGTACTGAGATCAATACAGCCCGCCTGTAGCTTGGAAGCTCTTGTCTCTTCCACTCAAAAAATAGCACACTCATCCATTCACCAGGCAAATCATATTTGGGCTTCACCCAGCCAGTCGCAGTAAAGCAGACGAAGACAGAAACACATTTGTTGCCCTTTTCATGTTCTGCAAATGCTGCTGTGAACATTACTGTTGTGTCTGTCAACTCTCACACGCACAAACATTTCACTGTATTAGAGGACACAGATTCTGTTTGGGATATTGCCTTGTTGCCTTTTTCTGTATATGTCTGGTTGAGTAAATGCAACCAGGGGAAAGTATTTTCTATGATTCAATTCCAGACATCAACAAAGTGCTGTCTGCAGACAGGCATTATCAGGTCTTTTTCAGCCTTGGGATCAGTAGTCATGGGAGGATAGCAAAGCCTAAATCACATTTTATCTTACTTGGGGGATTTACATCTGTTTGTGTTCATTGTTGCAGGCTTTAGTCACCGTTATCTGTATAAAGTAGAGTTCTTGTGTGTTGTTTTCATAGAAATAGAATGAATAAAAACTGTTTGCAATGATCATTTCACTAGTACACAAGAATATGGTGATTGTTATCAGTTGTTATGATAAAATAAAACTAACTCAAACCGTTTTAATGAGTCTTGTGGGTCATCTAGTTAGTTAGTTAGTCCTCTGTACCAACAATCACCAACTCTGGTGTGGTCAAAATCAACCCCCAATTGCCAAGTGAGATGTGAAAATATGCTGATCTGCCAACTGTTTATCCCTGCTGTCTCTCTCTCTGTTTTAGCTGTCCACTGAGCAGCAGCTCTCACGCTTTAGAGGCAGCTACAGTAACGTAACATCATGTTTAAAAAAACATGTAATTATTAGCTACAAAAGAAACAGGGAAAAAACGTTACGGTAACATTTTAAAGTAACGTTTTGCTTATTCAAAAATGTATTCCACTGCACGTTTGGTTGTTACTGCAAACCTCAACTCAGCGAATTCTCGACTTGCTCCAAGTTGGTTTGCTTATGTGGAAGTTTATACAGAAGTAATCCCACTACAGTGGTACAACGGTACACATAAGAATGGCCACTGCTCTGACCATCCTGCTACGTTGATTTGAATGGGAGTGTCCGATCTACACTCATTGTATTTCTATGGCTGTTATTCATTCTCTGGTTTCACTGTCTTTTACAGTTTACTCTGTAGATTTAACATTCAAAACACTTTTTTCCCCCAAATTTTCAAAACTATATGAAAGAATATATTCAAAAAAAATGTCAGTTTTGGGAATATAATTCTAAATTCTTGCATATAATTTTAATACAGGCTCACTAATCAGAAGATCAGCAGTTCAATCCCCAGCTCCTTCAGTCTGCATGTCAAAATATCCTTGAGCAAGATACTGAACCCCAAATTGCTCAGATGGCTGTTTCATCAGTGTATGACACCTTGTTTGGTAACCTTGGCCACCAGTGTGTGAATGGGTGAATGTGACATATAGTTTAAAGGTGCTTTGAGTGATCAGGAGAATAGAGAAGTGCTATACAGGTGCAGTCCAAACATCCAAGAATTGATACCTAGCATATGTCATGTACATCCATGTCCCAAAGCAATATGGTTTAGCTAATGATAAGAATATAGATAAAAGAGCTGCACTGCGATAAAAGCAGTAGTTGAAGTGAAACATTTCTTCCCCGCTTTATTATGAGATGTATCTGAGCATATTCTTACTTAGTTGACTGTTGGAGGAGGCTATACAATTAAGTCCCTCCACTGTGACTGCCCTTTCAGAAGCGGACTGTTAGCATTTTGCAAAGGTTAGATTAAACAAAACCAAAGTAAAATTAAGCAAAACAAAAATGTGCCGCTGATAAGAACACTGCACAAATAAGAAAAAACATGTTTTTCTGCCATCTTAATTTACATATGTACTAACCGGGTTATTCAGACATACTGGGCCTCTGTAGAGTTATTCTAAACAGTCAGACACATATATAGGTTAGTGCAGAGATGTGATGATCCAATATATGATCGCATTACATTTTGCCAATATCCATCGCGGGTAAATGGGTTAGTGCTATTTCAGATGCCTGAAGTTGTGTCTGCCTTCAGCACAGTCTCTCTGCCCCGTTCCATCTCTTTTATTTTATTGTGGGGTTTTTTGTAAAGGAACATCAGATCAGCCAACAGCAGTAATAATCCCCCTCGTCGGAATCCTTTTTATATGATTGCTGGCAGTGATCCAGGCCTGCAACCAGATGTATAAACGGAAGCAGAGCAAATCAACCCAGCCACAAGAAGAGCTTTATACTTGTGTAATCGTCTGCTTAAATATGGACAAATGGGTTTTTCACTGAAACGACTGCTATAGGTGGAAATGTATCAAAACTTTACTAGGGCTGGGAGGATATGCATATCTCCTGATTTGATACTATCATGATATTTGGGTACTGATTCAATATATATTGCAATTCTACAAGCATTGCGACTCCATCCATCCACCCACCCATTTACATCCACTTATCCGTGGCCGGCAGCAGGCCAAAGCACCCCAGATGTCCCTCTCCCCAGCAACGCTTTCCAGCTCCTCCTGCGGGACCCCAAGGACTTTCTAGGCCAGATGAGATATGTAATCCCACCAGCATGTCCTGGGTCTGCCCCGGGGCCTCCTACCAGTGGAAGGTGCCCGGAGCACCTCTAACGGGACGTGCCCAGGAGGCATCCTGGTCAGATGCCCGAACCACCTCAACTGACCCCTTTCGAGCGAAGGAGCAACGGCTTTACTTCGAGCTCCCTACAGATGTCCGAGCTCCTCACCCTATCTCTAAGGCTGGGCCCAGGCACACCACAGAGGAAACTCATTTCGGCTGCTTGTATCCGTGATCTCATTCTTTCGGTCACTACCCAGAGCTCATGACCGTAGGTGAGGGTTGGGACGTTATATGGACTAAAGTCTTTGCAGATAAAATGAGCGATTGACTTTATGATGCAGTTTGCTTTTCCTGAACTGTTGAGTAGTTTATTCAGTATTCATTCCAGGGTCCGTTGGCTTGCTGCAGGTTGTTTAGCTAAGTCCACATTAAGCTCTGGATGGTGTTTAGCAAGATGGGCACCTACACTGTACAGTACGATGCCTGCCCATGACAGAGTTTACATGCAGCCTAGCTCTGCTTTTCCTGGCAATATGTGAAACCCAAAGTGTTTCCATACTTTGGAATTAAAATGTGAGGGTGTAGGTCGTATTTCGGTACATCTCAGGCCGTCCGCCATTTTCTGCTTTCTCGCTTTGGCTTTGTATTTCTTAAAAAAGGGATATGAGGTCAAGTTACTCATAAATTACAACAATAAATGTGACTCTAACGTCTTTCCACCTCCAGGTAGACTAAAACGAAACAATTAGATTTGAATTATATCAATTCAGGTACTAAAAGATATGTCCTAAAGTTTACAGCAAAAAGATACCCTACACTAGTAAACAGCAAAGGTAAAAGTTTACCCACTTGCTTCCACATTTGCTGCTGTGCATCATGTGACTGATTAATTAATAGAGGTAATAGCACAATAAAATAACTACCAGTTTATAAGCCACATATAGTAGAAGACCCGGTGTAAAACAACCACAGACTTGTAGGATTCGTCAACCTGTCAATTTAGCCAAATGCAAATTTAGTGCAGTGCATGTACAAGGCAGCTATTCATTAGACCGAGTAGAGGCTAAAAGACACACGGAGGGCTGATGAATGGAAATGGAATCTCATTAGCCTGGGATTTTTCATGTAATGAATAAATGAAGATCGCACTGCATTAATTCCTCAGTGTTGTCGGAGTAATGAGACCGTGCCATATTTCTTCATTCATGTGTTTTACGAGGAAATGACACAGGGTATTGTAACTTTTAGGGTGGAAACAGGATAATATTTTTTATTTAAACTGCTTGTATGAGTTTTTATAAACTAGAAATATAGTTTATTAATCACTTTTATTGATATTGCTGATGCTATAACAGCATGACTCTGTTTCTGAATTGAGTTTTTATTGGCAGTGAAATGAGGATCTGTTGTGAAAATGATTCTCGAAAGAGAGAAACTGACTGACTGGGAGAGTGAGATTAGGAAGAGAGAAGAAAAAACGTTCTGGGACACTGTCATTTACGTGTGCTAAGCACTTGACATTTATGCTCTCGTGACCTGGTATTTAAAGATGTCCGACTACAAGGGTCTCATTGCTTGGTTTCATGGACAGGTCTGACAATGCGTGGCCAGCCAAGTGTGACACACTCGAGTTTCGGGGGACAGGTGGCAGCGCTGCTCAGTCTTGAAGGCCTTTGTCAGTTTCTGCTTACTGTAATGTCAGCCCTAATGCAGTCCGGTCTCACTTGCTCCGTGCCTGGCTGTTGTCTGTCGTGCTGAGCTTTCACTGTCATTACTGAAGATTAGCCATCGAGTATTAAGACCATGCCTGCTTAATTATTAAGAATAATCAGGCAGGTGTTTCTGCAGTCATAAATTCAGCATTGGCTTTGCATAGTTTTGGATTTTATTTTGTAGGTTATTATCATAACTATATTTTTAACCTAATGAAGCTGAGCTCAAATGACAGCAAGGATTCATAACATGCGTCATTGTGAAAAGAGCATTTATTTGTGGTTCTACTGTGTATCTGTCTGTGTTTTTTGTCCTTGTCCTTAACAACTATCATTATCATTCTCACAGTTGTCACCATGAGTACAATTATTAGTTATTCCACCAATCACCTGCCAATAATAGTCTTTGTCTTAAATAGCTAGATGTTCTGTCCTCCATTCATGCATGTTTAATTGTCCTAAATGTGACTGCAAATGAATTAGTTTGTCACTGTAGGGTGCTGCTGAGATGAGGTGACATTTTGGGGTCATGTACCACAGTACGACCTCAAACATCAGCACGTTTTTCCGACAAACATTGTGTCCCACAGAGCTTGTCTGTGTGTAGTCTTTGTCTGTCCTTTTATATATCTGTAGCAAGTAAAATGCATGTTTATTTGCAGCCAAATGGAAGGTCAAGTGCAAAGTTTCAGTAATCAGAGAACCACACACACTCACACTGACCACTCACTATTTGTTCCATACTGTGACTGACTGGATTGACACAACTGAGATCATGATTCCAGTTCATACAGTTTTTTTTCTCATAGTTAACTGTAGGAGACTTGACGGAGCGAAGCACAGCGAAGGCTGCAGCTTCTTCTCTCCACGCTCTGTGATTATTCATAACTTCCTCACAAAACTGAGAAATGAGGCCATCAATAAACAGCCTCAAAAGAACAGGCAACTACATCCTTCTATTAACGGTTAAGAATATTATTTGCTCTGCTTATAGTGAGCTAAGAGTGTGTGCGCGTGTGTGTGCATCTGCCCAGCTGTGTGATACACCCCCTGGGGGTTCGAACACTTGGCACAGCAGACATAGAGCTGTGTGGCAGTTTTGAGAATGTGCAGAACAGACTAGCCTTCAGAGAAGAAAGTCTTGGCTTTCTCTTTCTAAATCCTTTCCAATGGGCTCTGTTATAATAGCATGTTTTCTCAATTAAGGTACCAGTGTAGGTTATAATTAAGTTGGGAGTTTTCTCCTGGGCCAAGCCAGAGGCAGCCTTGTTGTATGAAGCGATGCAGTAAATTTAAGATGACGCTCCAGAAGTATATTCTTTTTTGTTGATGCTTTTTATAAGCGATCTGTTCTCTGCTCCCAGCCTTAAAAATAGTCATGTCCCTCAGCTGATTCTGTGGCTATTTTCAAGTGTGTATGATTCTGCAGAGTGTCTGTACACTACAAAGAGCAGCAACATTACCAGCAGCTGCTGAGTCACTATGTAGCGGCTGCTGGTGGCTTGCTTCTGGCAATGGCAATAATGGTGCCTTTAAAGTTTTGCTCTGCTCAAGACCTACTTTCAAGAAGAAATTCAGGACATGTGGTCTGCGTTGAGCTCACTTAACAGAATTATTGTATGTTTTTGTGTTGATGTGGTCTGGTTATGCTTGTAAACTCTCTATGCATACATTATGGTTCATTTTTGATTATCTATAACCCCGAGCACCATAACATGGCATTGCCTTGCCTATAGGAATACTTAACCTGCAAAATGATAATTTCTATATCAATTTGTCATGGCATGTTACCTTGAATTATGAAGAAACTTTGTTTTTCTCGCATGCCTCCGCAGAAAACTTGTTGATTAATTGGGGACCACATTTAGCAACAGCAATGCTATATCAAACATCTGCTTACAAACTCCCACACAACTCGTGCAGTATAATCCAAGTCTTCACAAACACATGCATTTTCACTAAAAACCTTACTATTTAAAACTAAGCTGAAAGTGAAATGTATCTCTGCTCTCTTCAAAGCCAGACTCCAATACTGAGGTTTTTAGTGAATAGCATGTGTTTTGGAAGCACTGAACATACGGCTGGATAAATGAGACTTCGATTATACTGCAGTTGTATGGGAGTTTGTAAGCAGATGTTTTGATATAGTTTTGCTGTTGTTAAATGTGGTACCCAGTCAAAAGTGAATCAATATCTTGGCTGTTTTCTATGGAGACATGCAAGAAAAGCAAGGTTTTCTTCATGAATTCAAGGAAACATTGCATGACTAATTGAATTACAAATGGTAATTTTGTGGGTTAAGTATTCCTTTGAAGCTGGAGTTGATAACTGTCATAAAAATAAGTCTTTGTCATATTTAATGAAACTCTCACAATGTCCCAAAAGTAGTACATGAGACAGATAAGAATGTTCCTTTGCCTCCTAGTAGTACATCTAATCCACCACAGCTGAACGAAAAGTGATCAGAGCCGAGGAGTCTGCAACTCAGCCGTCAATCACTGCTCGTGAATTGCAGTTCAAACTAGGCAGCACTGATCAAATATGAATGAAGATTCTGTTACTGCATTACCTATTTCTCGCTGCATTTAGGAACATATTTTAGTGTACTGTTTAGCTGTAAAATTAGAAAGCACTGCCCACCAGCTGGAGAAAATATTCTAATTTTTCAGCTAAACAGTACACTAAAATTTTTCTGAAAACATCTGAGGTGAGAAATAGACAATGCATTACCAGAATCTTGATTCATATTTGATCAGCGCTGCCTAGTTTGATAGTTTGACCGCTGACATGATTGACAGCTGTGTTAGAGACTTCCTAGATTCGGATTGGTTGTTTCTGTTCAGCTGCAGTGGATTCTTGCAAATGCCATTAGAAGCACTGTCTCATGCACTACTGTCAGAATATAATGACAGTTTCATCAAATATCATAAAAACCTGTTACATTTATTCATTTTCTGTAACCACTTATGCTGTTGGGGGTCGCGACTCGCGGGGGACTGGAGCCTATCCCAGCTGACGAACCCCCACCCCGGGTTCAAACCAGGAACCCTCTTGCTGTGAGGCAACAATGCTAACCACTGCTCCAACGTGCCGCAAAAGAAAAAAACCTTTTACAAATGTTACCAATTTCAGCTTTTTATAAGGTAAAGGTTTCTTTTAGCAGAACCATGAAACTTCTGTTTGGGCTTTGAATATTATTGTATAAAACACATTTAAGCATATAATAGAGGCAAACTCATACAGCTACTTGAAACTGTTAAAAAGTATTTTACCATGATTTATTGAAGAATTGTTCTGTTTCTTTCCCTTTAGCTCATGTAGACCCATGTAATCAAGGCACTTCCCAAATTAAATCATGCATGATGCACTGTGTTATGCAATATGGAGAGAAGGGCCTTTGGCACTCAAATTAAGTCGGAAATGTATTGCATAAGCCACATTTGCCATTTCTACATTTTGGCAGGTCTAATGTCACCCTTAAGGATTTTAATGTTGTGTGTAAGAGGTAGAGTTCCCTCCTGATGAGCTGAAAACTACACCATCCATCACTCCAAGGTCAGGAACCATAAAAAAGGGATAGAAGTTGTTCTCCCAGGAGTGTATCACTAAAAAGCTAAGGTCATCGAGGTGCTGAGCCAGAACGACCACTCATTGGTTTTGGAACATATGGTCAGTGCATGCGTGTCAGCATATTCCCTAAGTTTAAAACTGTAAATGAGGAAAACAGTCATTGTCAGCTTTTATTATGATTCAACATTGTGACCTAGCGTAGTCTTTTCATCATATCAGTTTATTGGCCTGTGAGTATTTCCTTACACTTCATGCACTTATTGACATTTTCCTCAGGATTAATGGCTCCATTTTGTAGCCACTTTAGCAAAAGGGGCATTAGTGTGACTAGTAACTAGAGGTCTAATGATTTTTTAACAAGCACAAAGTGAAGTACTAAATGTCCCCTGTCAACATTTTACATGTTGCAGGCCCTGTAAATTACTGTATGGTAAAATGAGCTGGCTGAATAATTAGTGTTTTCTGGTAAACTGACCTCACTGTTTCATAGATCTCAAATTCCACTTTGTATCAGTAATATTAGTTTAGAGATTATATGTCAATATGATATTGGTTTATCTAAAAATAGGTAAAGGTTACGGATAACATCCTAAGATTCACTGAAGTGTCTTACTGTACTATACAGTCTATTTATCACTCTGTGACCTTTGCTCCAGAGGTGACCAGTGTCAGAATGACTACTTTCATGATGAATGGTAATCCTATAAAAGGCCCTTGTGAGCAGGTCCAATACTCGCTGTTATTGCCTCACAGATCAATGTTTATTTTGGTCATTCAAGGCCCGGGGAGCTTAACTCAGTTTTTTCAAACTCAAGCTATCCCATTGATGAAATTCCATTGTCGTCCATGTCTAGTTACACCACATAGCTTACAGTAGGGTGCCTGTCTGTCTGCCATGCAAAGTCATGTTTCATCCTGCCTTTCTTTTGAACAATTGTCACACCATTTTTTCTAAAAAGTGATGACATTAGAGTTGATTGAATCTAAAGGCTGATATCAGATTAAGTGTGTGAGTGATAACAGTTAATAGAAGCAGCATTTTAATCACAGTCTAGCGCTCATCCCTGTTATTTACTTTGTTTGAAGTCAGCCATTAAATGTTCTTTCAAACTAAAGCTTTCTCTTTGTTTCTCTGCAGATGAGTCTCTGTCGGACTCCACGCTCCACCCCATGGGATTTCTTGGACATGGTCCAAGTTCAACAGGGTACAAACCATCAGCCTTACCAGCGTCACATTATACTGCCTTTGAGAGCCCAGACTCACCTGGTGCCCTGCCATCCATTTCTGAACCAAACCATGATGTTAGGACTGCTGGCTTCATGCATTACCAGTGGGGACATGTTGCTTCTGAAAACTCCAAATCCTTCACAGCAAGTGACCTCCTTGCAGATGAACCACAGCCTCTTTCCACTCCATCATTAAGCTCTTCAGAACCTGTATTGAGGTCTGGTCCACAATTAGAGGCACCAGCTAAACTTTCCACGGACTGGAAGCAGGCCAGGACAAAGTCTGTTAAGCAGTCTTCCTCTCTCCCTCCAATTCCTACAAGATCCCAGCTGCAGCCTCAGTCAAATATATCCACAGCATCATTAAGCCCCTCTGCGTTTACAAGGTCAATAACACCTCAGCTAGGTCTTAACTCTGAGCAGAAAGCAACTTTCAACAAGCAGCACGATGGTGCGTCAGATCAAACAGTGGCAATCATGACCTTACCACCCTCTCAGCCTCTCGAGCCCCCTAACCTGGCTTTCACTGACTCTGCGGCAGATGAATCTTATGGTACGATCCTGGATGTGAACCAGCTATCTCCCAGCAGTGCCCCCTTGGAGGAGAGTAAACCAGCACGTGACATTAACATGCTCCCCAACCCAGAAGAGCTTCTGGCCCCTGGCTACAATGTGCCTTTCATCGCCCCTCACCCTACATCACCTTCATCTGAACCCACTGACATCTCTTTAGAGGACTTCTACCCCACCAACACCATGGAAGTGGACTGGGGGTCTGGGGACTACTTGGAGACAATGTCATTCTTAAATGCAGATGGAGAGGACTACTCTCTGGTCACCAAGGTGCCCTCTGACTCGTATGAGCTAGAAGACTATACAGAAAGCTATGACACATCCTTCCCTTCCAGAGTAGGCATATCACCTTCATCCTCGCATCCTCTTTATGTCTCACCTTCTCCCAGCCTCACAACAGCATACGGCACCGTTGTCCCACTTAAATCTATTTATCCTTCCTCTTTGTCCTCTACAATTCACTACACACTGGACCCTACTCCCTCAGCTAACAGTGAGATACCCGACACGTCAGACATCGATTGGCCCGATGCTTTCACAATCCAACCGACAGATGTCCTCTTACCTGACATGAACAGCTTGGAGTATTACACCACTCAGTTGACCAGGGAGAACAACAGTTCAGACACTGGAGCTGAGCAGAGAGGGAACATTACTGTGGTGTCCATCAGTACTACAGACATCGCACCCACCAGCAGCTTCACCAATGATACCAAACTGACTGAGGAAGAGTCCTCCAGTGATCTGTCAGGGTTTGAGCCTCAAGATGAACCAACCTCGGTAGCAACCACAGAGGAGAGTCCTCAGCTCGTCAGTGCCTCTGAGCCTTTTTTGGATCCTTCCATCGTCCCAACCCACTTTTATGATCCCTCTTCTTCTGTCTGGAGTAGTCAGGTGTCCACCACAGATTGGCCTGCACACACTCTAACTGGCGGCCTGGACAGCACTGTATTAACAGAGGCTATGCTACCCAGTGCCACGCCTTTACTGCCAGACGATGTAGTGTCTTCCTCCTCTCTGACAGATGTCCACTGGTTTGTTACAGAGTCATTCCCATCAAGTACCATACACACCACTCCCGTCTTAACTGCAACCACCGCCTTCTCCCCTGTTCCCACTGAAACTGCTGCCAACACCACGGCTGGTACGACAGAATTAACTCCCCAAGACTCCACTTTTACAGCTGAACACACTCACAATATCACTTTAGTTTCAACTGAACCATCATCTAATGTCACTTTGGTCCCTCCGGTCGTGTTGGGTGATCAGGGGGTGACTGAGGATGGAGTTGACATCCCAGCCACAATGACCTTGATCCCATCTAGCAGTGAAGCTAATACAGTCTCCGCTGTACCCACAGCTACAGCTGCCACCACTACTTCTCATCAAGCCACAACTAGAGCTACTGCCACCACAGAGGCCTCAACTAGTGTCAACATAATCCCTACCACCAGCGGAAAGACCACAACTACAGCACCACCATCAAAACAGTACCTCTGCAACCTTGAGAGGCCTGCTTATTTAGTAAAAATTGGTACGTTTGACATTTAATCATGCTTTGTGTTTTATTATAAATATTTTTAATGTAATCCACATGTATGATGAATGCAATTATGACTGAAAACTACAATTTGAACTTGGAATATATGAGAATTATAATGGAATAAGCTATAATACAATGCATATGCTTCCTTCTGAAGGTTTTCCCTCCGGGGCCACCATTGGATATGCCAAATCTCAAGTGAGAGACATACTGAAAGCTGAATTCAACAAGTCTGTGGAGCTGCAGGTAAATATCTCAACAGGGGTTCAGAAAATCTGTTAAAGTCCAGGTAAAGCAAAAGTAAATATGTGTTATGCGTGTGTCGTGGCACAGAAAAATATGTCACTAAACACCCAGCCAAATGTGAATAAATAAAAATATCGCCAAGCATGTAAAATTAGGTTTCAAAATCGTGACATAACAAGCAGTATTCTCTGCTCTGAAAAACTGACATGCTCCTTCAGCACGTCCGCCGAAGGAAGTTGAAACTCTCAGACTCTCGTTAGCAGCTAACCTTAGGACAAAGCACACATCCACAGCACTGAGCAGTAACTGCTGGGCCCGGTAACCGATTTGGACTAAACAGCTGAAAAGTACATTAGGGAGCAATCACACCAAGATGAAACGCTAGAAATGCGACGCCAGTAAAACCATTGTTTTCCTATGATACGGCGAGTCTGACCGGTGTTCAAGCGTCTTTTTAGACGGGCATTTTTCCGGCGTCTTTTTAGACGCGCGTTTTTGTAGATGCTTCTTTTTAGACGCGTCTCATTTCTGTGTGATCACCCCCTTAGTGACGGCTAATTTGCTTGTGTTTATGTGATTCTGGCATTTAATAGAGTTGTTTAGTCATGTAATAATTGAGCTGAAAGAGCTAAGAAAGTGTGTTGAAGGTAGCAAACACACAGGGGATGAACAAGACGACACTCATGCTCATGCGCTCATTCGTTTTTTTGTAGTGGGGGAGTGGTCATGATAAGGATGTCTCCGATGCGTAATCAAGCCATGATTTCAGGCCAGCCCAAAAAATCCTGGACCCAAAAACAGTGAGAAACTGTTTAACAGATTAACTCCACAATGTAGTATATGTAGTTCCCAGTCTTTTCAGATGTTTTTAGCAAGTATTTTCTAACATTAATCTTAAGGTAATATTATACCTTCTTTTGGCAATTAAGTAGGACATGCAACAGCAGCATAGGCACATTATGATGTAAAGGAAATGCTATTAGCATATAAAGTCATTCTGGGGTGGGTGGACTGTAGTATAATGGCCCTGTGTATATGGGTTTTGTGTGTGTGTGTGTGTGTGTGTGTGTGTGTGTGTGTGTGTGTGTGTGTGCGTGCGTGTGCGCACATGCATATATGTACTATATTTGTGTAAGTGTGTGTACATTACAGTGCAGATGAACCATAAAGGCCAGACTGCTTCCTGAGTATTTTATCAGCAGTTCTGTGATAAACAAACCACAAGAGTAATCATATCAAGATCATCAAGACCACAATGCCCTCATAAGACATCAGCTGCTTATTTAACACAGCTTATTTAACTGAATAAATGACTCTAATGAGTGAATGATCTATGTTATATATCCCTGCTTTGTCTAAAGGTTGTGGACCCCCCACCAAAGTTTGTGTTTCGGGTGGTGTCTGGTCCTGTTGTGTACACGGCCATATCTGTCATCAATGCTCTGCGGAGGTCTGGGCGCCGCTTCCTGTCTGTGTCTCCCAACTGGACAACACCAGACAATAAATATCAAGTCCACACAGGTAAATGACCTTTCGACAAGCTGCCTTGTTGTCAGCATTTAAATTGTTTGTGCTAACCTTTAGTTTTGACTCTTGATCTAACACTCTTCTTGTATTCAATCTGCGCAGTGCTGCAGTTTGTTCCCAGTCACATAGATGTGCGGTACTGCAACTTCAGTGAGAGCATCGAGAAAGGTTTGACCATGGCCTTTGCGGAAGTGCGTAGGCGCTCAAAGGAGTCAACCAACTTCACAGTGCATGTGAGTGTAACAAAAAGGCAGGGAAGCATGAGTACTTGCATTTCAACTGAGATGTTTTCATTAGGATTTTCAATGTGGTTTCACACCTCAATACTGAATGACCCAGTGAGGATATCTTGAGCCTTCTGAATAATTTCCCATGTCCTCCACAGCTGCTTACCTTCAGCAAAAGCTATAGCTTAACCAAACATATCGCATTATTTGCCCGTCTGAAAAAGGAAAGGGTTTTGTTGTTTTTGTCACATGAAGAAAGTTTAAAAATGATTTTTTGCACTATGTGTGCAAGATATTTTGTGTATTTTCTGACTGAGCTGACCCCAGCTGCCTCCAGTCACTTCACCAGTGGATGACTATGATTGCTGCAGTGTGGGCTGAATTTCTTTGAGATATTGCTGTTATATTCAATCAAAATAGTTAAGGCTTTTGAATTTCAGTAATTAAAAGGATAGCAGAAGTGGTTGCCTTGGGAGTCGGAGAGAGCTAGTTCACTGTTCATTGTAAAACTTAAATGACTAGTTTGGTTTTATTTTGATCCATTTTCTGTAATTGATAGGGTCTGGGTGGCGATATCAGCATGGTAAGCATAGTGGCCCAGACATCACTCTCTCCATCTTTAACATCCAGTTCTTACTGTTGGATCTCATCCTGATAAGGTGCCCTTACCTTAAGGTGCCTTACTACCACCATTTAATGATGACAGACTTAGAAGGAAACGCGTGTTTAAATGGCATATGAACAACATTACCAGGTGCAAACACACATAGACAAACTCACTCAAGACTCTCGCTCACCAAACTATGGTTTTATGGTCAACTAGTCCATCTTATTTGACGTGTTTACCACTAAAGCGTTGGTTATACCACATGAGGAGGAGATCCTCAAATCCTTTGTCACACAACCTGTCCCGCCCCAAAGTCAGCACAGGTTGAAGAGCTTCTCCACACGTGCACTAGGCAGCGTTGTTGTTGTCGGCACATTTGATGGTTTTTACTATAAATCCATTATGCAGATAATTTAAGTTCTTACGTAACGCAAGTGATGACATAATTGTTTGATAAGCACTGTTATGTGATTACTGAATTAAGGAACAGAAGCATTACCCCCAACACGGGTTATGACCATAGGTGAAGGTTCAGTATTTAAAGACAGACAGAAATCAGCTCTTTTCCTTTCCTTTCCAGCAGTCCTCCTTTCACCCTCATTCTCCATCTTACTATCACTCATGAACAAGACCCCGGGACACTCACTTGGATACTTGTATTTGAAGGGGTTCATGCTCTAGTTGTCGAGCATTAAAGAAGCTTACTGTTTGTTAATAAAGAGCTTATTTGGCTATGTGGTTAGTTGGCTTCAGTAGAGTTTTGTGTAATCCTATTACACTGATGCCTGTATTATCGTCTCTTAGTTGGAATAAATGTAAGGATTAAATCAAGCATTTCTTTTTTTTTTTCTTTTCTTTTTTTTTTTGCAGCAGCATGGAAATGTTTTATGAACAGCTAGCAAACTGTGCCCCTGGCCACACCATCTCAATTTTCTGTTCTACTTTCCAATCACAGAAGCCAGTGATTTTCAGATTGGGAATTTTATTGTAACTCTTTAAGAGACAAACAAGCCTTCCCAGAAACTCCATCAACAGCAGAACGGAAAATGTTTTGTACAGTGTGTTGCATAATCGTCCATCAGCTAAACAGTGCGTCTCTGTATAATTCTGTTTTAGATTGTAAACATCACCATGGCTGCTCCTAAATATCAGGATCAGCGGCTGGTGAGGCAGCCAGTGGACATCACCTTCACTGTGCGTAGTTCAAGGGGCTATCTGATGGGGTCAGAGGTCAGCAATGCTCTGATGAAGCTCACAATGGTTGAATTCAGCTATTACATGGGCTTTCCTGTGCTGCAGATTGCTGAGCGTGAGTACCACAAGGTTTTTCTCCATATTTTAGCTATGTCCACATCCTCATATGTCACCTTGACTGTTACAGCTGGTGCTTTCTGAGTGTTTTTTGATTCTTATCACCAACCATGACCTTAAGTTAAACCTTACTTTGCTAAAACATCATTTTGTACTTTTTCCAACAGCTTTCCATTATCCAGAGTTGAACACCAGCCAGTTGCTTCGCTCCTCCTGGGTTAGGACAGGTATCATGGTTTCAGTTCTTGGCATGGTGAAAAACTGCTAAAGCTACTTAAATTTGAGACCCTTTGTACTGATACTCTGAATGTTTTTTTTATGTTGTCTGTGTACATAGTGCTCCTGGGAGTCTTGGACAAGAAAGTGGGTGAGAGGACCTTCCAAGCCAACATGGAGCGCCGGGTGGCCATGTTGTTCGGAGAGGCTACAGGATTAATGAGACGTGTTAAGAGAGCCACCCTTGTAGGCAACAGCAGTGTTCAGGTACTGTATCCATGTATAGATTTATTCAGCACAATACTCAGTGGGTGTATAACAGCCTTGGGAGAAAATAATATATACAGTGCAAAATCTACCAAGCCTCAGTAGAAATTTAAATACTGTGGACGCATTTCACTTCAGTTTTTTTTGGGGCAGGGGAGGCAACCAGGGAAGATAATTTCACTTGAATGAAATAGAAATTTGCAGAATTTGTTGCCATAAAGGTAAAGTACGCATACATAGTAGGTTACTGTTTGTAAACACACTCACCAGTGGAAGTAAGAAAGTGAAAGCCAACCCCAGAATCATTTTTGTTTTGAAACAAGCTTTGTCCACATACTGTAAGCCCCATTTCCACCGATCAGTACAGTATGGTTCAGTTCAGTTCAGTATGCTTTTTTCAGTTTCCACTGTGACAAGTTCTGGATGGTACCAATGAAACCGCTCCGTACCGTCCCCATTTTTGGTCACCCCTCTATTGGGGTACCTAGCACACAGATCTGGTACTAAAAGGTGGAGCTGTGAACACTACAGTCCAATAATTGGTCAATAGCGGATGGTCACTCTGCTCAGGGCTGAGTTGTGGCTGGTTTTGAGGCCTCTTGCAGCAGCTGTAGTCTGAGAAAAAATAACTTAATTCACTGGGCCGACTGCTGGCAACTTTTAAGTTGGAATGTTAACTTGTAATTTTACTCAATGTATGAGTTGACAACGTGAATCCATCAGCACACCTTGAATATTCCAAATGACAACTGTGAACAGTACTTGATTTTTTATTGTCTCTCTTGGATGACATACACTTTTAGAAAGGAGTGGATCTTCAAGTGTTTAAAAATATACGCTAATTTGTGAACTGTATATATCCCTCCAAAAAATTGTCACGGAGCATTGTTCCTGTGGGCTACGGCAACACTAAACCCCTGTTCTTGCCTGAGAAGAACTAAATAGCGGGTTTGTGCATTTAAACTCTCACTTCAGCCTTTTCTATTGGGCTCTGAAAATGTCGGTGTACAACCCCGTTCTGTGGACGATAAATGAGGTGCAGACTGATAAAGGAGAAAACACAGTAAGTGCTGGAAGGAGCAGTGAGCATCTACTACCCCGGCCACATTTAAGAGTACTGTTTGTACTGGAAACGCTATGTGGACCTAGGGTCTAGGTACCATGTCTGAAGGGTTACTTTTGGTTCCAAAGGTACGATGCCGAAATTGTTAGATGGAAACGGGGCTGTTGAGTTTCACCTTGTTATATTTACGTCTTTTCGGCACTGTGTCTGTGATTTTTGTATTTTCTTCTTGGATGTGTGCTGCGTATGGTCTGACACCTGGTGGCTACCTTTTTATAAAATCCTGACCTCACCTTATAAAATCCTGTGAGGGTACATGCCCAGAAACATCCCAACCACAGCAAAATAATAAGAAAATACAGGCAGAGGGAAGGGTCTCTGCAGATAAATACAATTTTTGCTTGTTTTAAAAGAAATAAAGATTGGAAACTTGTGTTTTTCTGGAAAATATACAATAGAATTACTAGTTTAAGTTGTTGTTCATTGCACAACAAAACTTTCAAAACTCTTTAACAGGAAGTTTGTTAATGGATTACTCACTAAGTCTTGGAAAAGCTTCCTTCCTCGTGCCATTTATATCATTATTCCCTGATGCAAGCGCTCTCCAGCTACCTTGCCTGAGCACTGAGGGCTCATTATGTGAGCGTTGCAGTGTTTGCAACCACTGAAAGCCTGAAAGCCTACTGCTTTACTAATCAGGCACTAGCTTTTGTGGGTTCACTCCGCACCTGCTCTGCTCATCTCTAAGGGGACAGGATAGGGCTCTGTCTCCATGGCAACAGCATCCCATTCAGCCCAGGGGCAAGCCACTCAAAGACCACAACCTCACAAGTCCTTGTTCGTTCTCCTCTCCCTCATTTCTCCGGTCCTGTTACTTGATGGCTCCTGTGCGCCACAGAGCTGCTAAGAGCGGATCAATTATTAATTGTTTCTCTTTCTCCATCTGTATCCTGCAGTTGGGATGATTAAGAGTGTGTCTCTGCTGTTGAGAGGGGAGGCATTATGGAGGGAGAGCTACAGAGGCAGGAACAGGGAGAGCCAAACACTCAGATAAAAGAGACTTGTTATGGGAGACGGGCGATGCATATTTGATCTGACCTCATGAAGTCTGAGCACATGTGGTGGTCTTTAAACAGGGGGGCTGTCAGAGTGATCACTATCATCCTTGGCTGAGTAGCAGCCTCACTCTTTCTGACCTTTCTGCCTCCTGCATCGCTGTCTCCATAAAACCCGCACAGTAATTTATGAAGACAGAGGACCACATTGGTGGTGAACCCTTAGCGTCTCTGTGCTAAGATTAGATCTCTAATTTTAGTCTGTGGCATCCTTTCTGTCCTCTAAAATGATATTTTTCACAGCCACAAACATAAATATGTGTTATCCATAGAAGCCTTGTTATGTGTTTGTGTTTCTTTCAGCGTTGTTTTTACATTTCAAAGACACTCATGATCATTGAGTGTCTGTTGGATTTAATGAGAGTGAGGTGACTCAGGCTGAGCGTCTGAACTTCAGAAGAATCCTTTGTCTTGCTCTCTTGCACACACACACACACACACACACACACACACACACACACATATTTCAAACAGATGCTCTAGACTGTCATGACAGAATCAGTGTGGTGTTGTCACCTATGAGACTACCTTATGAGTCTGCCTAGACAGATAAAAGAGGAGGTTGAATCGGGGTCGTGCAATAACACACACATTCACGCTGCCGTCTTTCCACTCTAATAACCATGCATGGACTGGATTAGACCCTGGATGAGAGAGCCTGCCCAGCCGTTTTTCTGTGTCAGCCCAGGCATGACCTGCGCTTTACTCTTTCCAGTAATGCAGACAGCAGACTGTGCTGCGCCTGAGGGCACCCAGAGGGAGACTGCACTCACACACACACACACACACACACACACACACACACACACACACACACAGACATATTAGACAACATGGAGAAATATTTAAACAATGAAACAGAACGTGAGCTGATATATCATGAGTGTGCTATTTCTATATATATTTTTGTGTGTGAAAGTATGTCTCATGTAAAAGTCCTCGCAGCAATGACAAGTACAGCTACACAGATGTCATGTTAAGTTAAAGTGGTGTACAATACATATAAATATATATTGTATTAAAATATTTGTTATGTAATTCCTTTGCCTGAAGACATTTAGTGAATGTGCACTGCTTTTACAAAATAAGCGACAGATCAGAGAGAGAATCTTTGAATATGTAGTTTCCCTGGCATGTTTTATCTGAGGATTGCAAGTTTCAATACAGCATGGTGCCCGAACTTTGGTTTCCACAGTCACAAAAACTCAAATATGATTAATGTTATACAGTGCCATAAAAAGTGAGGCACCACACTCTCCATTAAAAAGTCATTTTTATTTTTGAAATTGTGACACTTTGCTCATTAGGGCCTTCGTCAGACATTCCATTTTTAATGTGGAGAGTGCAGCGCCTCATCTTCTGTGGACCCTGTGTTCATTTTTGGAAGCACTTTTTCCAGTTGCTTGAGCACTGTCTATTAGGCCGCATATGATGCAGAGGGAAAATATTTACACATTATGACAACAGCAAAATTAAAACACGTTGCCCACCTAATGGTCATTTTAATGGACTTGAATTGAAGTTCACACTAGTCTGCACCTCAATGTTTGTGTGTTCTGTTATTAATTTTGGCAGCTATTTTCGATTTAGTCTCAGTGTGTACAGAAAAATGCTTTTAGCACTAGTGACATATTAATTATTTTATCATTCATAGTTTAAGTCTAGTTTTAGTCCACAACAACACAAAATGTTTTAGTTGACAAAAATCATTACATTTCAGTCAATATTTAGTCATTTAGTCACAATGGTTTTTCTCTTAAATTCAATTAAGCCAATACAGGTATCGGGAATTGCAATCAAGATGACAGGTTGTATCGATTATCCACAGTCAGACACACATTGCTTACTGCCGATTTACAACTCAGCTCACACGAATGGCTGACGCTGACATGAGTATTTTACAGGCTAGTAATGCATCCTGGCGCTGACTATTTACTGGCATTTACCAACCTGTCGGCCCTCTGATCACATACCACTCATAAGCCATTAGAAAATAATTGCACAGCTGTTCTTGGCTTCCTGGTTTAAAGCATCTTATAGATACGTTTCATAAAATAATTTATCATTCTGTTCTCATTTCCTCTTATTTTTGAATGACTGATAGCTCGCCACTAGCATTTTAGTCCCATCTTGTCTCATCAGTGAAACAAAACATACAATTCTTCATGGTTTTTATGATCAAAGATCTATTTTTAACTCGTCTCGTTTCGGTCATGGAGAAAAGTTGTTGACGAACATTTTAGGAAGTTCACGCTGGTGTGTTCTCAAAGTTGGATACAAATGGAGACAAACACAGAAGGAACAGTTGTCTCATTGTAAAAGTTCATCAACAGATATATAAAGTCTGTTAACAACATGATTGCTAAAAACCACCAAACTGAGGAACCAAAGCCTGGGTCCCTGAGTAGTGCTAATGAGTAATAAGGTTTATTGAGTGTCCGTCAGTGTTTTTCCTACATCTGGACAAGTTTATGTTTGGAAAAAGACATAAGATGCCATGACGTCTGCCAGCTGTTTACAAGAGTGGTGGACAGCAGTGGCAGCCATCTTGTAGTAGTCAGTAGCCCCAGTGACTGCTCTGTGTAATTATATAATAGCCAAGGTACAAAGGAGCCTTTCCACATACAGGACAATGTGTCCTGTGGAACAAGGATTTTTTTTTTCCACATTAATCCAACAGACTTAATTCCTTCAAACGTCATGCTGAACCAAGTGAGTTTTCTTAGAGTCTGGGAAGGAGTCGAAATCTCCCATGACCTCACCTACTGCCAGATCCTCCTGAAGTATTATGGGAAACAGATTCCTGTCTCTGTTATCACTTTCATCACTCATTCCTACTCCAGTAGCTCAATACAAACAACTCAGGACTTGGATTACGGTATTCAGAGATGGATTAAAGTTGCTCTGATGTCAAATGGTGGTCTTACATTTTATTAGATATCGGATATTTGTTCAAAAGCCTGTTCATTTGTTAATGTTTATTTTGTATATGAGCATTTGTACTTCTGGCTGACTCTCAGCTCATCTGGACAAACGAAAAACTGCATCTCTCTGCTTTTTCCTCTTCAAGGTTGTAAGTGCAACCCGGCTGGTGGGTGCAGACCATCCCTTGGAGGTAGTTTATTTTGTGGAGGGTCCCAATGGTCAGAGGATGCCTGCAGTTCAAACAGCCAACATACTCAACAGCCTGGACGTTCAAAGGGCTGCCATTGTTTTGGGATATCGTGTCCAAGGCATTTTGGCACAGCGTGAGTACCTCTTGCATAGCAGATAACAGACGTTCAAGGGCAGCAGAGTGATGTAGTGATAAATAAGATAGCCTTTGAAATGGACAAAGTAAATTAAAGCTCCCACATCTGCAAGCACCCACATTGCCAAAGGGGTCGAAGAGCAAGACACTGAGTCACTGCTGTTTTCCCAGTTGCTGGTATAAAGTTGAAATACTGTTTTTGGCCTGTGGATATAAACAAAAAAAGAACAGACGTTGTTTTGCTGGTGTATGACTTGAAATACAGTGTACTACATTGACTGTTTTGCTTTTTTTATGTGAACTGCACAGTGGAAAGAAACTTTTCAGGGTCTAGTTGTACTTAACTGGGTAGAGCTAAATAGGTGTTTGAACAGAGTAAAGCGGAAAGAAAGAGAAAGGACACGATTGTTCACGAGCTCCTAATAAGAAATAAAAAAGGAATACAAGCTAACTGCTGGCTCAATGTGTTCCTTTGTATGTTTATAGTAGCATTTGAGCTAATTACCTCCCCTTGTACACACTGTACCAAAAGCCTGTCTTCCTCATTAAGAATCTAAACAAGGGATGAAGGCCTAATGAGAGCCCCTCAAGGCAGTTGTGTCTCTGTGCTGACTGTGTTCTCTTATGGTACTTTCCCCTGGGGATGAAATGAGTGTTAATTAAAGCTAATGAAAGTCTGCATTAAAGAACACAGCAGTGAGACGAGAGCCAGCAACGATACTGCGTGTTTAGCTTAGGTGTTTGTGTACAGGCTTGAAGGGAACAAAAGGATTCTTGAAATATTGAACCACGTACACAGATAAAACAACTCTGTGGTGAGTGTTTGTGTCTGAAGCTCAAACTTAGAACTAAAACCTCTCTCTGACTTCATCTCTTTGTCTATAGCTGTAGAGAAGATAGCGTCCTTACCCTCTGATGGTGAGAACACCAACACGTGGATCGTCATTGGGGTTGTGATTCCCCTCCTCGTAGTCATCGTCATCATCACCATCCTGTACTGGAAACTGTGTCGCACGGACAAGCTGGAGTTCCAGCCAGACGCCATGACCTCTATCCAGCAGAGGCAGAAGGTAAAGTCTGATCAGTGTTGCACAGTGTCTGACTTCCATACGACTTCCCTGTGTCAGTGATTCAAAGTCATTTCAGATCCACAGTTCATTCTTTTAATGTCATGTTTGATGAGTACGTTGACAGTAGTTGGCACCACAGTCACTTTTCTAGTTGATGGAAAGATATAATCACCTCACAGTTGTGCATAAAACGCTAATGTGTGTATTTAAAGAACACATGTTATGTTTGTTATGCTGTTATGTTACGACAACTGATTCTGCACAGAAAGGTTTCAATGCAGCTAATGTAGCGAGCCAGAAAGACGAGACCGCTTTTAAATTCAAATGAACTGCTAATTAATGAGGTGTATCTGTCATTGCCATGAGTGTGCTGCAGGACCGTGCAGAGTCTGGACCTCATCATTTCTTCTTTTAGACGGGATTAGTAAAACTTTAATGAGTGGAGAGACTTATTAGAGGACACGAGCAGGATCAGAAGACATGATGCTGCCAGTGCACGTAATGGGCCTGTGCTGCTCTTCTATTTTATTTAAAACTTTTTTTGATGTTTTCTTACATAGTCTTTTACTGAAAGCACCAACAACCCTGCCCTTCAGTTCCCCTTTGTCCCATTTTCCTTCTCAGTTCGTGACAATTTAAAAACTTCACTTGAAATAGAAGTAATGCAGTTTGGCTGCGCAGAGGCTGTTTCTTGTCTGAGCGTTGCATCTCTCATACTTAAAAGTCACTTTTGCCCTAGAGTTAATTGACACAAGACAGATTTCCTCTGTTCTTTGAAGTCTCTCATAGGGATTATCCAGATAAACAGATGCTTTTATACAAGAATGAGATGACGAACTGTATAGTCTTTGCTAAAAAACACATCACTTCATTTTGAGAGAAACAAGGTAAAGTTTACTAGAGAATCAAAGACACTGAATAACATGCTTATGATAAAGTAAATGTCGATTGCACAATGTAATAACAGGATTGGCATTTAGATTGGTTCCCTTTAAGCCTTTACTTTGCTACTCTGTCTCCCACTGAGTACAATCTCCCAGGAAAATGAAGGCTTGATTCACGGCACAAAGGAAGTGTGCCAGTCATTGCGCAACCAAAACAGGAAGAGGATAGAGCTTTTGTTTTCCCTGGTAGCTATCAATAGCTATGCCCAGAAAGAAATATGAGTGTAAGTTCTGTGCAGTTACTATCTCCAGCATCAGAAAAGTGGATAGTGAAACCACCATAGTAACTGTGGAAACTTTGGTAGTTGCTTGGCTCTCAGGGAAATGGAAAGGCCTGTACTACGAAGCCAGTTCAACTTACCCAGGGTATCTTTTCGTTATCTGGTTTGACTAACCCTAAAATTTGCCGTCTGGATAACCGGTACTACAAAGCTGGTTATCAGCTAGTTCAGTCAACTCTGAATTTCCCTATCCAGGAACAAGCACATTAATGCGAAGGAGGCAGGGGTGTTAATTACAAGCAACATCATCAGAACCATGAATGAAGTAGGCTGCTTCATATGATATATGATGAAACGGTACTGACAGTGCCTAGGACTGCGAGACAGTAAAATGTCAGTGCTGATGGATGTTAACAATACTCTGAAATCTTATATTGGAAATTGTAGAAATATTGTGAATACTATCCAAAAATTCACCGTTGGCCGAGACTTAAATTATATGTATGTAATACATATGTGTCATCAGCATAGAGTATTTTTTTCGTATTTAGTTGGATGATGATGAAACTTAAAAGTAATGCCACACTGTTTCTGCTCCTGCAGAAAAGGATGGACAAGTAGCCTAGTTAATTACTGATGAAGTCTATCCGACCAAAATGTGGCGTTTATAATAGCAGGAGCTAATTAACAGTGTGTGGATTATTTTACTACTAAAATACTATCTGTTTTATCCTAGTTCTCATCACGCAGGTGTATGAGATGGAATCAGAGTGTAAAATAGCAACACTGTCAGCAAACACTGCAGACAAAAATAAACTTTACATAAGTTAAAATGCTGCTAAAATCTTGTTTGGTGTTGTACTGTAAATGATCTCTGTGTTTGTTAGAAGTTAGAAGAACCATAAGTTGCCATGGTGATTTCTCCCACTAAAAAGAGAACCAGCTTCGTAGTACTGAAAACCTGGCTGAGTTAACCCCGAAGTAACCTCGCTAACTTCAAATTCTGCTTCATAGTACAGGCCTCTGGTTGTCTTAGTTTTCGACAGCGGTGCGAACAATAACACCACTTGGAAACTAACTTGGTACTAATTTATTTTGACACTTGAACACAGTACTAATGCTCAAAGCAAGTTCCAAAAGCCCAGCTGTCATGCTGTGTTTGTTTTTGTTTTGGTGTAAAGACCAGGCACAAACTTTTGTTCCAAGCTCATCATGTGAGAAGCTATTTAAAGATGACTGTCTTTTTTGATAGTTACATTAATGTAGGACTAATGCACAGATATTTGGCATCTTTACTCTGCTGCACTGACAAACAACAAACCCTGAGAGCCCCTTAATCTCTGTGGTACCACGGTAACTGAAAATCTGTGTGAGTAGCAAACACCTGTGGTGTTGTCATGACTCTTTCATCATTAATATCACTCCAGTCCTAAAATAGATTTTTTTCTTTTATGCTGAGTTAGAACCAGCCTGTCTGGGGGGGGTATTTTTTAGCTTCCTGTCTCACTGGTTGATCATTCTGTCTGTGTCTGGCTTTCATTCCCCCTCCACTTGCTTTTTTTTCTAGGCTGAGCTGAGCTGTGATCTAAACCCTACACACTGGTTTAATGTGATTAATCTAATGTGCAGAAGTAACTATCACTTAGCCTGCCTTCTCTGCTTATAACACTCATCTGTCACTTAACGCAACTCCCCTTCTCCCAGTCTACAACCTCGTTCAGAGAATCAAGGGCCTCTCTTCAGCAGACACTCTCTCCAAGTAAAAAGGACAAGGACTTTAGTGAGGAGGAAGAGGAGGAGTATGAGGAAGAAGAAGAGGAATATGAAGAGGAGGAGGAGAAGAAGGTTAAAAGAGGGAAGGTACAGAGCAGTGTCTGGTGGTGCTTTAGACGATGTAGAAGAGACCTAGTTTATGTGTGTTTGTTGATAGTCCAGCTTTTGAAACTTGGGATGTGTCAGACCGAGACAACGGCATCACCATTACAAATATTTTAATTCTGCTTAGACACCAGTACCTCTTCCTAAGAGCAAACAGACTACGAGCAGTGAGGAGGAAGAAGAGGAGGAGGAGGAGGAAGAAGAAGAAGAAGATGAAGAAGAGGAGGAGGAAGAAGAAGAAGAAGACAGAGATGAGGAAAAGGAGAAGATTAAAAAGAAAGGAGTCAAACCAGAAGAGTTAAGACGACAAGAAAGCAAAGCAGTGATAAAGAAAGCAGCGGAGATGAAGAAAGAAGGCAAAATGAAAGTGTTAACTAAAGGGAGGAGAGCCAAGGAGGAGGTATATTGTGCAGTAGATACTAGTGTTTGTTTGCGTGAATAGATTTTAGGATCCTATTTTACCTGGCTGTGATGTCCAGACACAGAAAATCCGGTGTTGCAGATTTTAGTGGATTTTACTGTAGACGTTGTGTTGGTGTCTCTGTAGTGTATAGATCCTGAGGGATATACAGCATCACTGTGTTGTGAAGTAGTAGATTAATAGACGTATGTATCGTCTGTTTGTTGTGAGTGATTTCCCAATTTACCATTAGAGCAGGCCGAGTAGTAATTAGTGCGTATGGGAGATATCACTTGCTGTTTTCTCTCATTAAGCATCAGCGCTAATTATAATGAAACAGCTTTTACTATATCAGCTGCAGCCATGTGAATGCTTTCCCTTTCAAAGGCAGGCCTTGTTTATATGCCGTGGAGAGCGCAAACATATACACGCACACTCTTCCTCTCTTTTCCTCTCTCTCAGGATTAGCAGTTTCATACTGGCAAGCGTCGCGCTAGATTAGCAGGTTTATACCAACAAGCCTCTTCTAAGCCAGACATTTAGCACCAATAAACTGAGCGAGTGTACGTATAATTCTGAGAATTAATGGGAACATGTCACGTCACTTTTCCTCTCTTCTATACACATCACAGGACCAGAGTTACACAAGCTGCACACACACACTGAGATCTGACATCCTCTGTTTACTCTTTTGCTGTTGGAAAGTCCCGAGGGCTTTGCACTCAAATAGTGGCACTGCTTCCATCCTGAGCATCCATCCCCCCACCTCCTCAAAGGAAAGCAAGCAACTCAGTGCCCCCCCCCCCACCTCCATCTCTTCCTGTCCCTATTCCTCATACTCCTCCTTCTCTTTACTCATTAATGTCTGCCTGTCTGAGTCTCCCTCTTGGACATCCATTCATCAGTCATTCAGCGTAATTATGTACCTTACAAAACATGTCTATGTGAACTTGTGTTCGCTGCACATTTGCCACTGAAGTAGGGCTGGGTGACAATATAAGGTGTCATAAGAACTGTTTCTGTAATGATATACAGTCTATCAGTGGTTTGTTATCAACCTTTTTCATGTCAAGCACCTCTAAATTGATACACATTAGTCAATAACCCCCATTTAATAAGATTTTTCTTCAGGGCCTTCCATCTGAAAGGATTTTGGTTGTTAGATATGATTAAGACCCAGTGGCGTAAGGTAGTTACGACAGGCCCCAGTGCAGGCTATTACGACGGGCCCAATACTGTACGCTAGGTGCACATATCGTCTCGTCATATGATCAGAGACCTGACACCGGAAAACATTTACATGCATATTACCCAGCAGTCATCATTACATATCTGTATATCACAAAAAATACCAAAGAAAATGAGAAATTATTAATTTAATTAAAAAAAAATAGTTTATTATATTTTATGTGGAATAAGCATATAATTTTGTAATAGATGCTGTTGACTATTTTACATAAAAGAAAAAAAAAAACATGTCAAAGATGGGTTTGACATATATAGCAAATGGCACAGTTTTTAAATTAATGAGTTCTTCTTTGGAAAATATTTCCAAGGTGGCAGTCACTCAAAGGGGCCCATTCTCCACCCAACACATTGCTGGAGGGCCCACTCTATCTATGTACCCCCCCACCTCATGGGCCCAAGTGCAATCGCACTGCCTACACTGTCTATATTTACGCCCCTGCTAAGACCACATTACTAAAGTTGTCTACAGGAGGAGATAACTGTTTAGGAAGTGAAACCTGTGATCAGATTAGTCACTCTTATGACCATAGGGCTTACTTCTATACTTTTTTAGATAGTTAAAATAAACTATTCCCAATTTTCTGGGGCCCCCCCCCCACGGAACCCCCTAAGGCCCCCTGAAAGTCCCTTGGTTGAGAACTGCTGTAATATACCATGATTTGATCAATGTGTTGTAAAATCACACACTTAAAAAATGAATGTCAAGATGTATGTCAGCTTCATCTTGAAATATGATTCCTTGAAATATGATTCCTCCTCCACACAACATTACTGAATATGTCCCAGTCATAAAGTAAACACTAACAGTATTGTTAATTACTTCACACACTCTATCTGGCCTCTGTCACATCTGCTAAATGGCTCTCTACAGTTTATTTCCATTCCATGTTTCCTAAAACGCTTTTCCTCTCCTCTCTCTCCGTCTCTTCTGTCCCCGTCCTCAGTTGCAGGCTCCCAGTGTGAAAGGCTTCGACTTTGCCAAGCTGCACCTTGGCCAGCAGAGTAAGGATGATGTCATGGTGATCCAGGAGCCTGGCCCGCAAGGCCCTGGCCCTGGGCCCCTCCCCCTGTCCCTTAAAGATGGCCTCAGTCCATCTGAGAACGGGGAGATCCCCACGCCCATATCCAAAACCTCCACCAAGGCGTCCCGCAGCGGTCGAGGAAGGCGAGGAAGGTCAGTGCTGCTGGTAGTGCAGAGCAGGAGGAGCAACTTTGACTAAGAAAACAGTTCATAGAGTCAAAATAAATATGAGGAAATTAGATAATTAAATTACATCAGGATATGTCTATAGGTTGCATAACAAAAAGGGACCAAAAAGAGTTATGGTCAAATGATTACTCATTATTTTTCTCTTGTTTTCATCACCAAAATGTATTTAACTTTGAATCCTCCACCCTATAAAGACATTTATTTAGACATTTAACAGAGGTTGTTTTTTACCCCATCACTCCGATCCCCCCCCCCCCCCCCCCCCCAACTCATTTGGGACAGTCAGTCAACCAGACAAAAAAAGCTTTTGACAGATCCTCTGATCAATTATTTATGCACTACACATTGAGGGCTTTCATTTGCTCTTGCAGAATGTGTATTTCACAGTATGTTAGGTTAAGTCAAATATCTTTGTCTGATTATTTGCAGATTTTTAGACCAATATTAAATAGTTTTAAATTCATGTACACATGCTGTATGTACTAGGATTTTTTTTTCATTGTAGTGGTAATTTAAATGTATACATATGCACCATTACTAACTATCCCTGTGTGACACCAGCACAGTAGTACAGCAGTTATTGCTTCATGCATTTATGAACTTGTGTCACTAATAGAGTCCATTACACCAGTGTTTTCGTGAAGTATGGGATTGTTTCTCCTCACTCGATAGCCAGCCAGGACAAATTCATCAGGAGCTTAATAATTCTGTCAGTGGAAATACTGTCTAGCATGTGGCACTACAAGCTTCAAATCATATTAGCATTTCTCAGAAGTCTCCTCAGCTTTTATCTTTGTGGAAAAGCACTATTTTCGATTATGCATGGCATTTCAGCATGTTAGTGTGTTCTTGGACTTGTATTATTTATGTATGTATGAGTGTGTGTGTGTTTTCTGGGTAGGATCTCGCCGTCTGACGGTGACTCCGTGGTAAGTGACCACTCCAGTGAGCGGGAATCAACCGAGGAGAACCTGAGAGCTCACGCCACGCCCAGCGACAGCAAGCAGACCCGTAAGGTCCCCATCAATGTTTTAAATGGCAAGTAGCCTAGGCAACACTCACATTACTCCTCCAAACACATAGAGGGGGAGGAGGGAACTGAAGGGACTGAGGCAGACATAAAGAGAGCAACTCAAGCTGGCATGATTTGATTGACAAGAGGGGCAGACTGAGGGCAGGGGAGAGTGTGAAGGGGTGAAAGAGAAGAAAACAGAGGAGGACTGAGGAAAAGTGCAGCGTCAAACCAAGCAACAACATCAAAATTACAGAGGGGAACAGTGAAGGTAAAAGAAACACCTGGTGGGAAGTGTATTCAGTGGTGGAAAGAAGTCCAGAGAGAGAGGAGGGAGAAAGGAAAAAATAGCTGAAGTTACTCCATCTGACAGCTTGTTGATAGATTCAAGCCTGCAATGCCAGTCAGCGACTACGTGCTGGAGCCAGAGGCAGTCAGGCACACAGACTACAGCCTGACTCACCCACAGAGGAATGGTCTCTGTTTTGTTACTGATAAATCTCAGCCTGGGACTGTATATGCTCTGCCACAGTGTTTATAAGAAGGTTGTATATAAGACACACTCAGTGTTATGTAAGGTGCCGTCTTTCTTTCTGATCTCTCAGCCTGCGTTTTGATCAGTGTGTTGTCTGCTCATCAGAAGCAGCTCCTTTCTTTCTTCTGTCTGATAATTGAACGTAGGGAGACGCTTTTATCAGCTGCAGAAATCCAACCTCCTAGATGACTCACTTGCCTTTCCCTCCCTTTTTGTTTCTTTCATTTATTTTTTTTACTTTTAAACAGCACTCACGGTGGCCAGACTTCAATTCACAAGGCTTTTTCTTATTTTATTGACAATATACAGTAACCACTTCTATATTATCTCCTTCTCTGTGGTGAAACTCTTTTTTTTCCTTTCTGTTGCTGTTTGCAGGCAAGAATAGAATTGGTAAGAGTTTGTCCTCTCTCTATCTGTGTCTCTGTAGACCTCAGGCTTGACCTCCAGCAGCTGTGTCTGTGTGTCGTCCGTTTGTCTCTGTTGTAGTTTTGTGCTCGGCTTGCTCTCACCATCCATCACTGTCCACTGAGCCGCCAGTCACAGCGTAGAGACAATCAGCTACACAAACAAAGGCCGAGACATTTGTTTGAAATGAAGTTAAGCTTTCGAAAATGAGTGTTCATTTCATGTCACTGTCGGAAACATTTACGTCACGCTTTTGTTATGGGCCGTATCTCAGATCCTTACACAGTAGTCATCTCTGCTCTGTCCCCTAGTTTAATTCCACAATAGCAGTTTAGACTTGCAGTGACTACACTGAGCTGACTGAGTTATGACTGTCATGTTTTTTTCCACGTTCCTCAGGTCCTCCTCCTATGACTGATACAAATGAGCAGCTGTCCTCAGCTGCCATCTTTGAACATGTCGATCGCATGTCTCGCGCCACAGACGCGAGCAAGAGACTCCCCAACAAAATCCAGCTTATTGCCATGCAGCCGATGCCTGTCCCACCGCTGCACAGCCCGCCCATCAACAGCAAACTGTCCGACACAAACCAAATCAACAAAGAGGTTTGTTCTTCTTGGCAAAAACTGATCTTTTTTTTTTAACATATAAATTAATCCAAAAGTGTAAAATGTGTTTTTTGCTACTATATAAAAGACAATCTGCTGATGTGGAGGGGCCATTTGAGTGTTCTGTAGTTGAGTGATTTTTTATTGATGCTTGTGGAGCATGAGGGCACGAAAGATAGTTGTTGCTGGAAAATTCATCCAACTCGTGCAACCACATTGGAAAGCTGCAGAAAAATTAGTTTGGATTAAAAGAATGACAAATGTAGGTGTTTAACCAGAGTGAATGCTCACACACTGTTATCTTTTCCTGTTAAATTTCCTTCTTTATTACAAAAGAAAATTACAGTCTTTCAAGCTCAAATTTGCTCAGGTACACAGGAATCCATGACTTGAATTAATTTTATCAGAGGAATAAAGAAGGCCTAATAGCAGCATAGTTTTGCGAGTCCTTTGGAATTTATAATTTAGTAATTTACTGGTTAAAACAAACATTTTTTTCTCAGATGCTGATATAGTGTGTCACTAACAGTGTGTAATGCATGTAAATAAAAAAATGTCATCTGCTAGTTGAAGTCTGAACTTACTGTTAGACTAATCTGTGCATACTTTAAAGATTCTGTCTACTGTTGACTGTTCAGATTCAGGTAGCTTTGAGGCACAAGTCAGAGATCGAGCACCATCGTAACAAGATACGTCTGCGGGCCAAGAGGAAGGGCCACTACGACTTTCCCGCCATGGACGACATGACGAGTGGCCTTAATGATGCGAAGGACCAGGATCGCATCTATCAAAAAGCACAGATACAGATTGATAAGATCTTGGACCCAGATGCCCAGATGCCCTCCATCTTCATGGAGTCCAAGAAGAGGTTTGGGTCATTGCACTTGTTTGGTTTTGTGGGGGTCTGTAGGTCTATATTTTACATCTGTTCTGGCTTGTGTAAATGAAAAATACTTAAAAGCAGCTTTAAGGTGGTGTCAGCAATTCTGGAGAAAGGTTGCTAATATTTGAGCTTAACACCCAAACAAATACACCTGTTAGCCTCCCTCTCACTCCCACTGCCTTTCTCTTTGTACATCTATGGCCTTTCCACTGTGTATGAGCACTGCCGCTGATTGGCTGGAAAAGTTTTGTGTGACTTAGTCCAAGCACACACGCACATAATGGACTGTGAGGAAATATTTGCTGACTTTGACAAAAAGTGCAGCTTTTAATTATAATTTCTCCCTCTTTTTCCTCAGTGGTCGAGGGAGGCGTTCTCCCAAACAGAGGATGAAGGAGCAGCTGAATGGAGGCATGATGGAGGCAGACAAAGACCACCTCATCACTGATGACAGTGATGCTAATTACAGAAAATGTCCTGGAGTCAACAACGTGGCCTACGTAGTGAGTAGTACAGGGGAATCATGGTTTTACAATCTGACATTGACTGTATAACCTGTACGTCTCTAACTGTAAATATGTTTACTCCAGTCGGACCCAGACCAAGGCCCAGGATCCCCTCACAGGAGCCCCTCCCCCACAGATGACGTTTTCCTCGGCCCTGCTTCCTCTCCTCCAGGCCACGCCCCTCCCCCACCCCCCTACATGCCTCCACAGCCCTCCATTGAGGAGGCGCGGCAGCAGATGCACTCCCTGCTGGACGATGCCTTTGCCCTGGTGTCGCCCACTTCTCAGGGCAGCACGGCGGGGATCACTCTCCCTGGGGTCAACACCAACCCCCCTGCCTCCAGCCCTCCAGGCCGTGGCCCCAGACCTTGGGGTCCCTCCTACCAAGCTCTTGGCCCTTTCCCCGGTGTAAGTAGCCATCCCTGACACTTATATCTACAGGATATACGCTGAACTGAAGAAATGCAATGCGTTAGCAACAAGTGGTTCTGCATTGCATCTAAGCTTTTGCTAGTTTGTTCCTGTAAACTGTTCTCTGTCACTAATCTGGGGACACACTGAGAGGAATAGGCTCCCTGTTCAAACCTGTAATGGCAGAGCAGCAAACCACTAAATAGAAACACACAAAATCCTTTCTATTCACTATCTCCTCCCTTTCTCGAGGTTTTTCCAGCTCATTCACAGCACGAAGCCTATAGCTTCAAGTTTAATCGCGTCCTCTTAGCAAACTAATCAGTTAAGTATTCCTCCATCTGTCACCCTCATGAAGCTGCGACCTCACAACCCTTGTCAGCTATCTCCAACTCCTAAGACTGTACAGGAATATACCCTGCATATGCCCGATCTGCATTAGCTCCTGTCACTGTAGGCTGGATTCAAAGACGGTACAGTCATATAATTGCCCTGAGGACTGCTGGAATAATAAGCTCAGTGTATTTGTTTTTGTACTTATACAGTATTTAGGGCTGTTTAAGGGAGGTCTGTGCGAAGCAGCACCATACAAAGGTCAGTTTATGCAGCGCTGCAGTTTGATAACACGTTAAGCTTGGATTTTGTATAATACTGTGCGTGTGCTCCACACTGTGTTCATAGTGTTTCATGTTATGGGTGGAGCTGCCAAGAGACAGAATAAAAGTTATCTATAGCATATCCCTTTCTTTGATGTTCATGCTTAAGGGTAGAGCTGAGCTAAAATAAAAAAAGGTTTTCAGTGCCCATGGGCAGTATGTACGGAAAAGAACAGGAGTTGTTTAGAGATGGAAAAGCATCATCATAGCGTTACAGGAAGCTGTAGAGGTTTTTCGTCCATGAAATCACTCAGATTAGATTAGCACTGAGGCATCAGTATTAGGACTGCTAAACAGTATTTCATTTTTATGATATGATGTTTTATGGCACCAAAACAAAACATATTCCTGTCTTGCGTATAGCTTAATTATCACTTTGATAATCAAATTAAAATAAATACTTAAATGCATTTCACAGCTATCAGCGTACATTTATCATGACTCTGTCCCCTAAAGTCCAACGCCAGTGTTCACCCCAGGTGACAAATATAGAGAGTGACTTAACAGTGAGCAGTGGAGCCATAAAAAGCCATTTGCAGGTTCTGCTTTTGCAGGTTTGGTGCTTTAATAGGCTGTAAAAGGTCAGCTGTAAAAAAGACGGATATCCAAGAAACTGTTAACTACAGTGTTTGAAGTGAGCCCCATTGTCCAAATATTCTGTACATAGCAATAGGCTTTGCATATATAAGAAATTGTTACACACTTTCTCCTAAACACGGTGTGTCTTTTCTTGTCTTCCCCAGAGGTTTACTGAGCTGAGCTTGTCCCCTCCTCCTGTCCAAGGCCTGATACCAAGGTTAGTAGTAGTCTATAAAAATCGAGTGTTCACTTATAAATTAATAAATAATGTGCTTATTTGACGTTCACTTCTTCCAAACACCAAAGTGATTTCTTCAGTACAGCCTAATTTCCACCACGTTACCAGTGGGAATGTTTTCCCTTAGGTGCATCTGGTGAGTTGGGCCTCATGACTAATGAAACAAGAGTCATCTTTATTTTACTGGTTTAATGGATCAGGTCCAAGCAATGCTCTCTGGATGGGCTCCAGAAAGATACCGGAACACACTCACCCATTCATGTCCTAACACAGATACACACACACATTTAGCAGGTTTTTTCATGATGTCAATGTATTTTCTAGACAGCAGAACAGCCAAAGAACACACAACTGATGTGTTTCTGGTCAAAGAAGTTGTGACTGTGAAACTTAAGTATCAGTCAACCAATTAGTTGTAGTGGTTTTAAATTGTGAAATGTTGAAGACTGTATGAACCACATGAGATCAATTTTAGTTTGCTGTTTGTCCCACATACAGTAGAAGACACTGTAGAATCAGAGTGAGCGATGACCCTGTTGTCAAGCATGCAAACACCTTCACAGATACACAAGTTTTTAAGTTTCATTAGCTGGCTTCACCATAACGTAGGTGATTAGTCTCCACAATGAAATCTTTGAGCATCCACACCTGAAGACGTCCATGATGTCACTGCTTTTGTAGGAAATGCCACATGTGTTTCTTGTTCTAATGGATCTGTTGATATGAGACTTGTGTAGAGACTGCAGCTGACAAGAATTCCAGGAAATTTGCCACAATATGTTTTTCATTAAGAATGAAAGATACATTTGTTTGTGTTTCAGGCAGGGCCTTGGCTCGAGCTACCTGCCACCAGGAGAAACAGCAGGGCAGTGTGAGCAGCTCCAGCCAGACAGCCTGTATTCCAGCAGGGGCCTCTACTCTGATGAGCTGCCCTCATCTGCCAGGCCACGACCAGTAGGGGGAACTACAGGTACAAGTGGAGACTGCACACATGCAGACACATACAAACAGCCTTAGACGTGTTTTATGGCCATTAATACTGCTGGATTCAGATGTAAACAGAGCCGAAGGTGTGCATATGTCTTAATCTCATTTCCATTTCTCACAGCTTGATTTGAATACAAAATATTTTCACATTAGCAATTAACACTCAGAGGTTGTTTGTGGATATGGTTTAGGTGACATCATTTCTGGATGTGGGCCACAGCTCTGGTCCTTCAAACAGATACACACCTCCACTCTATAAACCTGTTAAACTGAGAGAGCCCTGTCTCTCTCTTAAATTATTAAAGGAGCTGGCGTGATGCTGCTGCTGTCATGTGACTTACACTAATAGGAATGGATTCTGGCATTTACCATATAGAGTGCAGCACAGAGTGCTTTTTAGGCTGTGGCGATTGCATCAAAGCATATTAAAGGAGAGGCTGCTGAGGATTGAGTTTCAGGTACTGTAGCTCTGATGTGGTTTGTGTGTGTGTGTGTGTGTGTGTGTGTGTGTGTGTAGGCGCCCAGCTCCATCATCTTACACAGGTGGGATTGTCCAGTCGGATGAATGGTTACCCAGCAGGGGTCAGAGCTGCCCCAGGGCAGAATGGAGGCATCGGGTGGAACCACTACCATGGTGACAACTTCTCCAGGGCAGAACCTGAAAAAGATGCAGTGAGTGGATCACAAATTGAATGTTTTTAAGACCAAGGAGGTCTTTTATCTGTTTAAACCTGAAATAGGATTGTAAATGTTTCATGTCAACAATCCCCACGAAAAGACCAAAAATCAACAATGAACTGAACCTAAGAACAAATCTAGCTCACTATTGGTGTCTCAGGGAGCTCCATGTTTGTCCAGAAACTTATAAAAACACACCAGTGAGCCACAGTGTTGCTCTGGGTGATGTTTTCTTTAATTACCATGAGCATGGTACTGTAGTTTATTTTGAGCCAGTCCCATACACATCGCCCTGCTGCTGTAAATTCCCGCTAAAGCTCCAAATGTATCAATCTGTGGCTGAAAATAGTCCCAACAAATGTGCTATTTAAACCTATTTGAGTGTTGTTTACTAAAAAAGGCAGTGCCAATCAGTTTTAGAAATTTACAGAGCTATTTATAAAAATGAAACTACATATTTGTGAACCAATGTTAAAGATAAAAACATTTACAGTAGGAACAAATGGGTTTAGGATTGAGAGCAGCTGACGGGCTAGAGACAGCAGAATGTATTAAGAGACGTTTCTGGTTTTGATCTTTTCTGGGGAATATAGAATAATACCTGCCTTATCCTTTAAGCTCTCTGTCAGGCATATTAAAAAAAAGAGAGAGAGAGAGAGAGAGAGAGATTGTTGCCACTGATAGTACCATGAACTGCGAATCACTTGTCTGCCCAATAAAAGATAATGCACCGATGATATTACAGTGCATACACAGCCATTAAGTTGTGTAGCGGAGTTCAATTTGTCTGTTTTTTTTGCGTAAGATTGCAATTATCCATGTGGCAAAGTATACACATTGCCTTTACACCAGGAACACAGTAGGAAAAACTTTTCTGACCTGGAGCTACAGGTCCTGGCCAGTGAGGTGCAGAGGCATTCCTCAAAACTTCAGGCAAGGAATTTAAATGTGATAAAGACAAAACATATTTGAGATTTAATATCCCAGTCTGTCAGTGCACTTCAGTTACCATCAGCTCTCGGAAGACTGATAATTTCACTAACTCCTTTGTCATTAGTTCAAGGTCCACACAGTTTGATATATTCAGTGTCATACTTGCGTTTGGTCATGTCATCCAGCTAGTTTGCTGTCTCTGTTAGATAGCTGTATGTTAGTCACTCACTCTACAGCAGGAAACAGCACTTCAAAATAAAAGCTCTGTGCCTAAAATTCACTGTACTTTAAGATAAAAAGTGTTTCTTGGTGAGTCACTTGCCATCCATTCAGAATGGACTCGCGACCCACTTTTGGACCGCGACCCACCACTTGGGAGCCACTGCTATACATTACATGTTTAGTTGTCTCATAGTGTTGCGCTGCTCTGAAAATCTGTGCTAGTTCTCTCTTCTCTCACACTCTCTAGTTCTGTCACTTGATATTTTTCCTCTATTTTCTTCACCCTTTGTCTCCTCCTCCGTCTCCTCTTGTTTGTCCTTCCTCTCTGCCTTCAGTTCCTGGACTGTCCTGACTACTCGTCCTCCTCTATCTTCCAGACGCCCAGGAGTGGTATCAGGGAGCCTTCAGCACCCCCTGTCCACCTAGACACCCCGGGGATGGGCTATCTGTCAGCCCCACCGCCCCTGGACACATCTCCTCCTACCCACTCCTCCGCCTCCCTGATCAAGGCCATCAGGGAGGAGCTGTTGCGTCTCTCCCAGAAACAGGCAGCTGTGCCCAGCTACCACAGCTGAAGCCCCGGGCCCCCAGGCCGTAGCTCGAACCAGTCATGCCACTGACCCTGCCTGCCTGCTTCGCCTAATCTGACAATACTTCCCATGGAAGTCCCCCGAGGGTGTACAGCAGAGAGATAGTCCTGCTAAACTGAAGAGAAGAGGTGGCTGATAGAGATTTCTAACTGAGGAAGCTGCAGGACTGAACGACAGGATGGTTGATACAGCTCCAAGTACAGAATCAGATCAACTGCAGTATGTCCGATCAGAGACAGTGTTATAAAATGAAGAACAATATGAGCAGTATATGTCGGACCTTGAAACTGAGATGACATGTCTGGACTCCTGCCCATGCGTCTGTCCTGCACTTCATTGTGGATCAGGGTGTGATCACGCCAAGTCCTGGCCACTGTGGATCCACATCCTGGACTTATTTGAGATTTTGCTGCATTTCTTCAGACTCAGTATTCTGTGTCATGGTTTCCTTCTCATGCTGCCTTCACTGAACAAGTATACTCCCTAAGACATGTCATTTTAAGACATTTCCTTTAATTTTTTACCGACTACCATACAGGTGTTTGTTGTTTTCCGATGCAGGCCCTTAACCTCTTTATCACCATCAGGTGCTACTTCATGTTTTCTGCCATGATGAGCCATGCTATGCCTTGACACTGTGATGTAGTTCACCCGACCCAATCTACTGTACGAGCCTACAGTAAGGTCATAGCTCACAGACAGTAGGCGCAAAGGGCCATCCATACAGACTGATAACACTTGTTAACACTACCTAGTATTTCCGTACTTACTGCAGTAGCACACTTAGTCTGAGTTGATCCTTTGTGACTTACAGTACATGCTTGTTTTTTGTGCACAATTTGCGTTCATGTCCCGTGTTTTTAATTCATGTTTAGTAGCTGACAGGCGGCTAGACGGACCTAAAAGAATGGCCTTGAAAATCACACTAATCTTCAAACATGACTTCAGAGGCAGGCGTTACACACGCGTGTTACAAGTCACGGATGAAGACTTTCAGTATGTACTTGACAATTAGGGTGTATTGTATTAGGGTGTAGTTCGATGCACTGTATGCAGACTACTTGGTACAGCTCAGGTCATTTAGAAAGAGATTCACGTGCGGACAAATCAGCGATGAGAGAGTTTGATTGAACTGTTGAATGAGGGAAAGTCACAGAGACCAGTATTCTTTTTTTAACATTAACCTGTATTAACTATGTACTGAAGCACCATCTCTGTTTCATGCAGTATTCTGTTTTTACTTTGCCTTTTTTTGGTAGAACAGGAAGACAAAATGTGTACTGTATTTGTGTTGTCATTTAAGGTTTACTTCAACCGGTCATGTTAATGTGCTTTCTTTGGATTTATCTTGCCTCATGTACTTTTGTTCACCTGAAATGTCTCTTTTAGTCATCATACTGGTTGGAAATCTAGGTTAACTTTTTTTGACATGACCCTCCCCCCGACATGTTGTGATGTTTTGGGGCCTGAAGTGATATTTTATTTAAATGAAATAAAAAAGGAAAATTATGGATTTTAAAAGCAGGACTTGAGAATATGGGTGCACCAGTATTATTTGGTGGGTTATAAACCTTTTGGCAGTGAGTAGAAGTATTGTACAGATGTTACCAGAGCGAGCATCCCTCCCATCTTGTTTTGTTTGCAATGTGACGTGCCTTTTGGACTCACCTGAACAGACGACAGAAGCTCTCTGTTTGTCCTGTTTTACCGTCATTCCATCACATGGTATCGAAGGTTGTGATTACCAGCCGAAATTATAATATTTTGTCCTATTAAAGATGCTACATCACGACATGATGAAATTTAATCCAGCTAATCAAACATTGTCATTGTATGGAGTCTCCTTTGATATGCAGGGAGACGGGTTACTGTCTGGTTTTCCATTTCACCTCTTATGGTCATGTTTGGTGTTACCAATGTCACACTGTATGCCTCCATCTGCTGGTCATGTACTGTAACAACAGCCCATCCACCTGTGTTTATCTTCAGCTCCTTTTTATAATTATTATTTTTTTGGTGTGTTGGTTGTTTTTCTCATCTATTTCTACATCTTGTATTTTGGGAAAATGATGTGTTGGCTGGCCCAACTTTATGATTTATTGATGTTGCATGTTTTAATTATTGTGTTTCTTTTGTTTGTTTTTTCGCATGCTGTTCCAAAAGTCTTGAAATACAAAAGAAACTGTCACTTGACTTGTCCTCGAATTTTAAGTGAGTACGATATGATGTGTCGACACACTGTGTGAAACTTCTTTGAATCGTCTTTTGAGTTGTCACACATTATCACCATTGCATTTGCACCCACAGTGGCAGTCGTATAGTGTATTAAAATCCATAGGAATGGTGAGGTACATTTTGATTTGGAGTTGAGGAGCCAAAACATATACAAATACCATCATATATCATCTCATTCATTCAGTATCAGAGCTCTCTTGTAGGTGTTGTACTTACCACAAACAACCACAGGGTGTCAGCACATTACAAGAAAACCAACCCTGCTCTGATCACAACAAAGACTGCTCCCTTGGCTGTGGATGATGTAACCAACTCCCTAGGATGTCTTTGAAAAGAGGTTGTTTCATGTGCTCTTCACTGTCAATGGAGGAACTGTGAACTTGTCAGGAAAGAATGAAGGGGAATATGAGTGATCAGGCACTGTCTAATTACTGGTGAAGCAGTGTCTGTGGAGGATGAGTGAGACCATGTTGATTTTTGATGTTTTCTGGTTTACACAGGGTTTGATTTATTCTGTTTCAAAGAAAGTAGAAACACTTAGAAGGCAATAACACAAAGCAATACCATGGGAATGGAAACCAGCATGTGCGCAGTAGTAAAATTTGCTCAGTTACTGGGACAAAGCAGCATTTTCCCCAAACTGATGTCACTTTGGTGTCAATCAGTGTGATTATCTACAAGTCTTATTGTGGGTTCACAGTTCCCTTGTGGTGAAGGAGTGGTTCCTGCGCATACACTGAGTTGTGTCTCATCCCATCAGACGCTTCTCCCCTCTAATCCCATCACAGGATCCAAAGCCACTGAGTGAAGCAGCTAAACAGTCAGCAATGCTCCTGAGCTCGCTCTACAGCAAGTATCAGCCAGTGCGCTCACTCAGATAGTCACCACATTGATCTTTTCACAGCCTGATTGTGTTAATGTAGCACTTGAATCAGAGAACATTTAAATGGCGAGAATTGTTGACTATTCAGGCGAGCACTTCCTGCTGCAGCTGTGTCTCCTTGAGCCTGATCTCCTGCCAGTCCTAAGCTATTTAACTCTGGTTTCTTCCATGACTCTGTGAGACTCCGGCGCTTGTTGTGACCATGCAGAGAGGAGAGCACTGCTGCAGCTAGAGATGACCTTCAGCGTAGTTTTCATGTGTTTTGGGATGAAGATTGGTGTAAACTCACAGTCAGTTTAAGGCTTTCTTCTACTATTTATAATCTACATTCCATTGATTTATCATGTTCTGCATTCCTAAAGTGTTTTCCCAGCTTTGAAATGCTTGAAAGTTTCTGTCCTTGTAGATGGATTTTTGCTGTTAAAGTCACGCTGTTAGCTCAGTGTCCTTTTCTGTCTCCCTCTTGTCTCCAGCAGGGCTTAAGACTGTCCCATCCCATCCTGTCTGGCTACCCCTGGCCCTCCTTGTGGGGTCTAAAACCTTCTCCCACACACACACACTCACACACACACAGTAATCCTGTCTGTGTGTTGTCCAGCCCGGCCCAGCGTAGCACAACAAGAGCACACCCAGGGGTTAATCTGGATCATGACGGTAATTACTGCCCGGGTGTCCAAGGCTGTAGGAGGGTGCAGGAGGGGGGGAAAGCACTTGTCCGCTAAGGGAGGAGTCAAATAGGCAGTTCTACCCACTGACCTTGGAGGAAACTATGAGGGAGGGAGGAGAGAGAAACAGAGAGGGAGGCAGAGCAGATCCAGGCATTAGCATACTGACAGAGTTCCAGCACTGCAGATCTCTCTCTGTCTTTAGCCACTCTCGCTTTCTAGTCTGCCGGTGAAAGACAGGAGGACGAGGAGAGCAGGGGAGGAGTGTGTAACAAGTCCCTTTGACAGATGAGAAAAGAGGATATCTGCCTTTTCAGAAGCCACCTGTGAGTAGACTGCTGTCAGCTTGACACTTACTGAGTGTGTGTATGTGTGTGTGTGTGTGTGTGTGTGTGTTACATCTCAGGAATTCATGGATGCAATAGGCAGAGTTTCTCAACAGGATCAGGCAGGATGTCTTTCCACACTTTTTGTTATTGCAGCCAAGGTGTGTGTTTGTTTCCTCCATAGGGGTGACTGAGCTTGATGCAGTGTATTCACAGAGTGTGTGTTGTATGTACTGTATCTGTATGCGCATGTGCCAGGCCACCGGAGCACATGTTGTTCCTCAAGCTGCCTGTCATTAGACATTCCTGCAAGTATGTTAGCGACATGCTACGACGGCGTCCACTGCAGCTGTGAAGCCTCGTTGCAGTGGGAGGACGTGGTCCTCGCCCTTCTTGTTTACCAGCATGGCTTCTTTATTATGCAACACTCTGCATGCCGCGTCCTTGCACAGCATCAGAGTTGCTGCCTTTGAGTCGATGGCAGCAGGACAGGTTGGCTAACAGAGACACTGCAGCAGCCAGGCATCTTCTGCAGCATCCAGTCATGTGCCAACTGGCACCGCTGTCACCGAGGGATGTCACTGTTCTCACTTTCAGAGCCTCACTTGTGTGTGTGTGTGTGTGTGTGTGTGTGTGTGTATTCTAACAAGGAGAAGGGAGCAGCTGCAGATTACCTAAACACAACACATTTCTTAATTAGTTTCATCTGTTTCTTCTTTTTGTGATGACAAGAAGTCCAGCTCTGATGATGTCACTGCAGCTCCTTTTACTGTCTAAACACTGACCCCCCTCCTCCCTCTCCTCTCTCCCATCATCATCTCCCCTGCTCCCACTCCACCAGCCCTCCCAGTGCAGGTTATCTTTGCACTGTAATTGGGTCATTTTCTCATTTCTCCGTCTGACGTTGGCGTCAGGAAACACAGCAAGAGGGGGAGGCTGAGCTTGATTTCCGAGCTAGAAGTGCAGAAACAAAAGGGATGTGAGGTAAAGGTTACATTTTGCGCACATCATATGTGTGTGCGCCCTCAGCAAAGCACATTTGACGTAACAGAGAGGAGGAGTGGACCCCCGGCGTCGTCTGTTTTCATAACAGATGAACAAGCAGCAGTGGGAGACGGGAGTGAAGGTTAAAGAAGGGTAAAGAAAGCACATCATGCCAGTGGCTGGTGCTGCCCTACTTGCTGCTGCTGCTGCTGCTGCTGCTGCTGCATGACACAGAACTTTATTTTCTCTGAGGTTAGACCCAAAATTAGCTGCTGTAGCTGCACCATCACACTGTGGTGTGTCAGGTCAGGTAACTCTACTCCCCTCGCCTCCTGTCACCAGTGGACGATCTGTGTCCTCAAGGTCACAGTGCAGGTTATCTCTGTCTCCCTCCCTCACTCCCCACCAGGCTCTACTGTATCAGAAGACACAGTGAGATATTGTGTTGCGCTCTGCTGAGTAGGAGTCAGCGCTCATGTGATGTTCAAGGGGGGGGAGGTGAATAGCTGTCATTCATAGAGGGTGCCCGTTTGCTCGGCAGCTGACTTCAGACACCGATCCTGCCAGTCAGCTGCCGCCGGCCTTCTTCCACAGCCGGGCTGTTGTTTCCTCGACCGCAGGGTTTGACACGTTAAGCATGCTCATTGTGCTGTGGTGAGAGGTGTGGTGGAGGGATGCTGATCACTGTTATAATTCAAAAAATCTTTCTTGAGGGGGTGGGGCACAGATCCACTCTGCCTATCCCACACACACCCCTTTCTCTCTTTGTCTATTCCCATCCTTCCCAAAAGCTGAGTTGTTTCCTTCCTTGAGGAATTTCAAGGTCTGTAGTTTTCTTTTAGATGTTGATCTTTCTGTCACCCAGTGTGTTTAAAGATAAGTTTTAAATTCTGACCGGTTTTGTTATAAAAGCTTTGCCAAACAATATTACAATGTCACTGATCTCTGATTTGCTGCTACTTAAGTCCCCTAAAATTGCTGACTGGAAGTTGACTGTATATTTGTTATTGTAGATCATTATCCACCTTTGGGCTTTATCCCAAAATGAGGCGACAGCAGGACAATACCACATGAGATGCAAGATTGATTCCCCTCCATTAGTGCAAAACATACACAAACAAGTTTGCTCAAGACCCTAAATAGATAGCATCTTTTATTTATTTATTTATTTATTTATTTAGTTATTCATTTATTTGGATCCCCATTAGTCACCTCCAAGGTAGCAACTACTCTCAGGTCCATACAAGCAAACATTACATCATAGAGTAAAACAACATATATAATTAAGAAATCAAGGAAAAAGGAACAAAATACAACCAAAAAACAAGAAAACTACAAAACAAAAATTAAAAAACGAAACGAAAACAAACAGACACAACCAATAGATTAACCAAAAAACAGTCAGAAATTGTCAGAAAATAATAACAATAATAATAATAATGATAAGGATTTTACAGCTCAAAAGTAATTGCAGTACTACTAAAACAGCATATACAGTGAATGAGATAATTAAGTTTTAGTGGGTAATTTTTTTAATAATATCTGTAGTTGTATGATACGTTTAGATACATCTTGGGTAGTTTATGGATGATATTAAATACATCTTACCATGGAATTATCATATTAATAGAGTCTTCCCATTTATTTAAGATATTAACTGGATTCAAATAATGTTGCCCTTAACTAAGTTATATTTATACATGTTTTTATATATTTTTTTTATTTCCATTCATCCATGACTGGTTCAAAATATCTTATTAAAATCACAGTTTTTGTTCAATTACTGATTTGTATTTTATTTTATGCATTTTTTTTTTGTAGCATTTATTTATTCAGCAAACAGAAAAGTTTCGGTATCTGAAGACATGTCATCTATGAAAGTAAAGATGGGGGAAGTTATTACACTACTACACTCTTATTTATTAAAATGTACTACTAAAAGTAAAAATATATATGGTAATGAGTTGTCCAATATGGTGTACTATATGAACCTCAGGGGCAGAGGTATTTTGTTAAACTTTACAAAGCTGCCCGGTATGTCACAGCTGATCATCTGACAGTGCTAATCCCTGCTGGCAGACACTGGATCTCTCTGCACTGCTGTCCTGCAGGACACAGCCTCTGGACATTTTCAGAGCAGTCAGCAGCAGCAGCAGCAGAATGCAGCTCTGGCAGCACCGGCCAGGCATCTGCTAGTGTTAGAGAGTACATGGGAGAGAGGACTACAAGTGTATTTTACCTGTTTACTGCACCAGGGCAGTACATTTCTTAATGAATTGCCTTTTAAAGGTGTCCACAAGTGCACCAGCAGCACAGACAGAGGTTACAAAGTTTGTTTGTCACAGAATATGAAAGGGCATCACCTATACATGTTTATTTTGTTCATGTGCAGTCGTCTGTGCCTCTTTTACATTTCTAAAAGCCTCAGAATTGTTCTGTTTTTTGTGAACTGTCCGCACGATAATCAGCAGATAATCCTGTTAAGCTATTACTTCTCTAATAGCATTGTTTTGGTCAGCAGATGGACACTGCAGGGGTGTGTTTGTGTCCTCTGGCTGTTCTGTTGTAACCGACACAGTATTGTTTATCACATGTAATTTGCCTTTTAGTCCGTGTTCTAAAAACAAAGCTTTTGTTGAAGATGTGGATGCTTGTGGAGGTAGATGGAAGGGATTCACATCATTACTGTGATCCCTGTAGACCCGATGAGGATGGGCCGTGACTAAACATTGCTCTATAAATAATCTCAGATCTTGTGTCTGTAACTGATGATATTAATTACGGAGCGACCACAGGATCCAAGACTTTCTGAACACCGCTGGGAGTCCACTTTGAAACACAGTCAAACCATTCTCAGCATCTCCCTCCATCTTTTTTCATTTTCATCACACAACTCGCTACCCATCATAAACATCTGCACTAGCCACAGCTGGAATATAAAACTGAGCGTTTCATTCTCATCTAAAGCAGATGAGTTTTGGTCTGTGCATGATTTATGAAATCCATCCAGTTTAACAGCTTGTTTCTGGCCTTCAACTTCCTCCTGAGCAGGGAGTTTAGCTAACCTCATCAGCAGACATCAGCGAAACGCAGTGCGCTGTGGTCAGCAGACAGTGAAGGACCACTGGCGGAAGAGAAAGGAAAACTGAAAGGGTGGAAGTCTTTGGACTGAGCTTTCTGTGCCTGGAGCCCAGATTCAACACTTCCTTGGCTCATTTAACATTTATTTTATGCTGGATTTGTTTCATTTCTCCTGCTTTTCTGTGAGAAAATATCACTGTGTGGTTTGATTTTGGATATGAGGCCATTTTTAAAAAAGCTATTCACAGCTGGAAACAGGTCTTTTTTAGGTTGCTTTCCGGTATTTGGCAGTCAAAATAGTTGCTGGGCTCTCAGCAGCCAGAACTGTGGTCAAGACGACCTCAATTAATTTAAAGGTCCAGTGTACAGGGTTAAGGAGGAATTTGTGGCGGAAACGGAATATATTTATAACTATATTTTTATGAGTTTATAATCACCTGAGAATAAAAATCGTTTTGATTTTGTTACCTTAGAATGAGCTGGTTATATCTTCATAGGGAGCGGGTCCTCTACCACAGACTCCACCATGTTGTTTCTACAGTGGCCCATATCAGACAAACCAAACGGTGGCTCTAGATCAGACCGATGGCGTTTTTTGGTCAGCCACTGTAGTTCCCCCACACGCTTGGCACATGAAAGAAGTTTCATTTGATTGCAGTCATCGTTAGATACCACTAAACCCTACCTTAAAGGGGAACACCACCTAAATTAAGAATGCCATTCAAATTAGGCCTTTTAAAACTAATTGTACAGCTACAAAGGATATGCAAATAAAACTGATCTTTGACCCTTAAAAACTCTCGAAACTAAAAGAAAAAGAATTCCAAAATCTTATTTCCATGGCCCGCAAAAGTTCAATATTTGTGAACATGAGCTGCTCTCTCTCAAAGCCAGAAACCCAAGAAGTAAAACCCCTTTCCCACTGCACCAAAACCCACTAACACCTGCTAACATCTGGCTTTTTAATGGAATCAGAAAAAGTTGAATCAGCATTCGTACCCAGGTCAAGTGACGTTGCTGTAGCTATAGGTAATTAACACCTCCGGCTCTGATTGGCATTGATGGGAACACAACATTTGAGTGATTGTACTAATTTTATCTCCTACACCAGCGAGATGCAATGATGTGCCACCACAAAATACTGTCCATTTCCGTCCAAGCAGCGCTCAAACATCAATCCAGATTAGTCTGCACCAATCTTGAGAAAGATTGAATATGTTGAAGATACATAAAGGGAAGTAACTGCTGAAACATTTTCACTGGCCTCTGTGTTCCTCTCTACCGTTTACTAACCTGACTTGCCCGTGACATTGAACGTGACACCAAAAAAAACCCACACTCATCTGCTTCAGAGCCTTTTACACAGCTCTTGTCTACTGGTAATGGAAAAGGAGTCAATTAACTGTTTTTAGCAGCTTGACCTGTGTTGAAAAAAACAGCGTACACGTGCTAACTTTGGTGGGAAAGGGGAATAAGTCTCAAACTTGAGATATCCTGAAGTCTGGAGCTTCTCACAATGACTGGGAGTCTGATTTTGTGGAACCACAGAATCCTTGTTTTCTTTCTTTATACCTGAATGATTTTTATTCTATTGTAGCGTTCGCAGGTCTGAAACAGAAAATGCATTCATATAGTCAGAACATTCCCGTGGTGCTCTCAGGGTCATCTAGAACATATTTCCAAGTGCATTGTCTATGGAGCAGCTCCAGACTTTAGACCCTATGACATCCCAAATTTGAGTTTCAGCACTCTAGATTTGGGGTTGGGAGTTAGTTGTTCATGTCTACTAATATTTCTGGAGTGTCTGAGACCATAGAAATAACATGTATGACCTCTGAAAATGGGCGTAGTTCCCCTTTAATAAATTTAGCAACCACAACACAGTGCTCTCCCCTGTCTTCAGTTTGTATATGATAGATAGTATAAAATTAGGGTTCCATAAAACACACATATTAACTCAATACAATGATTTAATTTCTTTGTTTGTAGTTTGCATTTTCCCTGTAAACAGATGTACAGATTTCATCAGTGTAACAGCTGAAATGTCCATGATCTCATCACTATAGGGACAGTCCATCATTGTTGTTGTCAAACCCTCCTCCACTGGGTCAGTCTTGACTCTTGTCAGATGTTTATTCGACTCTACGTGACTTGAGTTGGGTGTTCTCATGCTTAAGTGTGGATAAGTGTTGTTAGTCTTTGGGGAATTGACACTCAAGGACATGCTGAAGGGGGACGGAGACTTTTACACAACTGAGTTATGTAGTCTAGTCAAGGGCAAAACAGAGGAACCATAACTACTGGGGACACTTTGAGAATAAGCTTCTAATTTTAAGAAACTGATATTTTTCTCAGTCTCAGAAACAACGTCTTGTGATTAAAACAAAATAGTGGCCCAATGTTTCATGATGAGCTGTAAACTCATCGGGCTGCACAGGAAACATATGGGCACCACATGCGATTACACCACCGACTTCTGTATCAGATTTCTGTTTAAAGACACATGGGACATCCACTGAAACATTTTTGATATGCCAAACATTTTTTGATTTAAAACAATGACACACGTGAGCAGAAACCATTAACCATGACTGTGACTATACAATGCCTCATGTGAGAATGATTGTGTGTGTCAGTAAACAGAGTCAACAAAGACAACATACTAAGCCGGTTAGAGCTTTACTCTCAGAGGCTGTGGTGTTTCTAATAGACAAAGACACATCTGTTGTAGTTTAGATCGCAGTCTGTTGGAGATACACAGTTCCAACTGATCTCCTACTTGTCAGATGTGTTGTCTGCTGCACTCATGTCGTTTGTTTACACGTGATCCCACTAACCTGTTTCAGATGTGGGTGACAAATGGTGAGAAGGAGGTCATAGGGCAGTACAGCTTGGCAGGTTTGGTCACATTTGTCTGTGTATCTATTATGTAATGACAACATTGACAAAGTCATAGATCATTTCATCTGACCTCTAACTCAATAACATAAACTTTGTTCCACAGTGTGATGAGAACAAGCCGCTCTCAGTGGACCTTATATAGTTTGCCCAAATCTGACAGCTATTCAAAACTGCTCAGCTCAACAGCAGCCCAAATCCTCCACACCTTGCTCCCAGACTTTGGCAAGATGCTCCATGAATGTCGAGCCAAGGGACACCTGTTGTCCAAAGCTGGCCTAAGTGCTGTTTCTATAACTGCAGTTGATTCCCTACCAATGTCAGCCACACTACCAGAACCTGGCAGCTGTGCGAGTTGAGACAGTGATGTTTCAAAGTCTGCATCGTCATTGATTTTTTTCAAGTGCCCAACCTTTGCCCCAACCAGTTGTCTTCTGCGATACTTACCCTCAACCCAACCCTGCCGTTACCCCAATCAATTCTGCCTGTGATCCACAACCTACAAGGAGAAGACAGACAGACTGTCAGCTCACATTTGGTCCTTTTGGTGCTAAAACACAGCCAACTACACCAATATTTAGCAGCAGTTGGTCCAAATCAGCTAACTGGGTTACATTGATTTATTATAATTCTGCACTTAACTTCTGCAGAGTGCTTTTCTTGTTTATTTAGGAAGTAAATTTGTTGGCAATGATGAAATTGTGCATGAAATTAAATTAGTATGAAGTAAATATGTGGTTACTCAGCACAAAGCCAAATTAATCAGGCTACAATGAATTATTGAAATTACATGCTTGACTGTTCACATTAAAGCTGCACTAATTGATGTTTTTATATTAACAAAAGATCAGTGACTATATGATGGGGTCACTCATAGCAACAAACTCACAAACTCAGCAGTTTTCCTCAGCTCGATTGAGCATTTTAATGACATTCACAGCCCCTAAATTAACTGTTTTGGATACAGAAGGCAGCTGTTTTTGGTTTTTAAAAAAAAGCATAAAACAGAGTGAGCATTTACTAGCTACGTAAAGAGCTGGGTATTTTTGCAAGTGATGGTGGAAAAACAGAGCTAAAAGGAGAGCGAATTTTGTACTTGATTTGTCCAGAAACACGACTCCAAATGAATGCTCTTTGCCTCGTGTCTGCTTAATAGGAACTGCTTTGCTTCATAAGATAATATGTCAGAGTTGTATTTACAGCTTGTTCCGCTGCCCCCAAGTGGCCAGAAAAACAACACACTCACAAAATACAGTGAATGCAGTTTTCATTACTTAAAGGAATTTCAGTCAGGAACACTTTAGTCAAAGAAATTTTATTTCCAATTGCAGTATTATATTTGGCGGTATGGCTCTGTTCTGGGGCCTCTCTGCCTTTCCTCAGGCCTACACAGAAAGCCTCCTCCATGCGGGCACTCTGGTCCCTCTGACATCGCTCACACTGTTTCATTTCACCGGCTCGTACAGCTCCGGGAGACCCCAGACTGTGCTGATAAGTTTCTCCTCCATATCCGAATCCCGGTCTGCAATTGGCTGCTGCTTCGCCGGCTGCGCTGCTCATTTGCATAAAGTTCAGCTTCTCTCAACTTCTACTTGACGTTCTGGTCACTGGCATTGCGCCGCTCGCTGCAGCCAACGCCCCTGACGCCCTTCGTCGCCAGCGTGCATTGAAAATGAATGGCTGCTGGCCACTTATGACACTCGTGACGCTTTTGGTGGGAATGCACAGTAAGGCAGAGAGAGCACACATCTCTGCCCTTCCACCTGCAAACAAGGAAAGCCTGAGGCAGAGAGAGCACACCCCTCTGCCCTTCCATGCGCTTACNCGCCCTTCGTCGCCAGCGTGCATTGAAAATGAATGGCTGCTGGCTACTTATGACACTCGTGACGCTTTTGGTGGGAATGCACAGTAAGGCATAGAGAGCACACATCTCTGCCCTTCCACCTGCAAACAAGGAAAGCCTGAGGCAGAGAGAGCACACCCCTCTGCCCTTCCATGCGCTTACATAGAAAGCCTAAGGCAGTGAGAGCAGCAGCAGAGACCTCCTGGGAACGGAACAGAGCCAGCATCAATGACAAATGAAATGACATTGATAAGTTAGACACAGCATGACAAGGAGGAGCTGGGGTGGAGGTGGGTTGCAAAGCGGTATTAGCATGAAACACCATGTGTGTCTGCATGTATATTACTGCCTCTGTGTTGCATCAATATATACACGTACTTAATAGTGAGTACAAGTGAATATACTGTGCATGAGCGTGTGATCGTGTGTGTGTCAGCAGGGAGTAAAGATCAGAGGCTCACAGGGAAGAGAGACAGAAAACAAGATATGGCAGCGCTGAAGTTTGAGAAGAGCTATCAGGGCCGAATTACACGCCTCAACATATACACAGGGCAGGGGCTGTTGGCATGAGGTCAGATGCGGGGTCAGAAGTTCATAAATAGATGCGACACACATTTGGACATATGATTCATGTCCACACAACAGAGAGGGCAGAGAGTCCCAACTGGACTTAAGTCTTCACTGCAGCTGTCTCCCTGGTTCTTCTTCCCAATCCCACCGGGATCAGCTTTCAGACAGGCGGTGTGTCAGTCACAACAACCAGTGTCACCAAGTTATGAAACCAACTTCAGAGAGCTGTCGAAGAGCCATCGAGGGTTAATATCAGTGGTGTTGACACTATTGTATAACACTATGTATTGGCACATTCACATTTGATGATTGGTGAACGTTAAAGATGAATGTCACCGAGGCTGCCTACACATGCAGCTTGTGAGGTCTTATTTTTGACGTGGGAATTTTACATGACATATAGTACATGTGGTTCTTTATGTACAGTCCATGGTTGAAATCGTGAGAACATAATTGCCACCCAAATGACAACAAAAATGGCAGTTGCCTTTTAAAAATGGTCAACAGTTATATAGTTTTGTTGTCGTTGTTTTTGCATTATACATTCTATGTTCTTCAAACATGTATCTCTAAAGTGACCTTTTATCCAAATAGATCAATTTTTATTTCCACTATTGGCTGACTTTTGTGTCCTTCGGCCTGAGAAGTTTGCTTTTCTCATCTTGGACTGGGCTTCCTCATGAAAACAGCCCCAAACAAACACTCATGTAACCTAGTAACCATCTAAAATGACACGACTGACTGGTGGACTCGTGTGTATTAGCTTGGCAGGGGACAGAGCTGCTGTGAAAATGTAGACTGTAGTGATGAAGAGTCCCATTTGAATACTGGATTAAAGAAAGCCTGCTCTGACAAGGGTGGGGATTCCAGCTGGGCACTCATGCAGGTTGAACACCCGAGGGACAGGCGGAGAGCTGAGCGTGAGCTGCCTTCGGCGGGGAGAACAGCAGGGATTGTGCGGAGAATAATGTTCATGCCATTTTCATAATCCACATCTCTATACTCCCTTGAACTGGTTGAGCTCCGGCCAACCTGCCACATGGATTGTGGGAATCTTCTTCTCCCCAGATGTATTCTGTGTAAAGTCCTATTGAGTGTGGTTGAGCACTCAGGGTGTGGTTGGGCTCTGTTTTATTCTTGGCTTCAGTGGCTTTTTTCCTCAGCGAGGGGACAATGGGTTCATTTCAGGCTACAGCACTTAGCTGTCTGCACCACTACATCACGACAACCTTATCTGCTTCTACTTGTCCCATGTTGCTCTTTAAAGGTCCAGTGTGTAAGATTTAGGGGGATTTAGTGGCATCTATTGGTGAACACTGCAAATTGTAACCAGCTGAAACTTCTCCCGGTTAGAATTCCTTCACTGTGCATTATTCAGGAGGTGTTTACCGGGAGCCGAATTATCCACAGAGGTCTCTTCCTCTCCAAAATAAATGGACCAGGGGATTAAAACCAGTAAAAGCACTACGAAAAGCAGTTTCATGTTACAAATTAATGTTTTTATGATGTTATTTGGCACATCACAGCACCTGCTAGAGTGTTCCCACCTTTTTTTCTTTGATAACATGATGTGCACTAGGGCATTAACAGAAAAGTCGATTTGTCAACTTGTCGACGTCAGTGGCACAAGTCGACACCCCCCAGGAGGAGTCGACAATTTGTGTGTTTTTCTCCTCTCTCTCTCTCTGTGTGCTTGTGTACGGAATGCAATCGCTGCCTCTGATTGGCTTACACTGATACTAGACTCCGCGAGGAATGTCCGCAGTCATTCGGGCTTTCATAGTCAAGCGCACTTCCGCGTTGTAGTTTCCTGTAAAAATGTCCGTGAAAAATCCCCGCAATGTGAAAAATACATGGCGAGCAGTCACTGGTGCGCAGAGCAGAGTCCTGCACGGGTCCAGTTTTCAAGATCCGCCCTGACCCGACCCGGGGACGTACAAACCCGCACCCGAACTGCACCCGACCCGGGGACGTACAAACCCGCACCCGAACTGCAAACACGCGCATCAGGCCAATTAGTACCGCAACCCAGTCCAACCCCTTGAAACACGACCCGCAGCCCGACCCGTAACCCGGATTTAAAGTAATCATATTGGCTGAATATTGAACAGCATATCACCACAGTTAAGGTGCCAGTGAGTAAACAGCGACCTGAATGAAGCAGCTCTCACAATAAAAACCTGACTTCAGCTCCATCATCAACCCTCTGTGTTCTTCTCCCATACGAGTGTAAAAGCACTCGTTTGTTACGTTTAATGCTTTTAAACTTTTAATCTATGTAAAGGAACTTTACATGTGTAATAATAGACTTGTTGCGAAATAGCGGCGGCGATCCTCAGAGAGTAAATAATGACCAAGATAGTTATCTGTAGTTTACCGGACTAATGACTGATGTGTTTATCTAAAACCCGCGATCCGACCCGCATGTTATTTTTTCCACCCAGATCCGAACCCGGGAAATTTTTATTTTTATTTTTTTTAAAAACCACCCGCAAATCAGCTGTTTTTGCGACCCAGTGCAGGACTGTGGCGCGGAGCGGAGTCCGCGCGGTCGTAAAATCTGAGCTTTGCGCGCACAGGGCTTGCGGACGTCCGCTTTGAGTCCGCGCGGACCTCTGCATTGTCCGTCCCGCTTACGTTCCGCCCGAGTGTGTTCGGGCCTTGACAGACACACATTACATGTGTGGAGATACTTCACTTTCCTCCGCTGTGTCAATGTGATGAAGTCATCAAATGACTTGTCGACTCGACTTCGACTTTATTGACAGATAAGTCGACCTGAAAAAAATCAAAGTCGTTAATGCCCTAATGTGGACACTCCTTTTTTCTAATGCAGACAATCGGGAGGTTTTTACCAGGAGTCAAAGTGTCCACAGAGGTCTACTCCTCTCCAAACCAAATGTACCCATTGATTAAAAATACTGAATAAAGCAGTTTCCCGTCTAAATAAGCAGTGTTTTTCTGACGCTCTTGTCGCGAAGGGGCCCCATCTAGAGCCAGTGTTTGGTTTGTCCATTCTAGGCTACTGTAGAAGCATGATGAGTCAGCTCATGCTAAGGTAACGAAAACACCACAGTTCTTTTTGTCAGGTTATTACACATCAAAGAAAACATCTGTATTCTATTATATTCCATTTCTGTCAGTATATCCCCCTAAATCCTACACACTCGACCTTTAAGTTATAACAGGGTGTCACACTTCCTCACTAGAATCCGTTCTTTGTCTTTCTAAAGGTCAGAGAAGAAGAGCAGACATGGTATCACACGTTACAGTGAGATCCACGCAGCCTCAGCTCTTGTAAAAACAGCCACACAGAGACGAGCTGCTGACAGGTCCATTGTCCGAGAGTGCAGGGTTACCACGGTAACCCATTAAATCACACCACAGAAAGGCTGACTAGAGGATTTGAAGTTACCCAACTTGCTGCTCCACACCCTCGCAGGATGAAAAAATTATGGGATGCCTGCTCCAGCTGAGATGAGTGTTGTTCTTTTGGGTGACATCCAGCTTGTACACAGGACAGATGCACTGTAATTATGTTCTCGCATTCAGTCTAGCTGCATGCCAGCACAGCCTCTGTTTGATAGGTGAAGCATAATAAATGCAGCTAAACTGTTACTGTTATGTTACTTTGGTTTGTCCACAGACCGATACACACAGTGAATGTTGACTCAGGTGTATTTTTTTTTAAGAGCTGATAATAGCAACCTTTCCTTTCCTCTTGCGACGATAAGCTCTGTGGTTCATCGGGACAAAGGGGGTGAGGGAGAGAAAACAAAGACATGAGGTCACAGATGCAGCAAACCAAATTTCATTCACACACACACACACACACACACACACACACACACACACACATACATACACACAAGCATATCTTCAGGGGCTTACAAAAGCTCAGCCCTTATTAAACACAAATTCACAGCCCAGGGAAGCAGCAAGGCTCCGTATTCGAGCCAATATACTGTCCACCCACTAAAAATGTGCGCTAAAATAATATTTTTAGTAAATTCATATGATAAAGAGATGACAGTCCATCAGGTTGCCTTGAGTTGTTCATTTGCATTTGATTGCAGGGCCAGATGCTGTTTCATTTCTGCTGCATGAGTTTGACTCAACATAAAGTATACTGGCCTATGAAGCCAAAATACAGTAACTACATATGTTCTTTGGCTTCTGGAAATCATTAAACAGGATGTGTAATCTGCACTAAAAGCCACCATCACATTGTACTCAGAGTCAGCCAAAAGCAAGAGAAAGCTAGCTGATAAGATAGTCGCAGCTAAACTCCTGCTAAAGCTAACATAACTAGCTTAGGAGAGAAGCACTTTTGACTAGCGGTAAGTTACCTTTTAATCAAATATTTTTTATCTTATTTACGTTTATATCAAATTTAAGCTTCAGTTATAATAGTATATGGTGACCAGACGTCCCATTTTCCAGGGACAGTCCCCATTTTTGGCCGGAGCTTGCCCTGGAAATGTCCCAGTTTTCAACTGCAGTGCTGCCAACTCTTAAACATTGACTGTGAGACTTACGTAATTGACACCTTTCAAATGTTGCATGCAACACATTTATTTTCTCATGCAGAAAGAAAATACATTTCTGACTAATAATTAGGCCAAACTGCAGGTGCATGTTTTGAAACAGCTGACATCTTAGACAAGTGCAGACTGATCTAAAATAAAATGGAAAAATCATATTGGCTTTTTGTCGAGGGAACATAGGCAACGTTAACTTCCATGTTGGCCTACAAATAAATGTCATCCCTGCACCACTGTATGATTTATTTCAGTAAAGTAATCAGAGTAAAAAATGCACAGAGTGAATGCATTACTATCTGCTGACCCACTTTAAAACCTTCGCTCAACTTCACTGCTTTTGTACTTCCGCTCTCTGCCTTAGTAGAGCAGTAAAGAATCACTGTACTGTGGATCTGTTACCAAAACTTTATGGGTCATTATTTCAAAAGCTAAAATGAGACAATCCCCAAAGACCATATTTCAAGATGACTCATAACTGTAATTATGACTCCTCATTTGCTTTATGTCCATGCCAGCAATCATTTAGGAAGACAAGGAATCTTTTATTTTAAATTAAATCCACCTCAATTCAGAATAGCTCATTTATGAAACTACTTTTGTTTTGTGTTATTTGTCCACTGTCTGGGAAGTATCCTGCTTTCAAGCACATAGCTGCAGAAATGCAGTTTGACAAGGGGATCTATCACTGGCCTATACAACTAGAAGATTACTGACAGAAATGACTATCTATGAATCATCTTCTGAAGTATCCTCTTTCATGTGGAGATGATGAATATGATCGTCTTGTGGTTTTCAGGGTGAAAAAAAGAAAAAACCTTCATGTTATCTAACATATTATTTCTATGTGGTTTTAATGGGCCTTTTCTCACTTGTTTTATAGGCTCACTGAGCCATGTTCAGTGTTAATGTAACCAGGCACACTGCAGCAACTGTGCCAGAGGCCCCTCAGATCAAAGTATTATTTCATACCTCTGTGCCTCATGAGGAGCCAAGTCTGTAGTGCTTCATCAAGCCAAGAAGAAAAGCGGACATGACATACACCATACAAGGCCCCTTCAGTGAGGTCATGCCTCAACCCTGGGATTATCAGAATAACTGGACTCTGACGTGATTCTCTTTCCTCTTTTGCTGTAATTAAAAAGCCACATTCTCTTCCGATCTGTTTTTCATTTACACAAATAAATACATTTGGCTTCAAGGGTATTCACGTCATGCGTGCATATCACCTAGGCTGCATAAAAAGCTGTTGCAAGTTTAATGGATCTCATAACTCCGAACAAAGCTATTTAAGTTGTATCACACATTTACTGAAGCAAATTCTGAAATGTTACAGTTCAGTAGCCTCATTTTCTATATTGTGTTGTAATCCTGCCACAAGGTTTTTAACCAAAATATAGATGTGTAAATAGCATTTATCTTAATTTAGAACATGCTTTTCTTTTTCAGCACTTTAAATGGAGAAACAAATAGAGGCCTCTCAAAGGCCTCAGGCTGTCAATAGAAATTTCACACATAATTTTCTCCATGACCTCATTTAAATTGACTGAATTAAGTTGTGTAAAGGAGAAAGCATTTAACACCTAGGCAGGTTTCAGACTCTTTACTTGAAGTGTTAATCTAGATTCCTCTTGATTTAAGTGGCATCTTTGGTGATAAATTGTCATGACTGTGGTGTTTCTGGCTCTAGGAATGGCTCTGTTGGTTTGCCAGTTACTTTGTGCAGAAATTTGTGGTTCCCAGAGGATGGATCGTAATGATTTTGGTGATCCCTTGACTTTATGTCTGGCACCACTTTGAGGATGACATATGTGGTTTGTAAGTGAAATGATTTCAACAACTAGCCTGGATAGATTGAAGTGAAATGTGGCACCAACATTCACATTCCTCTCAGAAAGCATTTTACTGACCTCAATGATCCCTTGGCTTTTCATCAAGTCAGTTTGGCAGTTTGTTTCTACCTCTCTCCTCGCTGGAAGTCTCGGACCTCCAGCCGCCCGCCTCTGCCTTGATTAAACGCTGAAGCTAAAATAAAAGAGGGAGACAAGTTTCTCTTATTTTATCTTATTTTGTTTTATTTCTCCCTCTCCCCTCGCTGGAAGCGTCGGACCTCCCGCCTCCCGCTCCCGTCTCAAACACAGAGGTCTCCCTCTCCACTGAGCACGCCCGGCCTGTTAAATAGCCTGTAACCATAACAACTGTGTGACACAAACTCAGTGCTTTAGTCATTAAATAATGTCGGGCTCGGTTTGGGTTTTGACAGAAATATGCGGCCCGTGCTGCACTCTAACACACACACACGGAAAACCGGACATTATCATCAATTTATAAAAAAAAACCCGGACGCCCCAGATGGGACGTGAAAAGTGGACATGTCCGGGCAAAAGAGGACGTTTGGTTAGCCTAGAACATCTAACGTATGACAGTCCATATACTTTGCTTTTAGTGCCAATTAGCAAATGCTATCATGCTAACATGCTAAAGGTGAAGATGAACATGCCTGCTCAAAATCAGCATGTATTAGCATTATCATGCTAGCATTCTGATTTTAGCATTTAGCTTAAAGCTCACCTGCAAAACACTCCCATCTTGCAAGTGTACTTGTTCAGTGCTAATTAGCAAATATTAACATGCTTACACTCTTAACTGAGGTGAACATGATAAGCGACCTGCTAAAAATCAGCATGCTAGCATGTGAGCATGTTAGCATGTTCATGTTAGCATCTAGCTTAAAACATACCTTCAAAACTTATGACACTCCCATCTTGCAAGTGTACTATGTGTATAATGCTAATTAGCAAATGTTCACATGCTAACACTCTTAACCTTAACTGAGGTGGTGAACATGATATGCGACCTGCTAAAAATCAGCATGCTAGCATGTGAGCATGTTAGCATGCTGATGTTTGCGTTTAGCTTAAAACACACCTGCAAAACTTATAACACTGCCATCTTGTGAGTGAACCACATGTTTAATGCTAATTAGCAAATGCTAGCATGCTAGCATTCTTAACTAAGATGGCGAACATAATAAGCATTATAAGTGACCTGCTAAACATCAGCATGTGAGCACAGCTGGGCCTTAACAGTCTCATAGAGCCACTGGCATGGTGAAAGACACCTCCCAGAGGTTTATTTTAAGTTTATTTTACTTTATTAATCCCCCTGAGGGGAAATTCAATGTTTTCACTCTTGCTTGTCAATTGCACACAGGTCCGAAAGACACACACATGCACAAACAGGACCTATACATGCACAAAGTGGAGAGATGTCAGAGTGAGGGGGCTGCCCTTGGTGAAGCGCCCCGAGCGGTTGGGGGGTTCGGTGCCTTGCTCAAGCTCACCTCGGCAGTGCCCAGGAGGTGAACTGGCACCTCTCCAGCCACCAGTCCATGCTCCATATTTGGTCCGGACAGGAACTCGAACAGGCAACCCTCCGGTTCCCAACCCAAGTCCCTATGGACTGAGCTACTGCCGCCCAGTCACCACTGCTGTTACTTTATGTGGGGGTCTTTCTTTGGTAAAAATTGTAATAACTGTAGGCTAATTGCTCATCATGATAACCACCGCTCTCAGTGGTTAGCTGAATGTTTCTATCATTTAGCCCCAGATAATCCCATTAGATCTCAGTATCAGTTGTAGTTGAAGAAGGGAAGGACTTAATGTCTGATTTTAAAAAAAAGAAGCGTAAGGAAAGCTTAGAGGCCGAGGCTTTGTTCATTTGATCCCCATCTATGGTTGTGATAGAAGCTACAAAGCGCACAAAACACAAGTGTTGGCAGTGGGATGAACGAATGGCTCTGAATGCCTTGTCAAGGAGTGACAAAGCAGGGCAAACAGCAGAACAAAAGCAGTTCTGTTCTTTCATAAGATAAGGACTTCAATTACTCTGTCTTCCTTTGATAAGATTTCTGTTTAAAAAACACCGCTCAATGTCATGTTTATTCAACACATGGTTTACGGAGATAATGCTTCTCCTCAGATTTCCTGATTGCCGTGTTTGCTTTACATGATTGTGGGCGGTAAAGTGGCAACAGTAGCAGACGCTTACTTCATGTGAAGTTTCTGCATGTGTGGCTGTTCTTCAGATACAGGAGTGCTGCATGAAGTAGACCAGAATGCACAATAACTGCAAAGCTGTGTGTTTGTATGTGTGTGTGTGTTTGGTCAAGAGGTAGGGTCAGGCCGCTAGAGATGAGCTCCCCGCTCTCCCAGTTCTTTGTGTCCCGGTCGTTCATTACAAGCGGTCTTTGTGCCAGCCCAGAGATCACATGTCACAATATTTGAACAGCTGCAGACGATAGTTGTGTGCTTGCTCTTTTCTGTCGACACGGAGGGCAGAGATCTGGGTTGATAAGATGGAGTGTGAGAATTTGGAGAGCTGAGCAGTATGAAGCAGAGAACGAGATGGAGTGTTGTAGGACAGATTACTGTTTGAAAAGCCATTGCAATATTAGCATAATCCATAGTTAACAATACACAACACCACAAACTGGAGCGTTACAGCGCTACTACCACACACACAACCAATCAAATACAAGACTGACGTGGTCACAATTATAAACCATTAATTAGAGTGACATCTGAGAATCTGCCCTAGAACTCTGGGGCATTAGACTCTAATTGAAGCAAGATCAATTTGTTGCTATAAGGCAGCAGTAATGGATGGTGTTGGAAGCCCTGTTGGGAGAGTCAGTGACAACTCCATTCATGTTGTCTCGTCTCACTTGCTCCATTAACCTAAACCAGTCAATATCAGAGCTGGGAGCATGACACTTGCACATCTACTGCGTGTTCTTACTGTGTTGGTTGTGTATGGGGCACCAGTAGAACTTCAATCTTTTCATTTTATCTTAGGCATCAGGAAAAGCAGTTAAATGTGCAATACTAACACATACAGGGCAGGATATTCACTGTACAGTCTACCCAAGGCAGAAAGAAGTCCCCAGTTTTTGTCTCCACGTGTACTTCAGCTTTTTAATAACTCCAGCCTTGCAGCCACCTCCAGCTCGCAGACATGTCCTGTTGTGTTATTAACTCCCAGAAAGTGACTCAGAGCCTGAGGGCTGACAGCAGGGAGCTGTTCTGTAGACATGCAGCACAGAGGGATCTGAGAAAGAAAATCATTATTACAGGAACTAATACTGGCATAATCCCACTGTTGTTCAAGCATCTGAACACTGTACAACTGTTGGGCTTGACTTTAATGTAGGTAAGATACTGTGTCCGCCTCTTAAAAGCTACAAAGCAAGAGCTGCTATTGTTGTGATAGTTGGCCTCTTACAAGAACAGTGATCACTGATAATAGTGGACACTAAGTATGGGAATGTTTTTTGCGCTGAGGTTTTGGTTGTGCATGAATGCATCTGTGTGTGTGTATCCTCGGGTGTTTGTCTAAGGTCTCAATGTAAAGACATATTTGGTTTCTGTCCTTGGGCCATGTTTGCGCACGAACTCATTGTGAAAGCTGCAGAACGTGACCAATCATGGCCACTTTGTATCAAGTTCAAGACTCGACTGAAACCATGACCTCAGCCTGTTGTGGAATTACTGAGTGGAAATCTGCCCGTATGAGTCGCAATTAAAATGCAAAGTAGGAGCTGAAAAACCCCAAAACATAATGTTAGATAAACAGCACAGGCTGGATCTGTTTTCCCATTACAAGTCAAGGTCATGTTGTGGGGTCAAGCACAATTCAGCTCTGATGCAGAATGAGAAAACAGCACCACAGCCCTGCTTATGTTGTCTTATGTGATAAGCTTAAGTTTTTGATTGCAGATGGACACAGTGCTGCGGACCTCTCAGTGTGGATGTCTGTGCTGTTTTATGTGCAGTGGCTTGTATTGAGCTTTGAGGTCATTGTGTAAACCGCAGCTGAGCTCTGCATTGTCTCTGGCTTTAATGAGAAATCTTTGCTCAGGACTGTGTTTACTGACTGCTGATTACAGCTGGTAGGCTGCTCAGGCAAGGAAGTGTACAGCAGCTTCATAGTTACTGTGGGAAGAGAGAGAGGAGGAATGGAGTGCATGGAAAAGAGGGCATAAGAGAGAGACAGAGAGGGCACCTTGGCAGTGCAAAGCAGAGTACAATTAAAATTCTGGTCTGGTCACAAGCACACTCTGTTTGGAGTCAGTATTTGTTATGATAAGGGGACTGTGAAACCGTGTCCTCTTTGCCATGCATGGCAGGTAACACTGATGGCAGTCAAATTTGTGATGCAGTTATTTCAATAGGTATTAGCTATTGTTGCAAAATCAAGTATATGACATAATATGAGGAAACGAGAATGCATAAACTAAACACTGCTTGAGTTGCAGCTCCAGTGTGAAGGATTTAGTGGGATACATTGGCAGAAATCAGAATCAGATCAGAATCAGAAATACTTAAATGATCCCAGGGGGGAAATTGTGATTTGTTACAGTCACTCTGATGTCAATAGAGAATTACAGAAAGTAGGAATAAGAAGTATAAAATTAAGAAGTATAGTTTTTACACCAGTATGTATAATATTTAAAAATATAAAATATGTGTAAAATGCTGGGTATATAAGATGTGCAAAAGATATAAAAATATGTGCCTTATTATGCTACAATGTACAACACAATATATCCATAAGAATAAGAGATATATACAATATATGCATCAATGTTAAATATGCATTCAAGAGTGGTGATGGCAAGAAAAAAATAGGATATTGACAGATATCCTCACACAGTTGAATAATTGCAGTGAGTATTGCTGTTTTGTACCAATTAGTGTACATTTGGGACAGTGTTATAAAGAATTGTTGTACCTTTATTGCACAGTTGAAACATAATAGATAAATTATGGAATTATAACTGCTGACGGTGAGTTAAGTCCAGGTGCCAGTCTATTGACTCATAGTGTCTGAAACCCTGAGGGGGCAGTTGTAAAGTGTAAAGTGGCCACAGGAAGTAGGCCTAGTGATGAGTCTGGCATTAAATGTTGGAATGGAAATGGAATATAATATTCTCAACTATGTCTTTGTTAGTGTACAATCATGTAAAACTAAGAATCATGTTTTCGTTACCCTAGAATGAGCTGCTGATATCTACACAGGGAGCGGTTCTTCTTCAATGGAGTTTGCCCGTAGATTTTAATAATAAATAGATATCAAACCCCAAGATGGCGCCCATTCATTCCAATGGAGGTTTTCGCCTGGTGCATACATCAAAAAAGTTTTCTAGCTTCTGAGTTTACTTCGGTGGTATGCGGTCATTGACTTTACATTGTGATGATGTCGCTGATTTCGCTGATCACTTTTTCAGCTTAGGCAAAGTTTTACAAATATGAAACCACCACAGCTCAAAAATTTAAAATAGAAAGAGTCATAATTAACCTTGTTTGCAGTTTGAGGTGTCCTGTCAACAGTTTCGATTTTATTATGGTGGCCCATAGGGAAAATGGTTTTTGGGCCACAGTGGATTTTTTCAGCCACTGGGAAAAATTGTTTGCAGACTGAGCAGCGTTCCTAGGGGCCTGCGTTTGCAATGTTGCTATGCGATGTAACTACAGTAGAAATGGACAAATCAAACACTGGTTTTAGATAGGGCTCATCTGGTTTTTGTCAGTCACCATAGTTCTGCTACACACTTGGCACATGGGAGAAGTTTCACCTGGTTGTAATCTGCAAGGTTGATCTGCATCACTACTAGATGTCACTTAGTCTGAGTGGGTGGAAGTTCGCTGCATAGATCAGCCTCTCATTGGGCGGAACGAGCCACCCACTGAAGTCCCGCCCTACCACCTCCGGTTGTGTAGCAGTTTTCAACCGTTTTCAACACATCCTTTACTAAGTTTTGCGGTGTTTGATCTTGCGGGGATGTAGCCATTTTTCTGCCATGGTTCACGTCCTGTAGGCGATATTTTTGTGGGCGTGTTACACCAAAACCTGTTTCCCCCCGGCAATATTTTTGCAAGCGCACCGTTGCTGTGGCACCGCCCAGAACGATTGTGATTGGTTGAAAGAAATACAAGCAGCCGGGGCGTTTTTTTCTCCAATCTTAAAGTGAGAGTCGGCCCAGCCAGACCTTTCTTTTCTTGAGAAAGGTCTGGTGAGCGAGACTAGATGTCACTAAATCTAACATACTAGACCTTTAAGGGAGCTCTATACAACGTTCAGGGCATTAATATAGCAGCAAACAATTACTTGCTATGTAAAGATATAGAGAAGTAATGGCATCCTGACCAAAGAATTATGGCATGCTTCCTCTGAGTGTTGTAATCTGAGCCTCTCTCTACTTTGTTACTGTTGTTGTTGTTGTTGTTGTAGAAGGTCTGTTTGCATGTGCATATTAGTGCATCTGAGTCCTTGTGTTTATCCCACTGACAAGCTAATAACGGCAGCTCATTGTACTGATATCGGGACAGAGTCGTCACAGAAACATAGCACCAACCTTCCAATTCTTGCTAACACCATTAGCTCTGTCAGGCTTTTGCAATTGTTGGCACTGCTCGCACTGTTATCACCAAGCCACTGGCTCAGCCACCTCCATGTTGATAGCCATGTGCAGAAAACCGGAATCAGACTGGGAATAATAATAAGAAGAAAATGGTCGCACACGTAAAAAACACAGAGTTAAAATTGACGCAGCAAATATATAAGAATTTACATATGTACCCAACACTTTGAAAACAATTATGTATATATTCTGTACACTCGAGTTTCTCTGGTGGTGGCCTGTGAGAATCTAATCTGCAGGATGAACGAATATTATAGCACAAATTTTCCTTAAGGAAGGCATGTGAGTGTGACTTTAATCAGCTCAGTGTTACTATTACATAACTGGACCTGTGACGTGTCCAAAACAAGTCCATTATCATAACCAATTAAGTTTTGCAATGAGGTCAACGTGCGGCATATGGTTCATGTGGAGTGTGTTCTCTGCTGCACGGCATTTTAATTTCCCCCCTGCCATCATGAGACTTTTTGTGATGAAGATAAAGGAAATGAATTGAACCATCAAGTAAACATTTATGCCTGGGTAGAGTCAAACTTGTGGTACGACGTAATTCAGCTTATTAAACCATCTGATTCCTCGGATTTAGGTGCAATTACTCATTTCCATGCTGTGTTGTGTCTGGCATGTTTTACTCTGCCAGCGTATCAGCTTCAGTGGGACAGGCTGGATGGTTGATCCTATTAAATTAAGATTAAGTTATATTAAGATTACTGTGTGTAAAAGGGGTAAACAGTGTGAGTAGAATGGGAATCCAGCATACTTTACCAGCCATTAGAGTGACTGGAACAGTATGTGTTTAATCTTTAATGAAGGTCTAAATGAGCAGAGCTAACACCTTCACTAACTGCTTTTTCCTGTGCATGTGTGACAAGACATTATGGGCTGTTGGGTGCCCTGTAAAGGCAGAAATTGTGTTTATGGTCTGTTATTTGTATGCACATTTGGGTGTATACATAAACACAGAACTTAACTGAAGATGGTCTCCAAACAGACAGTGGAAACCCAAACTTTTTTGTACGTATAATATAGTGTGTTCTCCCACAAAGCTGTGTTGTTCTCCCACCTAAATAAGTGACATGCTTGGCAATATCATCGCTAACAGGGCTCTGGATTCTCATATTGGCCAGGAAAGGAAGAGACTCTGGTTGCCATGGTAACTGATCATGTTTAAAGCCGTGTTTGTGCCAGCCCAAGGGTAAGTGCAGTGATCTGAAGCAGGCTGCCAGTCAGGGACTGGTTAGTTAAGTTGAGACCTTGGAGTGTTGTAATCATGAAGACTTGTGTAAATTTCAAAAAGACAAAGTCGCAGACACAAACTAAACTCAGTGCACAACTGCTGACAGGTATGCACTGATTTATTAATAGGAAAATTAATTATTATTTAGTATGTTACACACTAAACTAATGTTAAGCAGACATCCTATGAAGACCACTCAAGGCTTTCCTTCTCATACTGTGTACATTGTGAGACAGAGATTTGCTAAGTGAATTAGTGTCTGTACATCCTGTTTGTCGCCCCGCTGATCTACGGAAAGACCCATTTTCCTGATGAGTGCACTGCAGTGAATGATTGCCAAAAACATGTCTGTGTTCTCCGGGTGCAAAACTACAGATCTTAGAGTTGCTACTGTACAGTCCTGTGGTGGTGGTATTATGCCATGCAGATAATTGTTGTTGTTTTGTCTGTTTAATACATATGTCTCTCAGCTTTATTGCTGCTAAAGGATGCAAATAGAATTTAATTATTGATGCAGACGAAGAAGAATTCCCTATCAAGATGGTAACAGCCAAGTCTGGATTAAACAGAGTATCAGGGACACAGATTCTGGACAGATAGTGTACGTTGCTGTTGATTTTTAAGCCACACTAGCAGCATAGTTTTAAGGTTTGGCCTATTAATGAACAGGAATACTGTAGTTGTTGAGATAGTTTGAAATAGAGAACATCTTGCAATGGGATCACTCCATCCGTGGAACACTGATCTGCGACTGAAACTAAATGTCGGCCAGGGGCGTACAGTATGTTGGATGGAGGCAATTGCGCCTTCCTTACTTCCTACCCCCCCCACTTCCAGCCTCCTTTCTCAGACCACACCGATCTTTGAACTTGTAAAGTTTTGTGTCTGCATCTTGCATAGTTGTGATGTTATATCATTGACACAACTCTGTCCACAGACAAACAGTAGCCATGTTTCCATCAGCCTGTTTAGATGCGCATCTAGAAGTATCGCATTGGAAAATTATGATGGAAACACCAAAATTCGAATTAAAATCCCCTGATTCGCACAAACTAAAATACACTCGCTTTAGCCGGGTTTTGGTTGATTCGAAAAAATGTTGATTCGCAAAACAGGGGATGGAAACAGTTATGTTTGAATTAAGTCTGACGTAGCGCACCTCTCTCCATGGTGATATCCACACTCCGGTAATGCATTTACAAGCTGGTTGCCAACCGCCAGAAAATGTAGAAGAAGAAGAATGCCAGACTTGTTTTCTTTCCGGTTCTGCGGAAAACTCGCGCGAGTTTGTAGTTTTCACCAAAGTCCGTACATTTAATGGAAACACGCAGGATTCGTATTTCTTTTAATATGCATTTCCCAATGATTCGAATCACTTTTGGATGGAAACATAGCTAGTGTTAAGTAGAGCTAAGTGTCAAATATTAGCATGTTAGCATGCTAAACCGAGATTGTGACAATGGTAGACAATTACCTGCAGATGTTTAGCAGTTTGCTCAAAGAACCTAGCCTAAGTACAGCCTTACAGAGCTGCTAGCTTGATGACCCTTAATCTTGTTTAAATTAACCTACTTTTTCAGTGCTTCGAACATACGAAAAAAAAATTTGTTAACTCCTTTTGTATTGAGAGTGGAAGCAGTAAAAATGTGCAGATATTCTAAACACTTTGCAACCTTTCTGCATGCCTATTTACCAAGTGAGATTTGTTTTGTAATTGGGTGAAATGACCCTTTAAAATATTCTTTTTTTTTTTTTTTTTCCCTGTTGGGTTCAAAGATAAAGTAACTAGCAACCTCACTCATAAGAAATAATGTGGAAAGGAAAAGGAATATTTTATTTGGACACCTTTACTAATCAACATGGGAACCACTCAGAGTCAGTCCAATACAGACATAGTTTACCTTTAACCCTTTAACACCCAGAGTCATTACGGTCACAGCTATATGTAGGCCAGTAGCGCCTGTGTTGCTATGGATCATGAGAAGGTCAGGGACAACGGGTCACAGCCTTGACTTTTGACCCTTTTAGCTTCTAAGGAAGGTTGAATTTACAGCCTACCGTGCTGGCAGTTCATGGACACAGTTAACGGCAAGCAGTGTGAGAAATGAGTCCAGTGTGTGGCCGCACCCTGACCACTGCTGCTGTTTCAGTCCTCACACAGCCCTGGTTTGAGGTCTCCTAAACACATACAGTTAAATTTAGACTGGCTCAGACTGACCACAGACACAGCCAGACCTCCTGAAATCTGACCTCACTGTCTGCCCTTTCTCTCCTCTGTCTTTAGTTTTCACTCAGTTGCTTTTATTCATTGGCTTTGATTCCTCTGTTGGACCCCCCTACCAACACACACACATAACACCTCTCCTTCTCCTCTTTCCTCCCTCTATCCATCACGCTCAGGGGCAGCTGACTGGAGCTGATTTACTTGGTGTTTGCACAGGGTTAGCACTCATCGTTCTGGAGGAAATTAAATGTTCAAGTTACAGCACTGGCTGGATTCATGTTACCTAAAATACTGATGTGATTCTGGGAAGACCTTTTCCAAATATCACTTATTTGGACTGAGCGGGTTCATGTTGTGTTTGTGTTTAAAAGCTGCACACATTCTGCCTGCCTCAGTGATCTGGCTTTGCTGTAGGTTTACTGGAAATTCAGATGTCATATTTATATACTCGTGAGCAGCTAGCTTCCTCAGCAAGTACTGCTGTTGTGTGTGTTTTCCATTATACGTGTGTTTCAGTGCGACATGGTTGCTTTGCATCATCCACTAATCCTGTGTCTTACACTAATGACTAAGCAGCAAGAAAACCACCTTGCCCCAGACTGTAATGTCTTAACACCAGCGGGATGAGTTGACATTTATACTCCCCATAGTATCAATACTAATGACTTTTTTCAACCCCAAAGTTTTCTCTTGCCCTGTGAAATATCCATAAGCCTCAGCTGTGCTTTTTGTTTAGTGCTAATTAGCAAATGTTAGCATGCTAACTCACCATACAATGTTTGAGATAAACATTATATTATGTAACATCAGCCGGTGAGGGGTTATAAGGCTGTGGCTGAAGATTGAAGGGAGTGGTATCTTGTGAAACTGGACAACCTAAGTCATTCATCAATACCGATCATGTCAGCATAGTTTGTCGAAAAGGGGGATAAAGAATGCTCCAAAGTCAGGCAAAATTTTGGCAAGGAAACAACTGGCATAGCCATTTTCAAAGGGGTTTCTTAAACTCTCACATCAAGATATTTGTATGAAAATGGGTCTAATGGGTACCCACGAGTCTCCTTTATTAAGTGGGATTTATACTTTTGCGTCGAATTGATGCCGTACCTATGGCTACAGTGTAACCTTCACCGTAGCATGATGTGCACCTTCCCAGAAATGTAACTGCACGTCGCAGTGACGCAAACTTCCTGTCTATGTTTGTAAGCTACAAGCCATTAATTTCACAGATAAGAAACAATAAATTGTGAAGACAATAAAGCCTCCACAAAATAGCATTTTAATGCATGTGTGTGATTTATCCTGGCTTCAAATGAGTAGAGGAAATCTCTGCTAGTCGCTAGGCTAATTTATACAATGTAAAAAGCCATAGGCTTGTGCTAATAACGTTAGCAGGTTGTATTTGTTTGGAAAACCTGTTTAGTATAAGACAGTTGTTTTGTCAGTGAATCTTGTGAGTTGTAATCGAGCCGTGTTTTACAACGTTACCTTTGTTAAATGTTGCTGTTGTCTGTGGCTTCATGTGAGTAGAGGAAAAGTCTGTTAGCCGCTAGGTTAATTTATACAATGTGAAATGTTTCCAGCAAAAGACAAGTGCTTTGTCTGTGAATGCTGCAAGTTATAGGCTAGTGAAGCTTATTTCTGTACTTGTGTTTGAAATTGTTGCATTTAATGTGTTTTGGGTGTTTTTTGAAGCAACTAAACTTTACAGCACTTCACAGAAACCCCACCGCTGACTAGTGTTTTAGAGGTGTAACTGCAGAGTGACACAGACACACCACCGCACAAGTATAAATGCTTGCAACAGCGTAGGCCACTTGCACAGGCTGCAGTGTAGGCTCTGCATAGAGCTGATGCACAGGTATAAATCTGCCTTTACTCTTGAGAAGGCTTGTTCCCAGTAAATGTTTTGTTCCTTACAATCAATATACTCCTTCAAATTAAAGCTGTATGTCTGTTTCAGTGAAACGACAACCAGCCTAATTTAAGAACAATAAATTGCATTACATAAGCATTCACAAGAAATTCACTTATGGAAAGATTTTTTGTGCCACCTAAAGACATTTAGTGTCCCCATTAGCCACCCCTATTAAAAATATGCCACTGACATCAGCATGTTAGCATTGTCACTGTGTACAAGTTGCTGGTGTTAGCATTTATCTCGAAGCACGGCTGTGACTATGACGAGCTTCACTGAACTGCTGGCGTGGCTGCAGACTCTAGTGTTGTTTGACATTTGGACAGTCGGGTGTTGTTAAGTGGATGTTGTTGTGCTGTTTTATTTATGTCTAATGAAATTTTAAGATCCCAAAGATTGGCCAATAATTACCTCTTCTGAAACATTTGTAAGTAAAGTAAAAGTAAATAAAGTGAATAAAAATCAAAGTTTCCAAGTAGTTTTAACATTATTTTTCTCAGGTTAGACAATAAGAATGAATGCTTATATATTGAGCCTAATCTGTGTAAGTATAGTCTTTTTGACATTTTGTCTTGATTTCAGAGGGCAAGCAATTTGCCCTTGTTTTATTCATACTTGTTTTACTCAAATATTATTTTACTGTCAGATTTCAGTTTTTATGTGCTGTTACATTTTTTAGCAGGAATAATATTCACAAATGGAAAGTGTTACATGCTCAAGGAGTAACACTGCTCTGCAGCACCCCTGCTCTGTCTCTCTTTCCTCCTCTGCAGCCCAGTGCTCACTGGCCCATAACAGGTTACTGATGGCAGGCCATGAACATGATGATACCAGCTATTAGTATCAGTGCTCCCATCATCCCCTCCACCTAGTCGGGCTCACAGGAGGAGTGAGAGGGCAGAGAGAGAATATGTGCATAAGATTTGACAGAATTGGGGGGAAAAAAAGTGACAGCCACAATATAAAATACTCACTGACACAATATTCTCTGTGTCTGGGATTCATTAACTGTGACCTATGTGCTTACATGGTGAGTCAGTCCTGTCAGAGATCTGCTTAAACCGACAGTGTGTCATAACTCAGCACCATGTACACATGCAGGCACAAACATGTAGACACTGTTCTATCCAGCAAGACTTAATGTAGTATTTACTGCATGGGAAATGTGTGTATAAAACTGTGTAAGATCATATTATTTTTTAGTTTAGCTGAGTTTGGTTGAGTTTGTCAGTTCAGCGAGGTTTTACAGAGCTTTACATACAAGCGTACATACAAATATCTGTCTCCCTCTTATCACACTGAGCAAAAGACATAGACACTATAAAGTGTCCTACATGGGAATGAGGACAGCATGTGACCTCAGAAAGTCTAGCATTATTGAGTTTTATTAAATATATATTTCCTAATTAGCGTGAATAACACCTTTATGTGTGCATTTCCTGCCGGATGTAAAGAAACAGATGGCTTTGGAGACAGCGGCGCATGTTTTATTAATGACGCTCACTGTCCAGATATAGCATTAGAAAAAAATGGCTGCATAATGCATAGGTCTGGTCTCCTTTGGAGTGCAGTGTCTGAGCTACATTTCTGATCAGATCAGACAGTGTCTGTACCACAGTAGTAAGGGATGAAAGAATAATCAAAAGCAAATGGAATTCTGGATGTTAAAGATACTGTTACTTGTTTTATATGCACAGTGGAAATAGGCATTTGACACACTTTGTAGGTTTTTAAAATTTTAAAAATGTTATTTAGAAGGAGAATTTTTGGTTTAGTTTCCCATTTAATTCCATATAATTCTGTATTTTTGGTTTATTGTGTTAAAAAATGTGTAAAAATACAGGCCAGAGAAAGGTGTGAGCTGAGTGTAATGACACGCCCATAGCTGGCAGGTGTCTGGATCTTTGTCCATGTCCTACTGAGCAAAGTGCCCAGATGTCCATATCTATTTTTATCCTTAAGGAAATTACGGTTTCACACACAAAAACACCTCTCTAAATTCACACTGTAAAAACAAAATGGGCAAAAATAAAGACAAAAAAAAAAAAAAAACCCAGATGGCCACCATCATTTAGAAGTGTGTCTACTCGGGATTAGTGAGAAATATTTTTGAGTTGCTCAATACCTTGCAAAGGCAATACACTACATCAGCTTAGGAAAACCAACATCAGATTCCACCAGAACAAGATCATTTCTCATCTCTGGCAGAACTGGACCAATCCCAGCCCGTTACACAACAGTCTGGACAACAAGCCTGGACCATGATTACTCATGTCAGCGTTGGGAATGAGCGTGAAATTGACAGAGACCTACTTTCCCTTAAATGGGATGTAAAACACCCCAGTTCTCTTTTTGAAATCTTTTCCTGCCTTGATGAACATGGAAAGCTTTTTTTTTCTCCTTTCACTCAACAGCTAAATGCTGCTTTCATTGCTGCAGCTCTGGTGCCAAGTTTTTCCTCAGCTTTCAAGTCTGTAAAATGCTTGTAAAATGTATGACAGCAGGGCGCGTATCATTATGTCATTACGGCACATAGGCTTGTTCAGCACATGCCCATGGTGCTGTGTTAGTTTTTGTATTTTTATCGCATTCCAAGCTACAAGCAAAACTAAGTGTGCGGTATTTATGTAATTTCTTAATACAGGAAATACATTTAGGTCATTTACTTGTTATCAGCAGGAGCAGAAACAGCAGTCGTCTAGATTGTAGGTCTCGGTGACCGAAGCTTCCATTGTTTCACTGAATGTTTGCCTTTGCATGTTACTGAGTGAATAGTAGCAGTTATGCATCTGTCTGGTTTCTGCAGTGCTATAAATAGCTCTCTGCAGCCACTGTAGGAGACGTTGAAGTGTGGTGGGCCAGCAGGTCAAGCTGCCACATATGGGTGCTCCCGTATGTCCTGTAGCACTTGTGTTATTTTTGCATTCTGGGCCCCTGGTAGTTTGGAGTGCGCTTTTCTGGCAGCACTGCAGATGAGCGCAATCTGAGGTCAAGACAAAAGTCCTATAAGTCGCTCAGTCAAGTAGAATCATCCTTGAGCATCTGATAGCTCCACTTCAGCTCAGCCCCACCTTTAAAAAGACGCCCATTGTGTCTGTGTGTGCTTGCAGGCGGCCTGAGTGAGGATCCCTCCCATTTGTGAACCGGTTGGCGTGTGACATCACCTCCCCACCAGCCCCCATCCCTCCCTCCCTCCTTCCTCTTTATGCGTCAGACCAATCAGGGCCCAGGGAGAGACGGTCACGTGAGAATCCCCCCCAGTCTCGGTTGCCATGACAACGAGCAGTGGTCCAGGCAGCATCTTGCTGTGGTGAGAAGAAAGGAGGGAGAAGGCGGGAGGAGACACGGGGAAAAAGGGAGGGAGGAAAACAGAAAGAGAACAAATCCCAGCCAGAGGAATACCTTGTGCCTGTCTTCCCTCTGTACAGTAAGTGCTTCTCCTTTATTATCCTCCCTCATCAGCTCCATCACAGGTGGATGAGTGGAGATTTGCTGCAGTCTATTGTCATCTGTATTTGATAATGTGATATGGCAGATGCCTTTGAAGATTTCAGGCATGACATCATGTGTAAGTCCTTTGTTATGTTTGGAATGTGCTCAGCCTGCCTCACCTTAGCTAGACAGCCCTTTGTCTGCATGCCTCAGCCAGCGTCCACTGATCCTCAGTCAATGGCTGATGACAAACCTCTGTTGGTGAACAGAGGCGTGGTGGGAACCGAGGTGCTCAGCGCAATTAGAGGCAGTTTCATGATGTGGCGAAACTCTTTCTGATGTATTGTGATCCGGCATTGAGCCATCCTGCTCCTGACTCCTGATCCCAGTCCCTTTTTTCCCCTCCCTTCAGTGCTACTCTTCCTTCTTCTCTTCACTCTCATTTTCACACAAGCAGACCCGGTTGACATCCTGCGTCCCCCTGTGGTTTGTTTAATTAGCAAATCCGTGCAAATCCAACTAGGACAGCTTGTTCTGATTGGAGACTTCATATGTGGAACATCCTTGTGGTGGTGGAGACAGTAAGCTTTCCTGGCTGCGAGTTCTCTTGCAGTCAAAATGTTGCTGTTCTTAATTAGGTTAAGTTTAAACCTCATATTAGTATCACAGTGAGAGACATGACGCAATGTTAGTGTTTGCAATTACATAAGAGCTACATTTTTAAAACACACATAACCTGAGCCGCAGAAATTGTTTTCCAACTTTCAACTCAATGACTCATTCATTTCTTTAATAAGGTTATGAAATCCTTGTTTTGAGTTGCAAAAAATGCACTTCTACAGGTATGCAGCAGCACAGAGTTGAAATTCATGTATGCTACATGACGACGTGAGAAGTTGAACGTGTTTTTAACCACTCTAAAAGACAGCATTACATAACCCTCGTAATAAGCAGGTCTTGAGCTGCACTAATGATTATTTCATTCTCTACCAAAGCCTGTGAAAGGGCAGCACAGCACTGTATGACCTATCCGCTTTATGTTGTGCCTATTTCAGTTCATATTCCTGTACCTCTATCTTATCTACAATGTCATTAAATATTCCTTTTGCCTCATCCATCATACAAATATAGGCAGCACAGACTTTGTAAATCCCTTGTCAAATGTTGAATGAACAAAAATAAAGTAACACTGATCCCTCCACGTGGCTGTCCTCAAGTTGAAGTTTGCACAACATCTTTCTGAGGGATTACAAACGCTGTGTGTCTCTGAAAAACCAGCCACACAGGCCTATCTGTCCAGTGACAGGAGGTGACAGGAGGGTGTCTGCCTTGCTGGATGCTCAAGAGGGAGAGACCGTGTCTGTAATATGCAGAGAGCTGATAGTAAAGGGATAGTCAGTAGAGAGTATAGATTAAAGTCTGCGTCTGATCAAAGTGGGTGACTTGTATCTTAAGTGGTCATGTTTTGAGATGTCTCTGTGTTTGCTAGCCTGTGAATCAAGCAGTGACTTTGATAGTTGAATGGGTTTTACAAAGGGCCTGCATGTCATTGACCTTTCCTTTGAATCAGCCAAGGCGCTTAGGATAATCATTACAGCTTTTAATAGGTTCTTTGGATTGGCTGTGCGCATTGCTCCATCACTGATGTGTACAATATGTGTCTTCATTATGAGCATAAGTCTTGGATTGTGTTGTGATTGAGACAGAACAAAGCAGCGTATCAGTGATGCATAGTTCTGTCCGTGGGAAGCAGCCAGAGACTCACCATACTGTTTTCCATGTGATGTCCTGCCATTTGAAAGCGATTGTTTAAAACTTATAATTTTCCCAAGTTGCAATCTTAAGTGGTTTTCCACTAAGGCAAACTTCAGCCGCTCTGAAACCACGGCACAATCCATGTCTATGCTTTGTTAGAAAATAAACAAATGGGCTTTGGAATTCAGCTGGAATTATATTTTTCAAGATTCCATACGGTGGAAGAGATGCATGAAGACAGGCATAACGGACTGATTTAGACTGGGGAATTACGACCATGACTTTATGTCACGCAAATAATAAAATGACTTATCCTCTTTCTCAATGCTGCCTATACTTGTTTTTCTGAGGCCATGTCATATTGATGGGTGCCAAAAACACTGTGCTCCTTTAATTACTCTGACAACTTCGCAAATCAGCAACACTGTAGACTTTGGAACCCATGCATTGCTTTTAAATTTAATCCCAACATGACTAAAGATAAGAGATTTGTACATTTAAAGGGTAACTCCGCCTAAACTTAAAATTCCAATATGTTATTTCTACGGCCTTGGAAAGTTCGATCAGTATTAATGCACATGGGCTACTCTGTAAAAGCCAGAAAGCAGAGAAGTAAGTCTCAAACTTGTGATGTCATCAGGTATAAAGTCTGGAGCTGCTCCACAGACAATGAATGGGAGACTTTGTGCACCTACATAGTGTTAGCTTTTTATTTTATACCCCAATGAGCTTTATTCTATTGAAATGTTCCCAGTTGTGAGACAGAAAATGCAGCCATTTATTCAGAGCATTCCCCCGAGTGCTCTCAGTGTCAGCTAGAATATATTTCCCAATTCGTCGTTTATGGAGCAGCTCCAGGCTTTATACCCTATGACATCACACATTTGAGTTTTAGCACCCTAGTGTTGGGATTTGGGAGAGAGTTGCTCATGTTTACCACTACTTTTGGACTGTTTTAGACCATAGGAATAACATGCAATAATTATGAAAATGGGTGTAGTCCCCCTTTAAGTAAACACTATTTTTGTAGCGTTTATATTCTTACTGATTAATTGTTCTGTGCAGTTATTGTTATCACTAATAGCCTAATAATTTACCAGAGAGCTTGTTATAAAGCCATAAGTTGTTGATATTAACCTGTCTGAATGTTTCATGTCAAGGCATATTTACAAAGGGTGCACAGTCACACACAAGGTATCAAGGAGCACTTTGGAATGAATGTAAATGTATCAATAATTCAGCTATCATGTAAAATCCCGCCCGCCTTTCCCTGTTGTGTAAACCAGTTCTAATGTTTCTGACACCATGTGAAGGCAGCGGCGCTGCTGCGTCACGTTGGAAGAGACCAATCGGATTAAACTGAGTTAAAACACGCAGGCTCACTTTAACGAGTAGTGGGGGGGGCTCTCACCTTGAAATGTGAAATAAATCCGGATACATTCTGGTGTAACACAGTTTCCTCTTGATATACCACCTCATAACGTACTAAAATTGTTTTTTACAACGAGTTACAGTGAAATTAATAAACTTGCGATGTTTCGGCGACGTGTTGTTATTTTTAGACTCGCTCTCTCCCCCCTCCTTGTCACGGTTATGGTTCCGACCGATCCCTCTCTGTCAGTTTCAAGTTGCGCCTTCTCCTCTGCTGTGTAGCTCCTTGCTCTGGCCTTACCCAGCATTACCCACTCAAAAAACACACCGCTGCTGTGGATTCTACTGGGAAATCTAGATCTACACACGGACATGGATTCATCCCCGCCGTAAACGAGTGGATTATAAACACACAGGATTCAGAGGTAAGAGGAGACGTTGCTCCCGACCGCCTGACAAACACGGTGCATTTTGTAACGTTACCCTGGGATCCGCGGACTGCACCTCTGCACGTTTGGGAATGTCACGGTCTGCTGGTTTTAACAGAGCAGCTAACGATTTAACTGCGAGGTCCTCTAATAAATCTGACATTTTTTTATCTGCATTGTACATGCACGTTGCTGTGATGGTGCATCAGTGGTCCTCTGTGCCAATCCCGGTTTTAATTCAGTTTAGCAATCAGCCTGTTAGAGATCGGAAGGGATAACTTAGCCTGTGGAATGTGGTGCATGGTGGCAATGTTTACCACCAATCAGTCATATTGAAATATCTTGGGCATATAGTGTAGTTTAAAACCTTTCCCCCCCCCTGAAGTCTGGCTTTATTTTATTGGCAATACCAGATGCCTTTGACTGAATAGGCATAGGCACATATGATACAGATATGCCTCATTCAAACAGCTTGACATCTAAATTAGTCAAGAGCACCTTTGACAACATGTTTTTTGTAATAACACAGTCATAACTGAACTGGAAATATGTTAATCATATCTACATAATTCGACTCTCATGAGAGAAAACCTGTTATGGGTTAAGTTATGTCTTCTCTTTATATGGAACATTTCTGCAACCCCATACATTGCTTTTAACATTATATTTTATAAAATATACTTTGCATAATAGTGTACTACCACAAAAGTAGTTAGAAGCCACTACAGTACAATATATTTGTCTGGGCTCTGTATCTATTAGAAGCAATGTGGCAAAGTCTCCAGTTGTGACCTTGACAATGTCTGCTTTCAGTTTTTGGATGTCTTCTCTCTCTGGTGTGTGGGTATTTAATTTAGCATCTTGTTTTCATACTGTCATCTGAGTCACAAACTGAATTATGCATTATGTTCCAGGCAAGGAAGTAGACAATCTGTGATGCTGCTGCTGCTGCTTTAAGAGTCTGAGGGATGTTGTTGTGATGCACCTGATTTGTGCCCGGAGGTCCTTTGTGTTGTACAAGTTTGGCATCATGTCATGAGTCACGCTCAGGCTCTCTTACTGATGCATGCCTTCATTTGATGGGTCTGTTTTTGGTGTTGAGTGATTTGTGCGCTGACTTCAACAGCAGTAACAATACCGTATTATTCCAGCTGACCCAGATTGAACCGTATATCAACACACAGCAGCAAGAGTCCGTCTGTGGCTTAGTGGAGCGGTAAGGTCCTGACCTGACAGGACCAAGACTCTTATCTTGTCTCTGTAGACTGATGGAGCATTTGTTCTATTGATCACTGATATTGACCCTTGTTGCGTTTCACCCGTCCAGATTTTAGACATCTTCTCTGAGGTTACAGGGTGTAGCAGCCCAGGCAGACGTTAATTGGGATGTGCTGCCTCCGTAGAGCCACATGTGTTATCATAACTCACAGTTTCCCTCTTTAAGAGATCAGGATGTGGAGCAGAGAAGGAGGAGGATGTTTGCTTGGTGGCTGACTCAGCACAAGAAAGAATTGGAGAAGGCTGTGGTCTGGTTGTTAACTTAGATGCAAGGACAGTTTTGTGTTGGTCTGACATTTGCAGTTTTGTGAACGGGCTTCACTACAGCATTGAATCTAATTTATTGAACTGAATATAAATTAAACTGTAAAATCTCTGTTAAAAAAATCTCATTACTTTTTATGTCCTTCAGTACCGATGAAGTGTATACAAGAGGCTGAAAACTACATTTTTAAATGAAATGATCACAACATGGTACAACATAGGGGTAGGTGATATGACAATAAATAGAAGTGTGTACAGTACCATCAGAGATGTTGCTCCACTGTTTACACTGATAACTCTAGGCACTTTAGACAATTGTGGACAATGCTACAAAATCAATAGTAAGGACTACTTTGTGACAATATGGGATTTATGGGACTTTTATACCAATGTGATAATGTATCTTGATTTTACAGGTGATTAAAGCTGCAGTTGGTAACCTCTATGAAAATAACTGTGTCATGTTTGCTCAAACTGTGACTATATTCTGAAAGACGTAGATGTGACGGATAGTCTGTGTCCCTCCTCCTCTTACTACTGCCTCTAATGGCATTTGATAGAACTGACCGAGGTGCACAGAAAACAACAATCAGAGCCAAGGAGCCTTTAATGCCGCTGTCAAACAGGCTTGAGAATTGCGGTCAAACTAGGCAGCGCTAATCAAATATGACTCAAGATTCTGTTACTGCATTGCCTATTTCTCGCTTTAAATGTTTTCAGAAACAAAAAAAAATTCAGTTTACTTTTTACTATTAGGGGTGGGAATCACCAGAGGATCCATGATACGATATTATTGTGATACTTAAGTCGTGATACAATACTATTGCGATTTTAAATTTGTATCGATATGCTGAGTATTGTGATCATTTATTACATTTTTTTAAAACTGCGAATTATGTTCCTAAAGAAAGCCTTTGTCAACATCTGTTTTATTTAATAAGATAACGTTTTCAGTCTGTTCGTCTTACCTCAGCCGTTTTGTTTTTTTTTGCGGCAGAACGTATGTTATTATTCCAGTTGGCTACCGAAAGTTTAATTTGTATTTGTAATATTAATAATTTGCATATTAAAAAATTATTCTTGGCACTGTGTGATGATACAATATTGCCACAAAAAAATATCGCAATATTATGTGATGTCAATTTCCCCCACCCCTACTTTCTATATTAGCCCATGTTCAGTATAGTCAAACACCCCCTTGTATTTTGTCCCGCCCTTTCATCCTGTATGGAGACAGAAAAATGCAGTTTTTGTGTGACGTGGACTCATGCACTATCCTAAATACCCTGAAACTTCCCTGCATGAAATGCACGAGGCTGATTCGACTTTAAAGCACAATTTTTGAATATCAGTAGCATCTGCTGTATTTGTGTCAGGCACTGTGGATGTGTAGAGGAAAAAGTGAAGCTGAGTCACCCTGACCTCTTGCTGACTGTCTCCAAGAGAGAGTGCGTGTGTTCCTGTCTAACGCTGACCCCCCACAACCTCACAAAGTATAGCGGATTTGGAAACACACTGCTAGATGAAAGGTACAGATGGAAGGAAGTCCTCCAAAGGCAGCTCCTGCTGCGTCACGAGCGGCTGGATGTACCTCAACTGTCAGGGTTAGGGTTTAGCCTGGAGGTCTGTTGCTGTGGTTGACTCATCAGAAGCTCGCTGGGCTTCCATTGATGTCAAACCAACGTGCATACTGTAGTCTGCAGAAAGTCCTTAAAAGGACTCAGTAACTATATGCTAATGGCATGGTGTTAACTGTTTGAGGGTTGTGTCCTGCAGCAAGCACTCACTGTAAGGAAATAAGTGTTTTGAAAGACAATTACCAGAACCCCCCCTTCAACTGTGTCCTTTACTGAGTACGGTCATGGGATGATTAGTGTATTCCTGAGAGCTGAGTCAGACAGACGTTGTAAAACCAAACAGCCTGGTAAAAGCCATTAAGATACCATTAAGGTTAGCAGGTTACTGTTGTCAGGGTGAAATATATCTGAAGACCTATGTCAAGAATTTCCTTCCCATTCCCTACAGTTTTGAGGCCCTGTAAGGACATATGAGATGACTGATGAATTGGCATCAATCTGACACCACTCTCCATCCTCACTACTTACTCATTCTTAAACTTGGCATCATGCAGGTCAGATTTGGAGGGCTTACAGCAAAGCCACTGGCTGAATTGTGTGTATGACTTACAAGTATGACCCCCCCGGTCTATTTGCTTTGAGGATTTCTCACACCTCTGGATTATATACTTACTTTTTAGTAGTACCTTGCAGGTCAGAAGTAGGCCAGTGTGACAAATGCATTCCTGAAGTGAATGGGACGGTTTACATTTTGCCAGCCTGCTGACCCTTGAACACTATAGCAGAGCCATGCAATCTCGCTTTCCCCCTGTGTGTGTGTGTGTGTGTGATGAATGACACTGATTGTTTAGGCCTAAATGTATTTAAGAAGCAGGCCCCATACAAAGTCATTGTGTAAAGTTTAGCTATATCAAACAGGTTTTTTAGCATGGCAATAAAACCGTGTTGTAGAAAAACACAACTCATGGTGACTCATAAATTGCATCTTGTACGTGATATCTGTCATGTGTCCAATCATTCCCATCAAAATTCCAGTGAACTTCTACCTACGTATTGCAGGTTAATGGTCTTGTTAACTGGAACTTGCCTTGACTCATGCCTGTTTCATAAAGCAAGGTGCTGCTTGTAGTGATATACCACCAGAGACATACCCAGCTCTGCAGTTCTCAGCTCTGTGGAGGTTTTCTGTCATTTTTTAGCTCACTGTTTGCTAAACAAGGTCAAAAACTGTGCACTACATGCCCAGCCAACTGTAGCAACCTGTTACGTGTGAGGTGTCTTAACCACTAGAATACAAAGACTCCTCATGTTTTCACTCCTTTGTTTCTGTGTGACTGTTACCTCTGGTCCTTACTCTCACCTTTACCACACCAAACCTGAACCTAAAGTAAGACACCCCCAAGCTTATTCCTAAACATGTTACTTAAACACAAACCTTTTACCCCATATGTCAACTTCAAAATCAGTAAAGTATTATCTAAGCATTCAACTCTGCAAACAGGGAGCTACTGCTCAAATAGAACCGTGGTCACGTGACATCTGTCTCAGCTATGTGTGTGCAAACTGCTGACAATCTTGCTTAGTGAATGATAAATAACATGGAGGTCAGCTTTTGTTTTGGTCCTCTGAAATGTTGCTTGTTGACAACAAGTGATATTATACTGATTTGAATATTATACAGAATATCACATGGGTGGAGACTCCTGACAGTCAGGGATAATTTCGCTGACTATTATGCAGCATTGCAGAAGTTATTATAGCCTTAAGGGACAGTTCAGGAAAAATCTGTATTTATAATTTTGCAGTGGACTGTCCTTTTAAGGCTGTTTCTACTGTTTAATTTAATTGTTCAAAGTGTTAGCACTGGCTGATAGTTATTAAAGAACAGATGATCAGTCTGCCTTTGCCACCACCTGACCTGCTGAGGTCCGAACTCTGGGATCCTCGTGTCTCTGTTCTCTAATAGACAAAAGAGAGCATCAAGACCCGTGGGTGGTAACAAGCATCAGGCTGGTGCAGCCTGTAGTCGGGTCTTATTTTGACACAGCAGCTTTATATTCTGTAACGTACATAACAGCTTGTCCTCTTCAGCTATCAGGCTTCAGGAAGCATCTAACAGCTGCTCAGCATATAGCCGTGTACCTCCCTCTAATGTCAGGCCCTTTCACTCCAGTAAACCGTCCTTCCCCCTGGAGACCACATCATATTTCACATTCACTCTCTGGTTGTGTGTGGAGGAGCCCTGGAGCCTTGTTATCGGCCTATCTGGACAAGAGATGAATTCTTGTCTGGTAGGCCTGATGGAGAAACAAGCCCACTAAATGTTCTTTCCCAGAAGAAGGTGAACAAACCTACACAGGCCTTGTCTCCTGGTCTTTTTTTCTGTCAGAGTCGGGCTGGAGATCTGTCTGTGGGTTGAACATAGCTACGCTTCTACCCCTTTAACTGTAACAACCTGTGAATCTGAGTCTTGTTGCTGTGATATTAGTATGGGTAGGTAATTGGAGGGCTTGTATTCGTGCCCCCATGAGGTTATACCTGCTTAATTATACAGAAAGATGCTTAGCTTACACCTGCTTCAGGGACGCTGCCACAGCTGTCTGAACCACTTTCTCAAACACAAGGTGAAATGAGAGTTTGGTTAATGTAGTATTTAAAGCAACAGTTCAATATGTTGTAAAATATGCTTATTAAGTGTTTTTTCTCCTAGACTAAGATGATAAGATTGACCGGTGTCATGTCTGTGCATTGAGTACAGAGCTGTAGATGTGATGTGGTTAGCTTAGCCTAGCATAAAGGCTGGAGACAGAGGGATACACCTTGACTGGCTCTGTCCGAAGTCCAAAAATATACCCACCAACACCTCTACTTATAGGTAGGGATGTCAGTTTTGGTTAATTTTGCTTTCAATAGCCCTACACCTATTAACTGGTACTAACTGGTTAATTTTTTTAGAAAACAAAACAAAACAGGAAATACAAAAGGTGCTTTCCTTTTAGTCCGGTGCTCTCTAATGATTCAGTTAGCTGTAGTGCTGCATTTAAAAGAGCTGGTGGTGACATTTTTAATGTTTTGTTATGTAAATGTCTTGTTTTTTTATTTTATTTTGGCTTTGCTGACAGACAGCCAGCTAGCTGTGTTAACGTGGAAAGATGGAGCCCACTGTCCACTCTCGAGTCTCTGCTGGTTAGCTAACGGTAGTCGCTCTGCACTGCACACCACTTGTTTGGATTTGAGCTAGCTAGTGGTGCCGCTCATTTGGTGAGATGATGTTATTGCGGAAATATGGTGGCCACCCTCTGGTTTGCCAACAGGTTGCCCCAATGAGTATGAGGCTTTGTTTTGAGGCGCAAAACCCATTTCGCATTGTTAACTTCGTCGTCAGCACCACTGCCCTGACACTGCTAACAGTGCTAACATAGCTAACAGTGGTGACATAGTTAACAATGCTGAAGGAAGTCTACAACTCAAAATTGAGCTGTTTACTTGCTGGGGCGACTAAAGTGACGCCAGAGGGTGTACACAATTTTTCTGCAGCAATGCTGTTGGGTCAGGACAGCATGACTAACGTTAATCACCAACTAAATGGTGTTGCTAGCTAGCTCTGACCAGACCCAGGTGGTGCACAGTGCAACAAACAAAACAGTTGCAAAATTAACCTATATACAGACATGAGTAACTGTTCAAAAATATCCACTGTGGTTAACCTCTTGTTGTACATTGTACTGTATTGAATTTGTTTAACCTGTACATCAACAAAAACGGTTTCTTGACATCTACATGGCTAGTTTTTTTGTGCAGTGTCTTAGGTGAGGAGGTTGCCAGGTATGATCGGTGAACACAGGTGTTGGTTTTGGTCTCTCTGTAGGTAGGGTGATGCCAAACCCGATCAGGCGTTTGTCTTTACAACATGCGATTCCCCTAAAATGTAGTACTTTTTTATTTTCTGTTACAGAAAAATAAAACATGATTACTTAAACTTAAGCTTTTTGGTAGGTCTGTGGCTACGCTTGACCAGTTTTTCAGGTTGTTGTTACAGTATCAATAAAGTGATTTTGAATAGATAATTAAGACTGACAAAGTGATACAAAAATGTTATTTAAGGATACACATGTAGTTATGGCCAATAGCTAGAAATGAAGGCAAAGTAGTGTCTTGGAAAATCTAAGTAAGTAATTAGTAAGTAATATAACACAAGGCATGACATTTTTTGGAAAAAGAATGGGCCGTTTTTTGAAGAAATGTAGCCCTAATTTCATAAATTAGTCTCAACTTTGTGTTTCTTTTGGTTCTACAACAGCAACAAGAATTTCCTGTTGGCATTTATCAAAGCTTGTGACTTCTCACATTGGAATTAAATTCATTGGGGTGCTGCATGTATGGTGTATCTACTCCACCTCCTTCCATGTTAATCCATCCCCCCCACTGTCTGTTTAGATGTAGAAACATGACTTAAAGCCAAGTACTTTTCATCTAGTGTTTAAATCGGTGCTGCACCTGTCAAACACTTGATTCGACTCCCACCTGCATCTTGTAATTTGTGACAGCCAGGGACTAAAGAGTAATTTGGGAGGAATCTGTTTTCATGCTTTCTTCTGTAAAGCTATCAGCATCATCCTTCATGGCTCTGTGTGGGTGTTCAGTTACCTTTCTACTGGATCAGCCTGCAGCTCTGCGCAGGAAAGCCGACCTTCCTCTGGTCCTGGGTGTGCTGAACTATTTAGTGGATCTGGCATGAGGGAGATGAAATGATTGAGCAATGTGAGGCTGGGAAGAAAGCCACTCTTACAGCGCATATTCTCACGCTACTGTCTGTTTGATGTGCATGTGTGTGTAATCCAGACTTTATTTTGCGTCGTCAGTTTGGGACATATTTACAAGTTTTCTTGATGGGTTTGACGTGCAGATGGGGGAAATAAACTTTTTGGAGCTTTTGCAAGTTAGCTCAGCTGAAAATACAGGTGTAGCTTCTTTTTAAACAAAAATGTAACCTTTCTGCCCAAACTTCATACCTTCATATTATTGATTATGCAACTGCAAAGTGAGTCAAAGAATCAAATGCAGCAGTAATGCAACAATGCAAACATGGGATTTCGGTTTCTGTCTGAGCAAAAGCAAGAATCAGATAACGAGGTGAGTATGCACTCACTTGCTAAACTTCATACCAATAAGGATAGCTGATATTTGTGTACCTGCTCTCCACAGTCCTCAGTTTACAGTCAACCTATTGGGTATCCAGCTCTGGTTGTTTATTTAGTGAGACTATAACCTAGTTCTCAATTGCAACTGGAGCCTTCAGGATTACGAGGTCCCTGCAGCTGCTTTGCTGCACTCTGACAGGCTGTCACAAGTCTGAATCTGAGGAGCTGAGAGTGCTGGAGAAAGGTCAAGGCATCCGCAGGTCTAGATAGGCGATAGGGAGTTCTTAGCGAGTCATTGTTGATGCAGAGAGCACTGCCGGTAGCTCATTCTGCTGATTCCCTCATCTTCCAATCCCTACACATCCCGCAGCTTGTTTACCATCTAAACTGCTCACGATCGCGCCCACGCACTGAGATTAGAGAAAGCAAGTGTGGATGTGACAGGATTACGGCTTGTGCTGGCTGTGTCACCGTTGCATGTCTTGTCAAAGCTTTGCATGGCAGCCATCAGTGTCTTTGGTCTTGCCAGACGATATTGATCATCTTCAAATGATGCACTAATGATGGTAAATCTGGAAGAAATAAATGTCAGAATGTTGAATAAAGTATGTCCACATGGCAGACTGCGCCTGGGATGTTGTTGTTGTTGTCGCTGTTGTTTTGGCAGTGTTTTGGTAATGTGTTTTTCCTCAGTGAAATGTAGTTTGTTCTTGCTGTTCCACTGCTTATTTTCATTAACTTTTTTAATAATGAGAATATTACAGCTTTTCTTGCTGTTTCTATTGTTTTTGCATGTTGACATCAATTTACACTTTGTGTGTAGGGCCGGGCGATATGGAGAAAATCAAATAACAGTTTTTTGACCAAATACCTCAAATCAGTTATGTGGATATTAGGGCTGTACCCAAATAGGAATAATGTCAGTTGAATCAAATTTGACTGTTCAATATGATAATTCAGCAATTTTTTTTCATATAAGGTTTTAAGATTTGAACAGGCTCAGTGAGATGTTCAGTCCGACAGCAGTAGTCACATAATATAAGAAACGAGCTAACTGTGCTAACAACAAATCAGAAACGTGCAACAACATTTTTTGCTGACACTAGATGTCAAACAGAAGCCAGAGACTGTGCCGTATTAAGTTGCTGTGAGCTGTAAATTCACCACTTCTAAGCAGAAGAGAGAAGATAATGTTATTTCAAAGCCTTATAGTGCAGAGTCTCTCCTACTCCATGCCACTGCAGCCTGTACATTGAGCAGCATGAAAGTCAAGAGTTCTCATTCCTCTGCAAAATCTGGGGACCAAAACGTCCCAAGAAGTACACTGCACAGCACATTGATTGGCCCAAAAAAATTGACAGTCTCAGTCATCTTAGGGGTCTCCAAATGATGATTAGAATCTCTCATGGACAGTTTAATTCCCTTTTCATTCGGAATGAAAGTTCATTCCTATTAAAAGTGATCTTGTAAACACCTAATTCGGAATGAAAATTGCCAATGTGATTGAAAATTCAATCCGATGTAAGGGGCTGGAATTTTCTGTTTCTAATTCTGAATGAAAGAATTTCTTGCACTTGTACTCATTCCTCTTTAAGTTCATTCCGGTCTTTCTGCGCATGCTTGTGTCCTTGCCCTTCTCACGCAATGACGTATATAGCGCGCATAGCAACGGGCTGAGGTAGAGCAGTTGGACTCGTTGCACTCACCGGTTTCCATTCGCCACAGCACGGTCTTCTATCTCCCCTCTTCGACCTTCTGACTCCCTTCTCCTCCTCAACAGACGAAGCATTAGCAGAACAAGGTTGTGGTCGTACTGCTGCTTCAAGAATATAAGCAAAACAAGCCCGAAAAAGGCACAAAGAATGGCGTCGTCAAGCATCTTGTTATCCGGAACGAGGACTACAGTGTTTTCTCCCGGTAAACGTAAACACGTAACATCCGCCCCGCCCCCTATCCAATAAGAAACCTTCCCTGCCCCAAACCTTGCGCGGACCCGAATACAGGCGATTAAAAGGCGATTAAGCTGATCTCCCGTGTAAACCCTCATTCGGAATAAATATTTTCCATGTAACCTACCTGGAAAGACTTTAATTCCGAATGATTTCATTCAGATTTATTTCATTCTGAATGAGAATCAGAAATAAAAGGTCAGAAATATTATGTTCGATTTTGTCTTCCCGGTCCTAACATTAACGCAGTGCTTTATAGGAGAATTAAAAATATTGAGATATATACTGTGTATCGAGATACAGCCAAAAAATATTGTGATATAATTTTCGGACCATATCAGCCCTAGGCAGCCCCTGTGGATATAATGACAAAGTGCGTAAAGGCAAATAAGAGAACAACTAGGACAGTCTGGTAATTACAGAAAATTACATCACTTTAAAACCAGAAAAAAACAACACTTATGTTACGGTATCCCAGATATGAGATTATATCTAGTCTCATATCACAAAATCAATTTGATAAAGATATAGTGCCTAGCTCTACATGTGTGTGTATAAACCCCACACTTGTAAATCAGTTTCTAAAATAAAAGAAGAGACATACGCTCACAGACATCTGTGACTTCATTATTACATTTCTCCTCTGACAGGTGTCAGAATCAGTATTTCAAGTTTTTCCCTTACGACAAATGAGGACAAATCTCCACTGTTATAAAAAGTATTCATAATGTCATTCACTCTATCAGTTCAGTCAACCCTGGCAAGAAATCACACGATGTCAGCAGCGGGAGTATTAGTCCATTTCCCATTTTTTCTTTGCTAGTTTCCAGCCTGCGTGGTTGTCACATTCAACACCCACCTACGCACACTAGAACTCTGTCCGTTTGTTGAGCGTCTTCGAAGTTTAACTGTTGGCTTTGTAATTAATATGGTGAAGAGAGGAGAGTTACTGTAGTTTCCCATGGCCTGCCAGAATAAGAAACATACCATGGGGTAGCCTTTGTATATTAAATGTGTGATCTAGTTATGCGGCCTTCGAAGGTTAGTTTTTGTGTCTCGGCCCAGCTGTTTATATTCCTGTCCATCATCCTTTCACGTCCGAACACACAGAGAGAAAAAGGAGTCTAGTCGAGATGTTTGGTTTGTCAGGAAAAAATGGAACTCTGATTGACGTGTTAGATATTATTGGATGTACTACAGCCTAATTCTTATCAGTCTTTGGATTATTTAGATTGTCTTTTTTTTCTCTTACAGTTTCTCAGTTCAGTTTAACGGGTCCTGTAGCCGGTCTGAGGCATCCTCTCTTTCTCTCCTGCATACCTCCATTCCACAATGGTCATGACTAAGCCTTGGAGACTAGTCTGTGTTGACTGTGTTTGCCCACCGCTCTCAGGTTACACTTCCTAGTTTGCAGGGAAGGACGGATGTGAGTATATGAGTAACCAGATACATGCCTCCATCTCACTCCACGCTCTGGTGTGAAGTATGCAAATCAACAACAGAGATAGCCAAATGTTAAAATCCATGGAGATTTTTATGAGCGGTGCTATTGATAGCTGTGCTTTACAGCGTTCTTGCATTTTTCCCCTTAATACCCTCTTGTGGTTGTCTGTGTTTATGGTTACATAGCTGCGGTGCCGGCTCTGCTCTTGTTATGAAAGGTATGAAGGTGGGAAAAGTGGCATTTGAGTTGGGATTTGACATGTTTCCTAAATCAAATAGCTGCGGCAAGTGCTGGCAGGCAGCTCTAATCAGCCATGTTTGACACCCACCCTTAAGCTGTACGTCTAGGCACAGGCTCACACTCCCCTGAATCCGTTGCTAATATGAATTTCATAAGACCTTTGTCATCAGTAAATACTCCCCTGAGTCGTCTCAGACAGAGATTTGATGTTAATTTTTCCATTGGCTATGCTTTTTTTGCACTTTGAAACCAATCCATTTGAAATCCCCTGTCATGGTTGGAATGGGTGTGATATAGGCCAGTAGATATGGAAATGTAATGGGGCTCAGATTCAGTTAAACCTTCTCTCGTTTTTAGCACAGAATTGAGGAATTTCCATGATAATACAACTGAGCAGACTGGAACCAGTATAAATCTTGGAGTACTACCCAGGGTTTCCCACAAATTCATTTGCCACAAAATCAGCATTCATTTTCTGTTTTTGGAGGTGGGCCGTTAATTCGGGGCACTGTTGGAATACTGTAAAACTTCAATTAATAGCCCAGGCTATTATTTGCTAAAATCACTGATATCAACAGGCCTATATTTGGGACAAGCATCTATATGGGACAGGCCTTTGATTCTGTTAACACAAAACTGTTAATCAGCAAAGATCGGGAAACACAATCAAATCGTTTATTGAAACCAGTATGAATATTACTTGTTTAAAAATTAGGCTTCAGATAATATAAAGACTAAAGGAATATGAAAAACTTATAGGGTAATCAAGGAATAGACAGATAATTTGAGGTAGCCAGCAACCTGGTTTTATACATCCGTAGGAACTTATATATATATATATAAAAAAAAAAAAGCACTGCTTGGCAACCAGACCAGGCGTCTAATTGAGACAGGCCTTTATTTATCAAAATGTGTAGGCACACCGGGCTAGTGAAAGGGACTAGGACTAGGCTCTCAGTTGAAATTTTAAATGCTTTTCAGTTATTCAGAATGCCGTGCTCTTGGAGCGCGGAGCATACTCTGGGCACACACAGAGCAGCAGAACGCAAGGGTGCAACGAAAATGAAACTAAACTGTTGGTTAATCCATATAGAAATAGAATGCTCTTTTTCTTAGAACAACAGCGGTCTCATTTAAGTGTTGTCTATCACTTTCCCAGCCTTCTTGGGTGGCTGCATTTCTATGGAAACTGCACACTCCGTGTTACCAGCTGGGTCTAATTTGCAGCAACAGAAGCCCCCCTTGAACTTGGTATTAAACCTGAGTGCAATATTGTTGTCTTTTTAGTCTTATATTGTAGTCTTTATCATGCAAGTTGACATTGTGATGACGAAAAAACAATGTGTTGTACACCCTAACTTCTTAGCTGTTCTATTACAGTTTAAAGCTAGACAAAAAGTAGGTTGTAATGTTGTCAGAAATATTGATTTATTTATACCTATCAATTCTGAATATCTGAAATGGTTTCAATGCTTATTTTCCACAGTATTGATAGACCATTACCAATAGAGATGTACCGATACCACTTTTTCCTTCCCGATACCGATTCCGATCCCTGAACCTTAGGTATCTGCCGATACTGAGTACCGATCCAATACCAGCGCATAAAATAAAAATGGATGGGATATGAATCGTTGTATGTCTCAACTCCTAAAACTCGTAGAATGAATGCCATAAAACTTTTTTAAATTATTTTTATTCAGTGTTGACACAGATCAAGACACCTGTTAAAGTGCAGCCACACAATTTGGTAAAAAAGACATTTTAAAGGCTACAGTAGAATGCTTTTTAAACTCCGCTCCATTTCTGTTTTGTTTGCCTGTAGCGTGCGTATGCGTAATGACGTGTGGCATTACATGGTATCGGATTGGTCATAGGCTGTACTCGCTGATACCCGATGCCGCATTTTAGGCAGTATTGGAGGCATTTCCGATACTGGTATCGGTATAACTCTAATTACCAACTGCACTTTCATGCTCTCTCTTATTGTTAATTGTGTACTAGTGTTCAAAATTCCAGTATTGTGACAACACTGGTAGGTGGTATGAACAGTTTTTACTACCATTTCTGTACTGCAAAGTCAAGCACATATCCATATTTGCATAGATAGCTTAAAGTTCTCACTTCTGAAGGACTGTACTTTTCTTATTAAATGAAAAGAATTTCAGATGAAAAGGACATGAAGTACTTGCACTGCATTTTTTAATTGCCTCTCATAAAACAATGAAGAGGATCCGTTTGAAGGGAAGCACGCAGTGGTTTGACAGGAAAGAGAGAAGATGGCACATGCTTCCAGTGATGAGGCTGGCACAAACGCAGGATGCTGCACGTACTCGTTGTCCTTTAAGTCCCAGATGTGATGAATGTGACCGAGAACATGATGTTTTTCCCCTGCACTGAGCATTAATGTGTCAGTCTGCTTAGCGTTTAGGAGACGGCAACATGGAAATCATATGTTTATCGGCTCAGGGGTTGATCTGTTTGTTGGTGTCGGTGAAAATCTGCGTCGGCTGTGGAAGCTAAAAATGAAGTGCTCAGCTGTGCAGTGCAGCCCGCCTGTCAGAAGCAGAAGTGATTCAAAAGCCAGATGGTTTGGAGACGGCCTCTGCCAGAAGTGAGTTGAGTTTCAGTCAACAAATGTTTGTGTGCTCTGTGAGCTCGGAGGCTTTGTCTGCTGATGTGAAGTTGTGAATAGAGACACAACTGTCTGCGCTCCTGTTGGCTGGTCCTGTGTATATGAATAGCAGCACTGAGCTTAGTGTTTGCGTAGAGGCATAATGAATATATATATGGACAATAACAGATATCAAAGGGTGTAACACAGCTATTCAGTCACCTTGTTGACTTAAGCTTCACGTGTATTATCATTCTGTTGGCACGCTGTGATAATGTTTGGAGTGACGATCCATTATAACCCTCATTTTAGGTATTTATGTTTCTACCAGTTTTTGATCTTCTGATTTCCACAAACACTCTGTACACCACTGTTTATAGACTTGAGTCTGAATGATACCCTCAGACTTAGCTTGCGGCATTTACCCCGAGGCTTTGAATTCCCTTCTTTTGTTTACAGTGAGGGTTTACAGGCAGACACAGTGACGATGAGCATCCCTGACAAAGCTCCACTTCTTTTGAAATATGAATAAAAGAATACACTTGGAAGAAATGACAGGCTGGTGCTCTTAACTATGTGGGCAAACAGCCTAATTTTATGAATGGACTTGTTTTTTCTGCATCTTGCTTACACCTTAGTTGGTATGCACAGCTGTGCAAAGGGGCAGACACGCACACACTCACACACACTCTCAAACTCCTTTGATGAGTAAATAGTAGCTGGAGGCATCACTGTGAGGGTACCAAATCAATGTGGGACTTTGGGATTGCCATGTATGGCTCAGTATTTGTATCCTTATTGGGTTACCCACATATTCATAACATTTGAAAGTTTGCTTTTTGATTTCAGAATAAATAATCACACATGTTGGACATATGGCATGATGTCAGACAGTTGTGTTCAGAGTAAACTAGAAAAATGAGTAAAAAGAGGATAAAGAAGCAGGTATGGTGAAAATGCTAAGAAGGATTTATCATGTAAGATTTTTTGTCAGATTTTAAGCTATTTGATTACAAGATAACTAGAGCAGTAGGTAGGCGTGGGCAGTATCTGTTCTTTCATACCTTCATAACCGCCTGACACTTCACTAGGTTGTACAGTATATGACCATATTTGTACAAAAAAAATCAAACAGCTGGCGCCTCCTGACAGATATATGCAGGCTTTACAGCTGTTCTTTTTTTCCCCGCCATCTCTCTTGTTGCTGGCCTGCTTTTTAATAGTCCTGTAACATTTTACCCACTTCTGCAGTCACCATCTTTCTCAGCTCAGCTGCCTGTTCCACAAATAGACTGACCTCTGGTGGCCCATACTGTGCACTGCATCGCCTTATTACAGCATCTCCGTATCAGTTTGATAAAAAGAGGAGCATATGTATTTTTGACGGTTTTGAAAATGATACTGTTGGATTACTGAATACCCCGCTATGCCTTGAGACGGGGAAGCTGTGGCTCAGGGGTAGAGTGGGTCGTCCACCAATTGGAAGATCAGCGGTTCGATCCCCGGCTCCTCCAGTCTGCAATTGACAGTCTACTGAACCCCAAATTGCTCCTGATGGCTGTTTCATCATGTAGTGAGGGTGTTAAAAACTGAGTAGCAGATGGCACCTTGTAGGGTAGCCTCAGCCAGCAGTGTGTGAATGTGTGAATGTGACTCATAGTGTAAAAAGTGCTTTGAGTGGTTGGATGACTAGAAAGGCGCTATACAAGTGCAGGTCCATTTACCATTTAAAACCTTGATACTGCCCAACTAGCTGCTAGTGATGATTATTTTTTATTATCCAAAAAATAGTTTGACTCAATCTCAATGGGACTTCGTGGTTAAATAAAGGTTAAAGAAATAAAATGTGAAGCTACAGCCAGGACACAGTTAGTTTAGCTTAGCTTAGCTTAGCGTACAGACTGAAAGCAGGGGAAACGGCTAACCAGGATCTAAGTAAAGTATCTCTGTTTGTTTCATAGCTACAAAATCCAAAGTTGAGGTTTTTATGCATTTTCTTTTACATGATAATGGTGGTGAACTTTCCCTAGTTGCTAGCCTGAATATAATGGACAATAAAGAGTTAACTACTCAACCTTTGTTGTCATTGTGATCTATTTACAGCCTGCAGGCAGCCTCTGAATAGACCACACCTGCTGCTGCATTTCTCTGTAATTAGCATTATAGTCAAACTATAATGTAGCCATCTCCAGTGACTTATCATAATGAGCACAAGAGGGATGTTAAGGTGATCGTTAACTGCAGAGAACAAAGACAAAATGGCAGCTGTCATAAGGCGAACAGGAAGAAATAAGCAGAGACACAAAACAGTCAGATCCAGCAGTCATTACAGGTTTTTTGCAACTGGTGAATATGGTTTGATGGACTAAATGTTCTGCTTGTACATCCATTATTGTGAAGACCTCTACCGCTCAGGGAGAAAGATCACATTGCATCCTGCAATCTCTCCTGCTCTCTGCCAAGTATCCTGATGGATGAGAGGAGGAGGTGAATCGGGATATCGCTTTCATCTCCAGGGTGTCCTCCAAGCATCAGTCATGCCTGAGCTGGACACTGACTAGGGACGAAATGTTATTTAAGGACAAACACTGACACAGACACAGCTTACAGTCAGCCCAGTTATTCAGCGTCATTATGGCGGATAAGCAATTAACTTAACCTGTTTACCTCAAAGCCTCTGTGTTGTTTTTTAACTGACCGTGTCAGAGAGCAGCACATTGTGCTTAGTATTCTGCTCTTTGTTAAATGATGGACAGAGAAAATGACATGTTTTTGGAGCCAATATTTTTCACTGTTATCTATGTTTTTTTATTAAGACTGTGGCTTTGATCCTGTTTAGGTGCAGACAAAAAAAGGGAATAATGTAGTATTCCAGGTTGTTTTTTTATTTCTACAGTGACCAAACTAGCAAAAATACCACAAATTGTGATTAACATTAATTTACAATATGCTTAGCTTTGAAATCTACTCTAATATATAGTCTGTTATTTGTTACTACTGGGAATAGTGGCAGTGATAACAGTGTGTAAATGCAGTGCTGTCAAACGTGTAGCCTAGTGGCCTAATCTCTGGCTCTATTTTTAGATTAGAGGATGATGTAATGCAGCCAGTATAAAGCAAAGGCATGCTGTGTGTGCGAGTGTGTGTGTGCATACTGGGGGGGGGTTGATGCTGTGTGTGTAAATTCTTGTGTGAATTCTGTGAATGCGTGAAATCCTGGCGGTGGCTCATCCAGATGTCAGGAGATTTTGAGTGCGTGCTGAAGCAAAGCTCCTTTGATTTTTGTTCCGTTTATTATCCACTTATAATAGTTTTGTTGGAATTTTTGAATCGTAGAAAAACTAAAGAAACAGTTGTCCTTTTCATAACCCCCCCCCCCCCCTTGCTTGATACTATTAATGTCACATTGCTGCTACTGTGGCCAGTAATGTAAATGTGATAATCCGTCACCATGCTCTGCCCAACAGAAACACATGCTGCAGCATTTATTTTTGAGTGAGCGTATGGGTCTCTGCAGGAGGCTACTATTATTCAAATTATAGGCCAGGTTTATTGTTGGCATTAAGCTGAGTCAGGGTGTAGCATGTCACAACAGACCTGCCTGAGCTGCACTATCTTTTGACATCACACAAACACACACTGTGACACAGCATGTCAGTAAGTTGCATTTCCTTCAAAGAGCTCAAACTGCGTTGGATGTTTACCGCTAGATGTGTGTCATAAAGGTTATAGTACCCTCTCATCTCTCATGCGTTGCCATAAACTGTGTGTCCTCACAGTAAAACGAAAAGCCCGCAGAGGGAACCCCTTCGATCCCTGCTATGAACGGAGGAAGTAGCAAAGCAAGAGGTTCAAGTTGGATCTTGCAAAAAAGATTTGATTTCATCGTGAAGTGATTTATTGCCCCTCTGAAACTGTTCTCCCAAGCTCCTGCTCTGTTTGATGTATCTTCTTTTTAACTATGAGGCTTTGAGCGAGGAGTTTGAGGTGACCTGCTTTCTTCTGCTCTGCCTCATAAAACAGCCTTGGTGCTGATGAATTGTGATCTCTTTGCTTGTCTCCTGACATTATGTTGAAAACCATTAGCAGGGTCAAAGAGCAGAGTGTAAGAACTTAGGGCAGAGGACCTGTTTTGTTTTAAGATACTCCTGTCGGGCTTATTGGGATTGATAAGATTACAATTTACATACCTACTGAGAGTCTGACTGTGGCCTATTTTTGTGTAGAAAATAACCTTGAAACTGTCTGTTATCTTGGTTCGTTAGTGGCGTGCTATCACAGGCCCCACCAGCACTTGCTACACACTAAAGAAACTGCAAGCCTGACTGAATCTCCATCTGCTCTGAAATCAACCACAGCATCTCAAGTCTTTGTGGAAATGAACAGGAACAGGCTTCAGATGCCTGATGACTATTTGAGTGACGTTTATGTATTTGCCCTGCCTGTTTCCACAGTCATTATTATTGACTAGAGAATTAAGGACGATCGATTCAGTCATTTGTAATAAACATTGGCTGTTTCGATGACACCCAGTCGATCAGAGGATCCCTGTTATGCCTGTGTGATCAGTGTTGTTGATGCTGACTGTTAAACAGAGGGACCAGTGTTAGACAGTATTTTGCATATAAGCTACTAAAATGATGTGACGCACATACGTTACCACAAACCGCAACCGCTGCAGGTGCAGATTTTTAAAAAATATTTTTTTAAGTGCTTGTCAAGCCTTGTATTTACTCACAGATGAAATAATTTAACAGGTTACCTAACTGCTCGTGTTGGAAGAGGCCCTTTCCGTCCGTGCTGGCAGTGCAGCGTTCAGCCCTGATCCTGACTGACTGAGGCAGAGCCAAACCCCAGAGCCTGCTGTTTTCACTACACTGAGGAGTTGGCAATGTGTGAAAAGGAGGCCAGCTGACCTCTGTACCTGCCTCCCTTTCATCATGTGTTGCCACTGGGACCGGCTGGGACGACACTGGTCTTCATGAACTAGCTCAACATCCTGGACAGCCCAGTACAAAGCTCGAGAGTTCACAGAGAAAGAGGCTGACAGTGTAAATATCACTGTGTGTTGCTCGGGATTTCAGTAACTGAGTCCTGTCTTAACCTGAATGTTGACTCTGTCCTTGGAGCAAAAGATTAGGTCCTACACATAAATGTTTAACCCTTTAATGTCTTACATTAATCTGTACTGTAAATGAAAATAAACAATATAACAGATGATTTTTTTACACACACGGACTGTGTATCCCAAAGGAATAGTTTGATATTTTGGGAAACACACATTTACTTTCCTGCAAAGATTTTCACTGTTATATTTGCACAGTATATATGAAGCTAGAGCCAAGAGACAATTATCTTAGCTTAGTCAAGCTTAGCTTTGCTTGGTGTAAAGACCAGGTGCCCAGGAGGGCGCCAGACTTTGAAGCCAATTTGACATAGTGGCCAAATTGTGTAACTACAACTTTCGGGTCTGTCATATGATGCCATTGGGCACAAACGTTTTTTCCCCATAAAATTATATTGGGAAAGAAAAGTCTGTAAATCAGTGGATGCTTTTTTTCAAGTGTCACAACCCCCGTGAAATGACTTGTTTCAGTATAAAGCCCAGTTCAGACCAAAGATTTGCAACGAGACGAAACCGCTTTAGAACGTTGCAGAGAAAAGTTGCTGCAGTGTGAACTGGCCGGTCTGAGCTCGACTCAAGGCGGCTGATTGTGGCACCTGCAACTCAGCTGGTTATATTGCCATTGGCTGGTTTCAGAACGTAAAGCATGTCACCCGTTTCAACAGCCAGTCATCCTTGCTGTGCCCTCTATTTCTGCTCTCACAGTGTGTTGGTGTCAGACGGTGGGTCGCTACTTCTGCTTGCTGTATGTGCTTATCTCCTCCCCACATTCTGATTGACTGATTAATTGGTAGCGGTTATTCATATTTCTGTGGCGTATTTATTACAAATACAGTCCATCTGATGCTTGTTTTGTTTAATTTGCTACAAATGCAACTGCAGCCAGTATCTCACTATCACTCACTATCACTATTCTTATTCATATTTCAGGAAGCTACAAATTATATTCAGCCACAAAATAAGCCTGAAAAGCTGGAAATCAGAACAGAAGTACAGAGATTTGTTGCATAGAGATGATACACCGTCTCATCTAGTTGCATTGGTCTGAACTGACAGTAGTAGTAGTAGTTGTTGCCTGTTTCAACTCATCTTGTTGCGAATCTTTGGTCTGAGCTGAAGAATTGTATCCATTTGGTCCAGTATCATTTGAAAAGTCTAAAAGGGCTGATGAGTAAATCATTTTATCGTCATCCAAGTTAGTGGTGTGCTTAACCGAAAGTAGATGGCTCGGTCGGTGAAAGTTAGCTGTTTGAGTAGCAAAGTCTCTGGTGTGTTTGCTATTTTGGCCCAATGATGCAGAAAATCCAGATACTTTCACATCTGGGAAGTTGACCTTTTTTGCCTTCTGTGCCAATGAGCAGTTTTTATTGGACTGAAAGGGGCCCCACCTCCAATGCTGTATCTAGTTCTCTTTATCATCCGTTGTACAAACTGGAAACAGCTAGCTTGGCTCTGTCTAATGGTAACACAATCTCCCCAACAGCACCTCTAAAGCTCTCAAACTAATATGTTGCATCTTGTTTGTTTATTCTGTACAAAAACTGACATGATAATATGTTAATTAGTGAGCTTTAGAGGCACTGGTTGGCAGATTTTGTTGCTTGTTTCTAGTCTTTTTACGAAGTTAACAGTCTCCTGGCAGTAACTAATATGATATGAAAATGTAAACAGGTTTGCCAACATGTCAAATCATTTCTTTAAAGTTTTGTTTTACTAATTGATGCTTATTCTTAGAAGAGCCTTTCTGTGTGCTTAATGGCAGAGAGTTACGTATCCAAATTGCTGAGCCACTGTGAACCTCTAACAAGCAAAGCAAGTTTCTGCACCGTTGCCCTGGGGAGCTAATGCAAACCAGAGCCCTTTTTTTTCTCAGCCACCATTGCCACTTTTGTCTTCGAGCTTTGTGGCATTTCTTTCATCCTTTTCTTCTCCATTATCTGCCTCTTATTTTTTTGTTGCTGATGTTGAGTAATGCTTGCCTTGTAAAGGCTACCTATGCTATTACATACAGTTAGAGTTAAAGTCTGAGAGCTTATCAGACACTCCACTCATGACAGCTGAGCCACAGACGCCAGACAACATGAATGATCTGGTCCCCCTGGGGGTGAAAACGCCTAGCACATAAAATAGCACTGCTGCAAGTCATAGCAGGTAAATCACCAGCAGAAAGGTCAACTTTCACTCAGTATGTACTTAGGAAGCTATAGCAAACCTGCATCTCTGGTTTCTTGAAACATTGTTCCAATGCCAAATCATTTTCTTGAATGAGTTTAATTTTGTTTTGACCATTTCCTGCATCTCGAGTAATTTGTGCCACACAGACATGTCCAACACCCGTGCCCTGAGTGTTTCCTGTTTGGCTTTGTGTGGGTTCAGTGCCCGTCTTGTGTCCAGCAGCCTCATTCCTGGACAGATAAGAGTTTTTTTTAGGTCATGTAACTGCAGAAGAATGACAGCGAGACCTTAAATGACCTGGTCTTTATCCTCAGTTGCTTTGATGCATGTCTGACCAGCTGTCATGCTTGTGATTGTCTAGTTAGAGAAGATTGGGGGCCGTTCATTAAGAGGGGGAACTCAACTCGATGACTTGTGTCTAATTAATGCTTCTGTTTATGTTGGATTGGGCAGTGTTGATATCAGTCAAGTATTCGAAAGCTGTTATCTTGTAAGTTTGTTTTTCTGCACTACATTCTATGATTCACTGAGTTTTCTGTCTCTCCCTCTTACAGAATAAAGATGCCTGAGGCTGGAAGTTAGAGCCCTCCACCAGAGAGTGTGTTCCAGGGCTGGGGCTGGACCCAGAGACCCCTGCCTAGGGGGTGAAGGGCCCTCACAGCCCTGTGTGAGTCTGGACTATGGGGGATGGAGGTGCCGGTGCAACTGGAGGAGATGGGGTGAATAAGGCCCATGTCCTGTTCGACAACTTCGTCCAGGGGACCACATGCAAGGGGACGCTCAAGGCCTTCCAGGAGCTGTGCGACTACCTGGAAGTCAAGCCCGGCGAGTACAGGATCTTCTATCACAAGCTCAAGTCCAAACTCAACTACTGGAAGGCCAAGGCACTCTGGGCAAAGTTAGACAAGAGGGCCTGCCAGAAGGAGTACAAGAAGGGCCGTGTCTGTGCCAACTCAAAGGTAAGCCTGAATCATGACCAACTGAATAGTTCATTTAAGGGCAGCTTTACTTCTTCGTGGCTTCAGTTCAGTGAGAGCTAAAATTTAATCCTGGATGTTAAGAATCATGTAATGTGATGCCTGTGTTTACCAGCCAGGCTGGTGTGTGATTGCTTTATGTGAAAGGACACTGCAGGGACACTTTTTAATCTCAGTTGAGTTCATTTCAGTTCACTCTTAGATACCTGATTCAGCACCTCCTCTAGTTTGCAGTGTATACAACCGCAAAATGAGGTTTGAGGCTGATAAAGTGGCTGTATTATTTTTGTTGAAAAGTTGAATAGTTGAATTAAAAGACTAGGTTTTGTAAATAAAGTTAAATTAAAAGGAATACTGCACCGATTTTTCAACCAGCTCAACTGTGGTAAACTTCCTTCCATCTAAGATTATGTTTGTGCCCTGTTCGGCAGTAATATGAGAGTTTCTGAACAGGAAGTGGGTGCCATATTGCTTCCTGTATAGTGAAAATGAAGGCCGAAAAAACTGAAATCAAATGGTAAAAGTAAGCAGGGCTGATCAAACATAAACCAAGATGCTGTTACTGACTTGTATATTTCCATGCTTCCAAATTAGCATACCATTACCGTTAATTTAGCTAGCTTACCGTTACCTGTAACACGAGATTGTTTGCTAACAGCCGGCCGCCATCATGTCAAACTGACGATTATATCACCCACCAACAGGAGCGTTTACTGGTTCAATGCAGCACAGTGCATTCTGGTAGTTGTAGGTTTTCTACCTCTTCAGCAAAAGCAAATGCCACAGTCGTTTTACTCTGTTGTCTCTGGTCATATAGCACCAGTCCTTTTACTGCATAGACAGCTTAGTTTTAATAAAAGACCAAATTTCCAGCAGTGAAATACTAACCATTTATCTCAAAAAATATAATTAGTTGAAGTTCCAAGTTGACTTAGCTTAGCTTAGCCTATGTCGTCTTATCTTAGTTCATGTTAACTTATGTTATGTTATCTTAGTTTATGTTATCCTAGCCTAACTTAGGCAATGTGGCTCATGATGTTTCTTAAGTTGGCTGGTTTTAGTTTGGAAGTCAAGCTAAATCAAGCTAGCTAAAATAAGTAACTATGTTAGCTTATGTTATGTTATGTCTTATGTTGTCATGAAGTCGAACTATAATAAGGAAACACGGCTAAAATACTTAACTATGTTAGCTTATTTTAGCTTAACTTATCCTTGCTTGAGTTAGCTTAGCTTATTTTAGCTCGTCAACTATTGCCTTAGATTTTTTCTCTTCATGTGTTGCATTCCATTATTTACCTCATATTATTTAGCCAATGCTTTTATGTTAGCTTATTTTTTGGTCTCTTATGTTAGCTTAGCTTATGTTATGTTATCTCTTATGTCGTTTTTTTGTTGTTGTTTTTTTTAGCTTAGGGGTCAAGCTAAAATAAGGAAACATGGCTAAAATGATCATTTTTGTTAGCGTGTTTTAGTTCATCAGCCATTGCCTTTGTAGGTTTTTACTCTCTTCATGGGTTGCATCCCATTATTTGCCTCGTATTATTTGGCAGATGCTTTTCTCTAAAGTGACTCACAATAGGTGCATTTAAACTCAAATAAACAACTTAAGCATGTTGGTGAGCTAGTGCTTTTTTTAAGAGGTGAGATCCAAGTGCAAGCAGAGACACAGTCTGACTAGATAGATGTTTAGTCTGTGGTGAAAGATTAGCAGTGGTTTTGCTGTCCTGACTTTGGTTATCCATGTGTATGGTTGACATCTTTCTTATAGCTCATCTACAATATCTGCATCTCTCTGTATTTAGTGTCTCATCATTGGTGCGGGACCATGCGGCTTACGTACGGCCATCGAGCTGGCTTTCCTAGGGGCCAGAGTGGTGCTGCTGGAGAAGAGAGATGCCTTCTCCAGGAACAATGTGCTGCACCTCTGGCCCTTCACCATCCAGGACCTCAGGGGCCTCGGGGCCAAGAAGTTCTATGGAAAGTTCTGTGCTGGTGCTATTGATCATATCAGTGAGTACACTTGACATGTTTTGCCCTCCTGTGCATACACTACTAACATACTGCACATGGCATATTTGCTTGTAGGAAGCGATTTTTATGTCTTGTATGTACTTGGAAGATGCATTTGTGGGTTTTGCAGTTCATTCACATTTTCTTTCCTTCTTTGTATTGTATTATAGGTATTCGTCAGCTTCAATTGATGCTGCTCAAAGTGGCTCTCCTGCTGGGCATTGAGATCCATGTCAACGTAGAGTTCAAGGGTCTTATTGAGCCCCCTGAAGATCAAGAGACTGAAAGTAAGTGAGTCAAACTACTAGAAGACAAGCCGAAGAAAAATGAATGGAAACAGAACATGTGTTTGGTCTGTCAGAGGCTCTAAGCTGGCTCTGTTGATACATTTCTGTCTGATTACACACGCTATGTTTTCTCAGGGATAGGCTGGAGGGCTGAGGTCCACCCCAGGACGCACCCTGTCAACGAGCTGGAGTTTGATGTCATCATTGGAGCAGATGGAAGGAGAAACACGCTACCAGGCAAGTCCACATGCACTGACTGGGAGAAATGCATTTGCAATGCCGTTTTTCCCCTTGACTGAACAAGGCGAAGCACAAACAGCACTATTTGTTTTTTCTAAGCCGACTTGGAGGTTAGTCACAACGATTATGATCTCCCTTGTGTACAGCTGTGGTCGAGTGCCTGACCTCACTCCGTTCCTCGTGTGAATGAATGAACATTTGTGCACATCTGTGTATGTATGTGTGTGTTTGTTTGTGTCTGTCTGCTATGTCCAAAGAGCATTTCTGACGGCTGTCCCGGTGGAGCAAAAAGGGAATTGTTGAATTGGCTGTCTGTTTCCTCTATGAGTGTTAGGGCCTCACACACAGCCACACTGGCAACAGGAACCCCTGTGGAGTAAAGTACCATGACCCCTCTCTGTACTACTGACTGCAGCATCAATGAAGGGAAGCATCAGGTTCCCTCTGGGACGGCTATGAACTGTAATCACACGGCTTGAAAAACTAGAAATCTGTTTACGTTGTCATGATGCAGAACATCTGGTTGCATTTATGTCGTGCAGTTTGACGTAAAAGCAAACATGAGCACATAAGTGGTTGGGTTTACTCTTTGTTTTTGGATTTATGGTGTCGCAGGTCTGTGCCCTCTGATTCCTGACCTTGAAAGGCTTCCTCTTCCTCTTCCTCTTGTAATTTCCTCTAGGGTTTCGGCGTAAGGAGTTCAGGGGCAAGCTTGCCATTGCCATCACTGCAAACTTCATTAACAGGAACACGACAGCAGAGGCAAAGGTTGAGGAGATCAGCGGCGTGGCCTTCATCTTCAACCAGAAGTTCTTTCAAGACCTCAGAGAAGCAACAGGTATGTTACGGATCTGTTTTACTGCCTTTTTTTTTTTTTTTTTGAGGTAACTGTAAGACACAACACCTCAGGATACAGCTTCAAAAAAGCAATAGCAGTTCCTGGGAGCAGTGGAGGTAAACAAGAGAAATCATCCTGTCCTTGGATCACATTTCTGAATTTTTTCAGCTCATCCAATTAAAATGCTTATCATTAGGTCCGATGCCAAGCCTGCCACAGTTTATTGCTGAAACGACAATGTCCCTGGGGCTTTGGTTATGTGCTCTGAGTCGGGTAATTGCTCCTCTAATGACGACATGACAGCCAACCATGGCATAAGGAAACCAATTGTGTTTGCTATATAACAGTACATCTCTTCTCTTGGGCTTTTTAGGTATTGACCTGGAAAACATTGTCTACTACAAGGATGACACGCACTACTTTGTGATGACTGCCAAAAAACAGAGCCTGCTGGAGAAAGGAGTCATTCTGAATGTGAGTGATCAAAGACTGGATCTCAGCTCGACGTGTTGGGTGTCTGTGTGCGTTTAAAAACTGTTGCATCTCATTCTGTCTCTCTGTAGTAGACATAAAGGCTATATGTACGCACAGGCTGACAAAATCAAAAGTCTGTTTCTCTCTTTTCTTTTCATCTCACTCTCTTTCATTCTTTGAGTCTTTTTATGCTCTTTCTGTTTTTGCCCAGTATCAGCCTAATGGTCTAACCAAGCCAGCAGTGTTCAGGAACAAACTGCCAACTCAAGCACACTTATTGAGTGTTTGTGCCCTCGCTTTACACAGTAGTTTCCTTTCCCTGGCCACTTTCCACAGGAAACAGGAAAGGCTTTTTTGCATGTCTGTCTTCATGTACAAATATAACTGAAGGTATGCTGTGTTTGTGTGGTGGCTTTCTGGATTGTAAATGGCCTTAAACGTCCCTTGAATTAGCGTTTGTGCAACCCTCGTCACAGTCATAATTGTTCTTCAGATCCTTTTAGATGTGAGTACAAGTCTGTGTATGTTTTCATGGTGAGCTGATGACATTAATGAGGTTTTGGTATAAACTGAGGCCTGAGGGGATTTGGAGTATGAAGGCATGTGTTAATGAAAAGTCATAACTTACTGGGGTAGTAACTTCTGGAAGTTCCCTTTTAATACAGAGTCCTAGACAGATCCTTTTATAGCAATGTAATTGACTTTGTCCTGCCCTCTTGGAAAGGGGATAGAGGAAGGGTGGTAGCGATGGTAGGAGAGCGTCGGGTCCACACAGATCAAGGCAGCGCTGCAGATCAGAAAACAGCCCTCATTCATATCTTCCACTACCCTGCCCTTCCCCTCACCCAAAATCACCTCCACCGCCAGCCTGGCACTGCACAGCCAGGGAGCCCGAAGATGGAAGAATGTGCCTCTCACCGCCCTCTGTGAAAACATGTCACTTTGAAAGCATGCAGTGATTTGATGCTACATGTTGGAGAGACTTGTGAACTGCACAGTTCATTCCACTGCAAGTGTTTGTAGCTCTTTGTGGCACAGTGAAGTCTCAAAGGGGCTGTCAACTTTGAATTGTTCCTAAGTTTACACAATGTCACTACTGCCAAATGACACATACCACTGTCACAATAAATTATTACACAGCTGTTTTTAATGTTAATAGTAATTTTGTGAGGTTTTATTTGCCCTCCTACATACAGTAGAATATCTAAGATAGTCTGAGTAGCTTCACAGATCGAGGAAATGTCATTCTCCCTTGAAAGATTATGTCTCGATGCAGAGAAGTCAATATGTGACAATTTTGTAAGACTCAGCTGTATGTTTCTTACGGCTGAACCAACTGGATGGTGAAACATAACGGCCATAAACATGTGCATGGTGTTTACATTATACCTCACTAAAAATTTGATGCATCACGATGCATTGAGAATTGCTAGTTACATCGTGGCCCTCTGAATCGGAGTTGAATGGAGTCGTGAGGTGCTCAGAGATTCCCATCCCTTATGTTAGTGTCACTTTGGCTCTACTTTCCAACAGTTATTAACATATGATCTGAATCTAAATAATATCTGCTTACATGCCTTTGTATTCACACCTTATTAACATGTATTTTCAGTGTCATGATTGTGCTGGCATTGGGATTTAGAAATGAATATGCAACCAAGTTTGGTTGAGCAGACAGATTTTTACAATGGAGATGTTCCAAAACCATTTGTTTCTTCCTAATACCAATTCTGATACCTGAACATGCATTTTGGCTGATACCAAGGACTGATCCGATACCATTGCGTTTGAGAATTATACATATACTACTAACTTTGTATTAATGTGAAATGATGGCTGTCGTTGTTGTACAGTATTACTCAGGTTAAAACCTTGTTTAACATATAAACATAATGAATGCCATAGAACTTTCTATGATTCAGTATATATTGCCAAATTTCTGACATTTTGCTAATGGCTAACATTACATTAATTACCAGAAATCAATTCTTCTCTGCCTTTCTAAAAGACTGTAGTTTTCATTGGCTGTACAGGGCAACGTGCTACTGTTCTAGAGCACCTGTATAAATCTGCAGTTTCTCCAGGTGTGACACTACTAAAGATTTTTTAAATAAATTTAATGGTGTAAGAGCAGTGCATAGACTGTCAGTATCAAAGGTATTTACGATAATGATATTGTTATCGGAACAACTCTATTTTACAAACATGGACCGTGCCAGGTTGAGGGTAGCGATGCTGCTTTATAGTTTGATATCTTCATGTATTCAGTATGCAGCTTTTTGCAGGGTTTACTTGGGATGTCAAGAATGGGTGTATTTAGGTGACCTTGCAAGATGTGTGAAAGATATGTTTTCCTAAATAATGTGGCCAAGGTTTACAGATGCATAAACTGTTGGCTGAGATAAGATCACAGTAAGAGCCAAACCAACTCCAAATGGGGTGTGGTCAGTGTGACTGCAAAGTGTTCTGCATGCTTATGCACCTTTTTAATAATGTGCTTTCCCTTAATCACATAACTTGCCTAGATGCAGATTGCACGCTGATACCAGGTGTAAATGGTCTTTTTATATCCAGTGCAAGTTTTTTTTTTTCCTGTAAAATGGGACTTAAGTGTAATACCATGCCTTGGCTTAAGTGCAACAGACTTGGCTGTTCCTTGTCTATAGTTTTGGTATGTAGCTGCCGCCCAATGTTTTTATATGCTGAGTAAGTCTTGCATCATGCCTAGGTTTAGTTTGGAGACTCTGTTGCTACTGCCTGAACTGCTGATTGTTAGAGTTGTAACTGTTTCATCACATTTCCCTGGAAATCTCTCTCTTTTATCAGTTTTTGTCTAAATGCCACTTCTAATCTCATCTCTCTTATCTCTCCTGCAGGACTATGCAGACACAGAGATGCTGCTGTCCAGGGCTAATGTGGACCAGGCTGCCCTGCTGTCTTATGCCCGCGAGGCTGCCGATTTCTCCACAAACCACCAGCTGCCCACGCTGGACTTTGCCATCAACCACTACGGCCAGCCAGACGTAGCCATGTTCGACTTCACCTGCATGTATGCCTCAGAGAACGCAGCCATGGTGCGCCAACGCAACGGCCACAAGCTCCTGGTGGCGCTCGTGGGCGACAGCCTGTTGGAGGTGAGCGAGACGGCAGAAGTTTTTGAAGTTGTCCATAAAGACTACGCTTTACTGTACACCTGAAGTTGTTCTTTAAATCTTTTTAAAGAAAAACTTTTTTTTTTGTTTTACCCATTTTTGTCATATCCATGGCTGTTATGTGGCCATATTTGGTGGTTTAATGTGGTGTTCGCTGTTGTCTCCAGCCCTTCTGGCCCATGGGCACCGGCATCGCCCGAGGTTTCCTGGCAGCAATGGACTCAGGCTGGATGGTGAGGAGCTGGGCTCAGGGAAAAACTCCTCTTGAGGTTCTGGCTGAGAGGTGAGGGTGTTGAAACACTGAAACGCAGAGACTCACCCTTCTCTTGTACTTACATTCGCAAACACACGTGCACACAGCCACACAGCCACACACACACACACACACACACACACACACGCACACACACGCACATATTCTCTCTCTTCAAACACACCCTTTTATCTCTAAGTGCTTTACTAGGAAATGTGCCTGTATGTGATTGCAAGCATCAGTCCCACCTCTGCTTGTACTAATGGGATAAGAGGTTCTCATAAGAACAGGATGGAATGTGACTCCTCTGTTCTGCTGTAACTCTCTGTGCTGTTTTGATATCAGTGATAATGTGTTCTCTTAATCTGTTGCCATTTATTCTCCCTATATTTTCCTCCCAACACAGAAATAAACAACACAAAAATGCAAAATACTCGCCTGCTTCAAAACTATTTATACTGGCGGCGATGCGACTATGTGACATGCTACGTCTGTTTGACACCTGATGCCTCAGGGTGTCACACGTCCTTTAATTCTTAATATAAGGCTTTAAAAGTCTTAAATTGTCTTAAATTCAGATTCAATGAGTCTTAAATATCTTTGGTCACATTACCATGAAAATTTCTCCAGCCTGACAGACCCAATGACAGTATTTCTCTGAATATTGCAACAACAAATAGCATCTGTGACAGCAATGAGATTTTTTATTTTCCTTTTTACATTAAACTTAAACTCACTCAATTGTTGTCATTTTTCCTTACTGTTCATTTTGAACTGACATCAGTGGGTTTATTTGGAAAGAGTATCTACATGTGTGTCACACACATGCACACATGTATGTATTATGTGTATTTCCATTGCAGGTTTGGTCTTAAATTTCATATAAGGTGGTATTAAAAAGGTCTTTAACAGTCTTAAATTTAACTTGGTTATACCTGTAGACACCCTGTGCCTCTATTCATGGTACTAGAGCATAGAAAAATTGACCTAAGTTGCTTTTTTGCTGTGTAATACTCCATTCTTTGTGAAGGTACTTATGAAAAAAACAAAAAAACAGTTTGAAAACATATACTGATGTTCAAATTAATGGCACACAAAAAAATGCCCCAGATGTGTCAAGACCTTAAGACTCTGCTTATATTCTACATAGGAATACATTGAATGTTTTCATCTTCACTTTAGGGAGAGTATATACCGTCTCCTGCCTCAAACCACACCAGAGAACGTCAGTAAGAACTTCAGTCAGTACAGCGTGGATCCAACCACACGTTACCCCAACATTAGCCTTAACTTCCTCAAGCCCAGCCAGGTGAGTATGGGAGCTAACACACCTCAGCTGCCATCTTTGATAAGCATGTAACACAGTTTGTTTGGAATTTCATAGAGTTGTTCTGATACTAGTACCAGAATATACCTCCCATACTACCTAAAATGTCTGATTGGGTATTGGCAAGTATGTGAGCCTATGTAGCGAACCAATACCATGTAATTTATTAATAAACTTGTAAGTAGTTGCACACCCAAATAAAACAGTATTCCCAGACATCAGTTCTTCTTTACTGCTCTAAAACAGTAGCCTACACAGTAGCCATGCCATACAAACTATGATAGCAATCATTTCACATCTATACAGGATTAATAGTGCACTGCCGTTAGTTATTTTTTAAGGCAGTGGTACAACTTTGTAAGATCAGGTATCAGAATCATTTTGGGAAGGAAAAAATGGTATCAGAACATCTCTAGAAGTTCACATATGTAACAGTTATGTGTACGTTGCAGGTGAGGCACCTCTGCGACACAGGGGAAACCAGGGAAATGCGCATTGAAATCGAAAATGTGATCAACTCGTCGACACCCAAGTTGGGCAGGAATGGTTTGTATCTTTCACATGCTTCATAAGGACACTATAAACTGTTAGTAGTGGAAAATTCTTTGATGTGCAGATTGATCAGTGTAGGATTTTGCTGCAATCACTGTTGCTGAAATGTAACAATGAACTATTTCCACTCTAGACAATTGCCTGCTTGACAAGCAGTTGCAAGGTAACAGAAAGTCCGAATGCATGGTGTTGCTTTTCAGGGACTCCTAATAGTTTTAACAGTTTGAAAGTCAAGCTGCTACACAATAATGAATAATGGAATGATGGAAGTGTTAATGGACTGATTGCAGCCTCTGACATTATTCTGCGTGTACTAACTAGGTATGATACTCTCATTCAAACTCCTTGGTTTTATCCAACGTTTAATATCCACTCTAGCTGTTGTAAAGGTTTCCTGTGAGTTCTGCATCCTCTCCTAACCCCTCATTTGCATCCTTTTCCTTCTTTACAAATTTGCTCACAGTTTATAATATTTTCACGTTGGCTGGTTAAAAGCGGTACTAACATGGATGATGATGCCATGGATGACAAAACTTTATGATGCTATGCTCAGCCTTGCCTGACCAAGGCCATGAGATTGCTCAGCAAGAGATGTGTAGTGCTGCCCAGAAACAGTTTATATTTCTTTCCATGTGGAATTCACATACTGCTCAACCTGCTGCTTTACCATCAAGCCTTTAATTTTCCTCTTCCTGCCGCACCAGAATCCATAGCTCGATCCAGTAAGCTGCTGAACTGGTGCCAGAGACAAACGGAGGGATACAGGAATGTCAACGTAACGGACCTTACAATGTCCTGGAAGAGCGGTCTGGCCTTGTGCGCCCTCATTGACCGCTACAGGCCGGACCTGATGTGAGTATCTGAGAGGAATACACACACAGCACATGCCACAGGAAGGTCAGATTAATACAGATGGCAAATTTTGTCTGCAAGAAAACACGTTTCGCCAAGTGTGTCCCTTTATGGTTCGAGTGAAAGGGTTAAAACAGCTGCTGTGCCTGGAATGACTGGCCTGCTGTGTTTATGTGAGTTTGTTGGTTGCAAATGATGTTTGCTGTGTGGTTGGGACCATGCTATTGAGCAGTACATCACTGTAAATGAGGTGACAGCTACCAGTCGTAATGGCCTCTCTGGGTCCCTCCTCATATCCCGGCTTACCCTCCCACACACACACATAAACACTCTCCTTACACTTACACACACGATAAACAACACAGTCTCCATCCGCATTGCCTAATGTAGTTTGTTACCCTCTGGAGGCAACGTGGCAATTAACATTATAAGCTATTAGTGTCTGTGCTCTGCCTGACCTTTACCAAGTAGTGCAGCAGTTGTGCTCAGCTGCCTTTAAGAGGCCAGATGATGGGAGGAGGGGAGGGAGAGTGATGAGTGGAGGTACCTTGGGGAAAACCGCCTTCACGTGTACACATGTACAAGACGGATGGTAAAGAGAGGTTGAGTGAGGGGTCCATTCTGTGCCTGATGTGATGTTCCAGTGCTAATGCTTTTAAATGGACTGCATGTTGCAGTTGAGATGTATTGATGACTCGCCTTAATGGTATTTTCAGCTGCAGTATAATGACATTTACGGTAATGTTTTCCACAACATGAGCAGTAGCCTGCTGTACAGAAATGCTTCTTCATTAGTGTTTAATGCAGGCATACTCAGTGTCAGTTAATTTCCATTATTTTCAAAGCTGCTGGTTAGTTGTGGTCAGAAAGTATAGATTTGCTCCCTGTTTTTTGCTGAGTCATCACAATGCACATTAGGAGATCACCAATCATAATATTCTGATTCTATTAAAGGAATTCAAAGCTGCAATAATCATTAATTTTATATTAACAATAGGTAAATGAATGTGTAATGTGATAAGGGTTGCTTATAGTGGCAGACCCACAGTTGCCGCCCCGACTTGGCAGTTTCCCTCAGCTCTGTTGAGCTTTTAAATCATCTGTCAGCTCATTGTTTTTGTTTCACAGTCTGCACTGTAACTGTTTGTTTGACCCCACAACCACAACAGACAAAAGTTAGCGATTAGCTGGTGAACACAGTGGAGCATTTAGCATCTAAAGATCTCGATATTCCATTTTGGAGTTGGTAGAGAGAACAATTGAGCTGAAAGGGGAGTGTGTATTGCACTTACATTGCCAGGTGTCAATGAGTTGTCAACTATTAAGCACCTTTGGCCAGGCACATGACTCAAAATGAATAATGACCAATAATATTTCACTGTGATTTGTAAATAAGCAGCTGTTTGCTACCTATTTGCCACCTGGGTGACATCATGCAAGTGTTGTGTTTACAGCTTGTTTCTGCTGCCCCCAAGTGGCCAAAAAAGTCACACCTTGGTACACCTTAAGTCCACCTCAGTGGCTCTTACTGTACTTTGTAAGAATATTCAAACACATTTTATACGGTGTGTAATACAGTATTGGGGTTTGAATTAACTATAATCACCTCTCAATCACAATACACAAAGAAGGTCGGGTTTTAAAATGACAGCCAATGGTATTTTTTTCATACTGTAAGATGTTAATATAATTTCATCCTTCAGATTCCACTGATAAAACCAAAAATCACAGCTCAATTTGATGTCAAAAATATGCAAAATTTAGTAGTGAGAGTGTAGCCTGTGTGTGTGTGTGTGTGTGTGTTTGTGTTACATTTACAGGAGCAGCATAGATATAAGATTTTTGAGATTAATGTGTATGAGCACCCTTTTCTTCATCACATTCACTCCATCTATCTGTCCCATCTCATTCTCTCCTTTGCCCTCTGTCTCCGTATCCCTCCTGCCCTCAGTGACTTTGATTCCCTGGATGAACGAGACCACGAGAAGAACAACCAGTTGGGCTTCGACGTGGCGGAGAGGGAATTTGGCATCTCGCCCTGCATGACTGGCAAGGAGATGTCTTCTGTGGTAGAGCCAGACAAGCTCTCTATGGTCATGTACCTCAGCCAGTTCTATGAGATGTTTAAGGACACAGTGCCACCTGGAGGTGAGAGCCGGTGTTACAGTAGAGCTGCTAGCTCTGTAATCTGTGTTTGGGAGGTGTCTATAATTACAGAAGGGTTGTCTTTTGACAGATGTTTTGAAATCATGATTACCCATAATACTAAGAGGATTTAAAGTGCTTCTTTATTCTCTTAATCCTCCTTTTTTGTGGATTTCTGTTCAGACAACCACAACTTGAGTCCTGAGGAGAAGGCAGCGCTGATATCCAGCACCAAATCTCCTATATCCTTCCTCAGCAAACTTGGTCAGAGCATAGCAATATCCAGGAAACGAAATCCGAAGGTCTGTCTGTTGGGATCCATTGATCCGTCTTTATACATCAGTTATAGCACTTTCTCACTTCATTGTCATAGTAGGAGTAAAAATGATGTGTCATCAACAGGACAAAAAAGAGAAGGACGTAGACGGTTTGGGGAAGAGAAGGAAAACCAGCCAGTCTGAAGATGTGAGTAGTTCTGACAACAAAGCATCTCGGATGTTGAGTTTTTGAGCATTGTTTGAGCAGCCTATCCGACCAGAACAGACTAATTACTCCCTCTGGACTGACAGCAGCAGGCAGACAGGTCTGACTGTTTTTCTACTTTCTCACAGGAGGAGGTATCCAGGATCGGCCGTGACGACAGGCCGTCTGTCCCAGCCATCCTGTCGGAGAGAAAAATGGACTCCAGCGCTGCAGGGAACCACAACAAAGTCAAAGTCATGGCCACCCAGCTGCTCGCCAAGTTCGAGGAGAACGCTCCGCAGCCTACGGGACTTAAACGACAGGTACAGGGGAAGTCACGTGGTTCATTTTGTGGTATCACAACTGGAAAAAAAAAGAAGCTTGCCACTAAGGAAAGACTGAGTAACAAGGAATAGATGGTCAGACTTTCTGGAAGTCGTGGGAGTTTAGATTATTTTTGCATTGTGGTTTGTTTTTCCTTACATTGAATACTTTGATGATCATATAGAGTTCCTGCTGTGTGACAGGGCCTCTAGTCTCATGATTGACGAGCTGTAGGCCACTGTATTAATGAGTCCAGGTCCAGAATGCTAATATTGGTCAGGCTGGGTATTGTTCCTGGGTCATGTAGGCCGGCCTCACAGTGCTGACTGAGCTCGGGGGGCTCGGGTGAATTGGTTCGCAGAGCTTTGGTTTGCTTGCCGCTGAGAGTGGGAGGGAGGAGTGGGCAACGGGAACACTAGACAGTATTGTTGATAGAGAGAAAGACAACTCTCAGCTGTTGCTGTTTGAGAAAATGTCTTGTTACTGTGTGTCTTGGAAAGCCGCTTCTTATTTGATGTGTTTTTTTTAATGTAAAGCTTCTGTTTGTGTATCGCTTGGCCCTCACACATCTATGAAATTAGCTGATTATGTTATTACAAAACTTGACTTACAAAACTTGAAGCTTTGTGGGGATTTATGTAGGCTGAATAGCGGAGCAGTTGCTTGGCTAGAGATACTTTATGCACACAATTGTATATTTCCTCTCCTTCCATCTATTATTCATGTACATTCTGCATGCCTGATTTACTGTTTAATATCTCTAAGTGCTTTTATGAAAACGATACAGCTCTCTCAGCATGATCTCCTTATGACTCTCTGTCACTTCCTTATTAGTTATGATCACACATTTTCCAACCATTGTGACTCCATCCTCTCATGATTCACTTCCTTCTTTCTTTTTCTCTCTCTCCTTGTTTCATGATGCCTTGCATGGTTATTTGGGCCTCTTACTGGCCACCCTTGTCTTTATCCGACCACAAAGGGGGACTCTCTGCCCAATCTGGACCAACTTTTGCCCCTTAGCCTGCCCCAGACCCCTGTGAATGAGCCAGTGCAGCTGGCACCTGTCCCAGCATGGAGAAAGGTAAAGAGTGGAACCGCCCCAGCTCAACCCCATAGAGACTAACGACTAGGCTGACCTTCTAACCGTATGTCCCTGTGGTGTGCCGTAGTGGGGAAAGCTGCTTTGTGCTGACCTGTACTAGCCTGAGCTTCACCATCTCTGTAGATAGTGTGCAGATCTGGTTGTGTGGTTAACTAACTACTTGATTTCTTCATAGCTTCTCAATTAAATAGGCTAGCTTTGTGTGTGTGTTTGTGTGAGAGACACATAAGTGTGCGCCACCTTCATGGTCTCTCCTACTTGCTTCTCCCGTCCTGGTTCAGAGACGCACACAGCAGCAGGAGCAGCTGAGCATTCGCTACAAAGAAATGATCAAGTGTCAGACGTTGCCCAACAGAGGGGAGCAGGTATGGGTAGCTAGGCTGGCCTGGTAGTCCTCCAACTCCTTTCATATCCCATTAGGTCCAGATACAGATGGAATGGACCTTCAGAAGCAAGGGGAAGGGAAGGTAGCCTCACCGAGCCAGACAGACAACAGCTCATTATACAATAAGCACCGAGCAGATCAATCAAAAATTGGGAAAAATGGGAAAAATGGGGTGTGTTCATCACTCCTAAACCTTGTCACAAGGTTCCCACAAGTCCTTGAAATCCTTGAAAGTTTGTAAATTCGAGGAAAAGACAATAAAGACCTTGAAAGCTTCTTAAAAAAGACATTAATAGACATGGGTCATTGTTCAAAGCACTTAAATGTATAGAATTTTTGTGCAAAATAGAGGTAGAAGTTCCTTTTGATATTTTTCTTACTTAACATTAGTAAAAACGCAGCACTCCACTGTCTGCATTTGTGTCTCCCACAGTTGTGTCGTTGTTTGCGCTCCACCTGTCACCACCTACACTGCTCAGTCGAGAAATGTTCACACATTGAAGCCTCTCTCTCTTTTTAATTGTTGTCTGGGAGCTTCTGTAAAGCCTGCTAGTTTGCATTTTAAAATTCTCAGTGTAGTAATTAACTTTGATCCATGTCTCAGACTATGCCGTGACGGGTTCTTGAATTTGAGGGAATTGGGCCTGGAAAAGTCCTTGAACTTGATGTTAAAGACAGTGTGGGAACGCTGTTGTCAACAACTGTTTAAATCAGGTGTTACAAATGTAAAATGAAACATGATTCTGTGATTGAAACGGATTTAAATTTGTAGGCAAAGACTACTGACAACACTTTTTGAATCCGCTTTTACGTCTGGAACCTCCCGTCTACAACAGGCTTGAGATGTGCCCTCGTTTTGAGGACTTGGCTCAGATTCGGGAGTTACTCTCTTATCCTGAAGCCTCCTTAAGGAATCTGATCCCATTTTATTTGGCGGTAGGAACCTCTTACGACCACATGGCTTTGCTGACGTTGACCCCAGCAGGATTCGAACTCTGGACCTTCCGCATGGAAGACGAGTGATCTAACCAACACTTTTAATGGACGTAAACTGACGATGCACAATTTCCCGTTGTGATTACGATGCAGCCTGTTTCGCAGTCTCGCTTAATACTGGACCAGTTTCAAAGATTGTTGTCTCTATTAGTCACTTAGACAAGAAACACTGGAAGATAGGGTCCAGATTTTAAAACACCAAGTTTCCCTTTCATCTTGCTTTTCCGTTAGCCACCAACCCAACTTGTAGGTGTATCGAAATGTAGTTTCCTCTGACATACAATCCAGCGCTACATCCACTCCCCCAGCCTCAGTAGAAGACCAGCTGTGGCCAGCTGGCCCGCCTGGTCGTCATCCTGCTTTACTGTTCCCTCATGCGAATAATGAGACTCTGCACAGTGCCAGTTTTCTCCTGCTGATGCTTAGAAAGTTGTCTTTTTTTGTCTTGTCACTAGATTAAGCATTCACCTCACAGACATTGATTTAAAGCTTCAAACTCTCCTCTTCTTTAAATGGATTTAATTCACTACTGTTCTTAAATGTCCGCTCGCTGCACAGTTAAGTCTCTCGCTGCTGAGTAAATTAGCTTAGTCAATTGTTAAGACTGGAAATAATCTTGATAATCCGAAGCACTTCTCTACACAAAGTGTTTGGGGTAGAACTTTTTCAGCCACTCTTGTAGTCAGCGGTCATTTTTTTTTACATTAGAAAACTTCTTATACACTAGTCTTCAAACTTTTTATCAAAATTGCAGCACCCTTTGGGGATTTATTTTAGCTGACAGCCATTTGACTGTTCATAAGAGTTTTATTTTGCCATATACACTTTGTGGGTGGTCTGTTCATTGGGGGTATGCTTATGGAAGTGTGTGCGCTAGTGTGAGGCATTGCTAACAGTGCAGTAGGACACCACACTAACTTTATAACCAAATGCATTACTAAATTTGTGCTCATGCATATATTTTTAGATGTAATGTCACTGCTTAGTGTTAAAAGCTTTTGAAAGCATTAAAATGTATCATGCTGCTGTGATTGACAGCAATAAGGAGTAGGATGCACATTCACTCTTAGCAGTAGCTCATCATTTTCATCATCATTCTCATCATCTTCTGCTGAATCTGCTGTCCCTGTCCCTCATCTCTGAAGGCCAGAAGCGTTGCAGACCAACTGTCCACCTCGGGCTCTCGGAGCTGCCCAAAGAAAACCATTCTGCTCCCTTCTTCCTCCTCCACTTCCTCGCTCTCTCTTCACTCAGAGGTGACACACAGTCTGCTGTATCTGTTTGTCTGTGTCTGTCTATCTCTGCCACAAACCCATCTAGTGTCCCTTTACCCCTCTCTCCGCTTTTTGTCCTCTGAACACATCCTCTCTAATTATGTCTGCTGTACCTGTGATTTGATTTCAACGAAACAAAACACTGTATTTCCCCAAATAAACTTCCTAGAGAGGTTACAGTCTTGTTTACTTCCCCGCGAGTGGGTAGTGTGTGTGTCATTATCAGAGGAGCTGCTTGTTTTCCTGCTGAAGGGTATGTTGTTGGGATGTGAAGGCATGTAAATAAATGTAGACTCAGGGGACCATGGGTAGTTGTAACTTATTGTCAGGCGCTGTCAGAGATTCAGTATAACAAGCTGTTCATCAACATGATAGTCAACAGCTCCTTTTGCAAGAGTCTGTTTGTGCCCGATGCGAAACCAAAGTGTTAATACAGTATATGTGTGCTCATCTCTGCCTTCAAGCATTTGCGTAGAAGTCCAGAGGAAGAGGAGCTCGAATACTACGAGATGCCTCTGACATACGGGGTAAATGAGTGATTGCATGGATATGTGTGCAGCTTGTCATGACTGTTTGTGATTGGTTTTTCTTTATGGAACAAATCAGGCATTTCTTTCTGTAAGCTACACCCAAAATCATCATCAGGTCTCGATAGAGCTTCCTTCGCAGGAGTCGCGCATGACAGACCCAAGACCCATTCACATACCTGGTATACAGGAGAGGGCTGAACGCCTAATCTCCAGATTTAAAGGCAAACCTGACAGGCCACCAAAGGTGAACACTGTGCATGGACATTTTGTGGGATCATGGTCTCCAGTGTTGAGTCATCATGTTTTGTGTGGTACATTTCTGGGCGTGTGCTGCATGGAAAGGTCAGGCTGTTTGGTGTACGTATGCACATCGTCCTAAGTCTAATTCCCTCTTTCAACTGTTCCTCTGCCCCCCCTGGAGCCTAAGAAAAAGCCATCCCGTTTCTTTTTAGAGCAGTGGCACTTGGCTCGCGGTCTGACTGAAGGTCCTGGTTCACCACTGTCCTCCCCTGACTCCTCCAGAAAGGTTAGGTTTTGGTGCTGTGAACTGAAACTCTAACACATCGCCCTCTGTGAAAACAGCTTGTTATGGAGGTTTTTTTACTTTTGAGAGCAAAACCTTACTTGAAGGCTCGTTCAGTTCCTGTTTATTTATCTCAAGTGTAGTCTGTTGTTTCACTAGGTATGTCTGCTAGATAGCGTCACTAACTGCAGGGCATCGCTTTCATCGTTTACCCACACGGGCTTACAATACTGCTTGAACTAAAGGCTGACAGCTGGAACTATGAAAACAATGGCTTACAAACCATCTGTGGTCTTTACCGCAATGACAAGCTATTTGGAAAAAGGGGGTTGTTTTGGAAACTACTAAAAAGGCAAAGAATAAGTACATTTTCCTCTTTGTACATTCCTTTTGTGATTGAATCATCTATTTCTCTGCAGGAGCCAGCAGGGCGTCTGCAGTCTGATGATGAAATGCCCATATTTGTGCTTAGCATTCAGGAGAGGGCTGAGCAGCTTGCCTCTCAGTTTGAGGGCAAGCCTCCTAAACCAGAGGTGAAATTTCCCTATTAACACAGAGAGCTGATTATCAGTCTAATATTTATATATATTATGTTGATATTTGGGAGACTTGGGCTGTTGGTCAACTTTACCTTTTTGAGATTGGACAACCAAAATCATCCGTGTATTGCCAGTACGTTGTTGGTGCCATTAGTTTACTGGGTCAACATACATCATTAGGCCAAACTAGTGATTGTAAGAGGGCAGCATGTCAATGAGAACTCATAATGGTAAAACTAGCAGTAGCATAGCAGTAAAATGAAATCGTAATCGAATGAAAAAATTATTCGGGATGAAGGAAATTCAACTCAAAACAATACAAGCATTTCTTTTTATTTAGTGACCTGTGTGGCTTACCTCGACTGCAGAGATTAGTCACGTTCAAGTTTCTATATTTGTCATTGGCACAGATGCCAAGATAGGAATACTATTAGCTTGATTGCTTGCTGCGTCTCTGGGGATGCGCCTGGACATGTCAACTGTTCTGGACAGCAGGCATTTTTAATGCTCTAAAAGCTTTATATTTTTTAAATTAAATATACATATATATATATATATATTTGATTCGTGAATATTTATTTAAATAATTTCAAAAGGTCAAACATCCGGAATACGGTGATGTCTGAAATACAGTGAGTCTACGTTAAAGAACATGGAGGCTACATTTAACAACAGTTAGCTAAACTCAGCAATTTATGCTAATCGGTTAGCATAAAACACGAGAGGGAATGGCTTAAGTTAAATACACAACTAATTTTGTTGATGTTTGAGTCAAGTTCAAGTAACTTTATTTGTCAGTGGCACAGGTGCTGAGATAGGAATGTTATTAAAAAGGACATATATAAAGAACATGGAGGTTACTTTGAATAAAAATTAGCTAAACTCGCCAATATGTGCTAGCCATAGATTGATAATATATGTAGATACCGGATGACAAGATGGCACCTGCATTCCAATGGCGTTACTCACCTTGCACATATGCCAAAATCGTTTCTACCTTCTGGGTTTACTTCATGGTATGCAGCCCACTGAATATGCGTAGTAGTGTTTCTTTCTCTGCCCCCGCCCACGAGTTCCCACTTAGCTCGTAGATTTTACGTTGCAGTGACGTGGCTGGTTTTAAAAATGCTTTTCTCAGCTTGAGGAACGTTTTACATGTATAAAACCTCCGTGGATCATAAATTCATAATGACAGTTTTATAGATAACTCTTTTATAATGGTGGTCTATGGGGGAAAATATCTTTTGGGCCACAGGGGATTTTTTCGCTGCAATACTGCGAGTGGCCACTGGGAAAAATTGGCTGCAAGGCTAAGCTGCTCTCCTAAGGACCTGATTTTAGCGTGTTAGCATAGAGCCCCTGAGGGAGTAAAGCTGACCAACAGGCTGCTCTCCAAAAAAAAAAAAAATTGGTTTTATAGTTTTTATTTCAGAAATTGTGTGAAACAGCATATTAGCATATTCATATTAGGTTTTTTAAATTGTGAAATCAATATTTTTAAATTTTTTAACTACTGTCCTCTCTTGCTCCTTTTTTTGGAACCTAAGAACCTCCCTAAGAAACCCTCACGTTTTTTTATGGAACAATGGCACCTGGCCCGAGCCCAATCTCCCCCTGGTTCTCCCCCCTCCACCTCTGACACCTTGAGACAGGTAGTCGTTTCACGCCTGGAATAAATGGAGTGTGGCGACACTAACACACTGCACCTGCACTTGGTCTTTCACAAAGCTGCATCGTCTCACTTGGTTACACGAGTTGCGTAACACGACTTAAGCTCACCTGAGACTGGCTCCAGAAGCTGGCTGCTTGTTGTGAAATATGAAGGAACTCATTTGCACCTTGTTAATTGTTTCCTGTAGTTGCTGTGATTACTGCGTGGGCGAGTAATTAGTCCTTTTGACTGTGACTCTATCTGGACAAATATCAGAATACTCTTAGCTGGCATGCATTTGAACTCAATTATAATTCCTAGCTATTTTGCCAAGGGAGTCCCTAGTAGTTGTTTTGGATTGGGAGAGCAGCTTGGCAGCGAAAAATCTCATCTCGTTTAATTCCCATGTTGACGAGCACAGTTCCAACTGTGGAGGGGTAACAACTCCGCAGTGCAGTGGGACTGCAAAGCATGCTCGAATCTCATCCAGAGTAATAGTTTGCACGGCTTATGTTTGCTCCGTGCTACATACTGACCTCAATTCTGGCTTTTTTGGGTTTAAATGGATTTAAACTTAATCTTGATGCAGATTTATTTAAACTAATGGGGACGGTTTCAAATGCTGACAGCTCGATTACCTATTTACTGTTTGATTAGTGACAGAACAGCACAGTGTGAATGCCTCTGTGTGTGTGTGTGTGTGCATGGAATTAAAAATGCACGACTGCTTTATTTGAGTGTGTGAGCATGTATACGTGCAGTGATGTTACAGAAGCACCACTTAGTAGCTGTCGTCTTTCATACCGCTGGGATTGTTGATCTCTTTTTCTCATGTCCCAAATCCAGTTATTCTCTTTGTCGGCAATAAAATGCACAGTGAAACTTTTTTAGCTATCTGAGCTATATTTGCTTCAGCAGTTCGGTGGGACTGCCAGCACATCTGAACGCTTGATCAGTCGAGCATGGAAACATCGCTTTGTCACGTCTTAAAGTCCTGTCAGACGCTATAGTGTGTGAGCACCCTCTGTGTTTAAGCTCTCCTCCTCCCACTTCTCCCATCTGTTATTTTCCTTTTTCATCCATCATTTTCTAATGTTTGTCCACCTGTCTCTTCTTTTCTCCCTCCCTAACGCTGTTCATAGCGCTATGTAAGGATGTACACAGGCGGAGTTAGCTCATTGGCTGAGCAGCTAGCCAATCAGCTTCAGGAAGAACCTAAGCCCCTACCTGAAAAGAGGGATTCGGTAAGCATGCTGCCCCCGGGGGTGGAAGGCATGTGGCTGCACAGATCAAAGCCTCACTTGCCACAGAGTGGTGTTTCATACACTGATGTGTTGTTGATACGTTGATGTGTTGTCACAGTTTAACATTGCTCCGTCTCCCTGTAGCTGCAGTGTGTGTGTTTGCTCCACAAGTAACTGCTGTTAAGGATGCTGTTGTGTTTGTAGATAACCACTGACTTGCTCTGTCGGGGTTTCGTCATTGGGTTATACAGTAGCTCAATGCCCAGCATACGTCTACAGGGGCCTGCTGTGTGATGTCCACTAAAGCTTTGATGTGTTTGAACCTCTCCTCTCCTCTCCTCTCCTCTCCTCTCCTCTCCTCTCTCCTTTTTTTTTCTTAAAAACTGATCAGCGCTCTTTCCTTCCACAGGGCTCTCTCCGAAAAGAGTTCCCCGTCAACATTGGTGGCAGTGATGTGTGCTTCTTCTGCCGAAAGCGCGTGTACGTGATGGAGAGGCTGAGTGCAGAGGGGAAGTTTTTCCATCGCAGCTGCTTCAAGTGTGACTACTGTGGCACAACGCTACGACTGTCCTCCTACGCCTTTGACGTGGAGGATGGTGAGGCTGACTTTAAGATAACTTTTCTTTCCTTCCTATGTGATTGTGTCCCAGTGACACTGGGATGAATGAGCTGAAAGCAACACATAGACTGTGTCAAGTTTCACATGTATGCCACCAGAATAATTTGAAAGACACTGTAACCACATGAAATTTCAGCACCTCCCAGTTTTAATCATATAAATCTCAACTTGACCCCAGATCCGAGTGCAGTCTCATGACTCCATGTTTTCCCTCTCTGGGAGGTGTCTATTGTGCTCAAGGACAGGCAGCAGATTGTTCATTGAGACAGAGTAGCTGTTTTTCAGCGTTAGCCGTGGGACTAAGAAACCCACTGACGGTCTGAACTGAGGCAGAAAGGAAGATCTTTTTATTCTAAACACAAACACATAGTCTACTTCTGCAGAGGAGATAAAGCCTATGGACTCTGTGAGGTGAAGTTTGCAATATGCGCAGTGTGTATTTATTTATGCATGGAGTTTATTTGCTTTTGTGCTGTCTGTCTGCTTTCATCCTGCAGGGAAATTTTACTGCAAGCCCCACTACTGTTACCGTCTGTCTGGCTATGCTCAGAGAAAGAGGCCTGCTCCCTCCCCCACTCCAATCACTGCTAAGGTACATGTTTCTGTTTACTAGTTAAAATCCTGGTGGAAATCAGAAGTGGCTGGCATAACAATGAAGAAATTGTTTTATCTTCAAAATGCAGTGTTGAGGTAGAGCCACAGGGGCGAACATGTGGGAAGTAGAGTTAAGATATTCTGTAGGGAGCTGTTGTTAACATAATTTGTCTTTGCAGGAGAACCAGGCGCCCCAAACTCCTACAGCGACCGTGGATGCACCGGGAAGGGCCATGGCAGCGGCAGCCCCCTCGGCCGAGCTCCAGCCCTCAGGTACCCCACTTTCCTCTCTTGCTGTGGTGGCTGCGCCCTGCCGTCTGGTCAAGGGCGTGGGAGTCCCGCTGCGTACCCTCCGCCGCACGCTCTCCTGGACCTGCCACCAGGTGGCACACAACCCCCTAGACTCTCCCTTCCTGTGCACCTACTGCATCTACCTCTTCTGCTGTCTCACCATCAATGTCCTGCTCGACCTCCTCTAGCATGACTCTCTTGTCCCTCCTTCTTTTTTCCCCCTTTCCTTACTTCCTTTGCTAACTAATGTCACTGGGATTGTATAGATTTAGCCAACTGTATCGACTCACTGAGCCTGCGGAGTGTTCATGTACAGTAAATCTTGTGATTCTTCGTCTCAGTGGTTGATTTATTTCTTGAGATGCAGCATTCTCTCTGTATCTCTTTGCATTTAATGACTTGTGATTGGTCGAGGCAGTTAAGCAGCCCCTCTGGCAGCATCATTTTTGAAGTGAATGATGCATCTTAAATTTATTTATTTATTTTCCTTGGCTTGGTGATTAAAAAAGAGTTGGACAGAGTTTTTTCTGATCAGCTCTCCAGGCAGCAATATTAACTATTTCTAAGTCTCTTCCTGTTCTGATTTTATTATGAGATGTGGCAGTAACGTGCCAGCTTTCTTACTCGAAATATCAGTTCAATTTTGGCGTACAGCAACTAGGCATGGGACGATATGAAAATTTAATATCACGATTATCAGGATAATGTTGTGAATTGCAATTTTTTGGGCCTGGATAGTCACCAAAATATGCTTAAGACTCATTTTTAAGAATTGTTTTTTGTGAAAAACAAACATTCTTACAAAGACAGACTTTTATAACTACTTGAAATGGCATTATATCTTTCGATATGATATATCCTAACGATTTATGAAGATCTTTTGCGTTTTTTGAGGCTGATGCAAGGCTTTTTTATGGTTGCTGGCCCTGCTGCTGTACACTATATGATTATCCTGATAATGTAAATTCACCATGATCATCTTATTGTGAGTGTTTTTTATTGCTATTCGTGATTAAATCTTATATCGTCCCATCCCTAACAGCAATACATTTATACAATCTAAGTTAATAACCTAAATGTGATTTTTGCCTGCGTTTTAATGAAGAGCCAAGCTTTATTCTGTTGTGACTGTAACCTCTAGTGGCCTGTGACTTTTTAGCTCTACCTCCTCCTGTTGTGTTGTGTTTCTTTAAGAGCCTGCTTTGTGATGTGTTCCTTTCTCTCTGTAAGCTGTTTTGCACCTATGGTATCCCTCTTATTGAAACTCACCATATCTGTGATGAAGTGCCTGTATCAGTGCTTTTGTGAGCTTTACCTTTCCCCCTCCTATCAGAGCAGCTTAAAACTGAGCGCTCTACTAGTGCTTGAATTAGTGCCTGTGATCGGTTCTCTTGTGATTTCCACTCCTCTGTCAGACCTTCTCAGCTGCTCTCTCTCCTCCTGCATCCCCCAGCCTCTCACTCCCCCCTCCCAGTAGATTGCTGCTAAGACCCACTTGTGTTTGCTTAATATAGTGCACCTTTGCTACATTAATTGGATAGCATATTATTGTTTAATATAATCAACAAGACTAGAAAGAGCTTGACAGAACAGGATGGGTTAATAAGGATTAATTGGAATTTAAGTAAGTTAAGTGTAGGCCTGCTGCATTGTGCGGCAAGTGTAGTATTATACATTAAAATAGTAACTGCAGTAATACTATAAACATATGTAACATTCATTTTAGATAAGGTAGTGAAATATAAAATTACAAAAGATAGCTGACATGGAAAAATAGTGTTATGATAACCAGAAGATGCACATCAGAATATGTGTTAAGGTACAGATAGTAGAGGGATAAATCCAGAATTTCTTTTTCACTATTTCTAATATTTTAGTAATTCCCATTATACAATTAATAATGTTAAGTGTTTTAAATATTTAAGATACACATGTATATATTGGAGAGCCGATAACAGTGCCAACAGCATTTGTTAGGTCATGGGTCGCTTTAACCTTTAATTTCCGGTTTGTTTTTGGTGGAAAGGTGAACCTTAAAATTGAAACTAATTTTCTTCACAGCTGTTTTGCATTTACAGGCGCGTTGCCTTGTTTAGAGGACAAAAAGGAAACCACTGCAGCTGATTGACCATGCACAGCGTGATTTTGCCAAGTAGGATGTGGTCCTGGATCAACATCCCACATCACATTCGCTTCTTCAGAGCTAACCTAGTTTTCCAAAATGAAGTTAGTAAAATAGAACACAATCTATTGTAACATAAACGAAAACCTTATTAAGCTACTGTGGGGTTTAAGAGTTAGCTTGCTAAGTAGGTTAGCTATAATAATGAGTAAACTTGCCAATAGGCTAGAATATTAGCGAGTTAGCTTGCTAACTATGTAGGCTATGCTAATGAGTATGCTAGCCAGTAGGCTAGAATATTAGCGAGTTAGCTTGCTAACTAGGAAGGCTTTGTTAACAAGTATGCTTGCCAGTAGGGAGGGAACATGTGTCCAGGTCTTTGCAACTGCAAAATGACATTATCCTTACTTTTAATGTTAGCGAAATATTTTAACCTATTGGCAAGCTTACTCATTAGCATAACCTACCTAGTTAGCAAGCTAACTCGCTTATATTCTAGTCTTGTGGCAAGTTAACTCGTTAGCATAGCCAACCTACTTAGCAAGCTAACTCGCTAATATTCTAGTCTATTGGCAAGCTCACTTGTTAGCATAACCAGCCTGCTTAGCAAGCTAATTCATTAGCCCTGCAGTAGCTTTAAGGTTTTCGTTTAATGTTTCTGAGGATTTTGTAAATTTTTGTAAAAACTTCATTTTGGAAAACTAGCTTAGCTCAGACGAAACACAGGTGCAGCACACTGATGATGTCAGAGGGCTGTGATTGATTGATTGTAATGTTGGTCCAGGAATGCCATGTGGGATGTTGATCCAGGAGCATGTCCTACTTGGAAAAATCACTTTGTGTGTTTCACCACACTTTTCATCTACACAGATTAATATACAGTATCAAATCTCACACATTCATTATCACACCTATCCTTTGGTAATGGGATTTACATGGGGCTCATTGGCATTTTGTCCTAATTGGGGAGCAATTTAGTGTAGTATAAAGTTTTAAATGCTTACTTTGATCCATTCCACACGTATTAATCAATATCCAAGTAAATTTTGGAGATAAATTCCGATACAGTTTTAAGATTTGCTTCTCAGGATGGGAAAAAGGCAAGGCACCAACCTGGTACTTCTAACTGTAGTGTGACAGAACTATTTTAGAGTGTTAAACTTATGTGTGTTTGTTGATACTATTTGCTGTAGGAATATAATCTAATGCAATAAATTAAGTTATAGATCTACAATTGGTGTGTCCTTGTCAGTTTGTCCTGAAAATACTTCGGTATAGTGGGGGGGTAAATAAGTAATGTCACAACAAATGTGTATGGAAATGCACTAGTTACATTGTTGGATGTGTGATGGATTTGATGCTATTAGGCTCATATGTTCACACAAACACAGTAATCACAGTAGTAGTTTCCGCAAATAATGACACAGCAGATTTGTTTTGGTCCAGTTCATCTCCACAGAGGGATGAATACAATCAGCCCTGCCTGGCTCCTGCACTGCAGAGGGTTATGTTCTTCTCTACTGATGCACCTACCTGATTCTCAGTCGAATTTTCTGTGCTTTTTTCCCCTCTGCCTTCTCACCTCCAACTCGCTGCCCACCCTGATGTCATCATTTCACCCGCGATCTCCACCTTACACTCAATCATCAATCCCAGTGCCAGAGGTCAACGGCCTGCAGGAGCCCAGCCTAGCTAAACGTCTGCGGGGAACTCCAGAGCGCATCGAGTTGGAGAACTACCGTCTGTCCATGCAGAGGGAGGAAGAGCTGGAGGAGGTACCTGAGGAGACTCTGGCAGAGCACAACCTCAGCAGCGTGCTCGACAAGGCTACGGACGCTGACCTGGGCTCCAGGTATAAGCATAAAAAATGACTGAGATATGCACTTTAGACATTCAACAATTTTTTTTGATTTCTAATTGGCTGAAATTATGATATTGTTTGTTGCAGCTGATCATTTGTTGGATTGTTTCTAGTGGGCCGAATTAAAGTGATGGCAAATTCACAAAAACTTTAGGTTACTTGCGTAACCCCGGTTCTCAGCATGAGTGATATGTCTCACATTCAAACGAATGCTGCATTTCCTTACATGAGGCATGAGGTTGAGTGACAAACTTACATGCAGTGACATGAAGAACTCCCTCCATTAGGTCTGCAACAAACCAGCACTTTGAATACTGATTATTTTTATTGAATAATTTATTAATCATTAGCTCTATCGAATGCATAGCAAAACTGCCCATCATAAGTTCCCAGAGCCCATGGTGATGTCTTAAAATGTCTCATTGTTTCTGACTCACTCATAGAAAAATGACAAAAAACAGAAAATATTCACATTTGAGAAGCTGAAACCAGTGATTTTTTTTTTCTAAATATAAAATCAGCTCCTGTTATCTGTGTAATATATTTAATAGCTGCGTTGACAGTGTGCTGGAGTTATTATTATTGTTATTTTAAATTTTGAACCATCACGGTATCTCTTACCCACCTATCTGTATAAAGGTGTACGAATTTCACTTCCTGTCCACACTGATGAATTTTTCCCATGTTTGCTAAAAAAATATACTTGGAAATAAGTGGCGCTTAATTTTTAGATTGATTAAACGACTAATCATTTTAACTGTACCCTCCACTTCCGTCTGTGTTAATAAGCAATAAGTTAAAAGTGTGAAACTTTTCTTATTGTATATTGTTTAGGACTGTTGGCTGAATTTGTGATGCACATTTCTTTACTATTTTTTGACATTTTACGGATTCAATAAATATGTCAAAACAATAATAATGAAAACAATTGTTAGTTGTGGCCCTTGTGTACATTTTGGCTTCACTGCCTGACATAAGAAAATGCTGCAGGAGAACTTATATAATATACAAATTCTCAGTGAAGTCCCTCAGTAAACAGAAGGTGAGACTGGCAGTGAAATAAACTGTACAGCAAGAACAAGTTAAGATGTATCCCTTCATGTTGCATATTGCATGCTGTCTGTTTTTCCCTCCCACTTGTTCCAACACTTCACTTTGACTCCTCCTCTGTCTTCCAACAGTAGCTCAGAGTCAGACATGGAGGAGGAGGATGAGCAGGAGGATCAGGATCAGGATCAGGAGGAGGTGGAACAACAACCTCATAGTCCCTCAGACCTCGGCGGGGTTCCCTGGAAGGAGGCGGTGGAGCTCCACGCCAAACTGCGGGGCGAGGAGGGGGAGGAGGGTGAGGCTCTGGCAGACTCAGTCAGCAGAGACGGGGAGATAGATGAAGACGAGGAGGAGGAGGAGGAAGAGGAGGAAGATGAGGATGAAGACGATGAGGAGTCGAGTGATGGTAAATTTGTTTTTCACTCTCGGTGAAGACTGTAAATGTTAGTGTGTCTCCTTCGGTGTGTCACTGTCTCAAACATTGTTCTCCTCATCCTCTCTGCTTCTTTCCCTCTTTTCCAACCCCCCTCTTCATCACTTCCCTCATGTCCACGGTGTTTGTGTGTGTGTGTGCGCGTGTGTATCTGTGTTTTATGTTTTATTTTATTGGGCATCTGTCTCCCCCTGCTGGCAGAGGGGGATTACTGTCCCTGGGATAGAGAGCTCCAGTCAGGCCTTTGGCTGGAGAAGCACCTCACAGATGAAGAGGATGTTGGTACATTTAAAGGTAGCAGCAGAACTGCCTGTGGATGCGTTTGCAGTAACTTTGAGCGTGATACATAATCCTGGCTGGTTTGGGTTTCTTTTGAAAGGATTTCTACAATAAGAGTGTGGCTTTAACTTTTTTTTTCTTTTTTTTTTTTGCTGTCTTGTTGTTTGTGTTTTTTGTGTTGATAAGTGTGTTTCCTTACTGTGAGTCTCATCCTATATTAACCTGCTGTTAACCTGTTTAATACCTCAGTTTTTGTATTCGGCTTTAATCCACTAATCTGATAAATGTCAGAGATGTTTGTGTTTTCCCTCTAGGCGCTGCAGCTGTGTTTTGGTATTGAGTGGCAGAATTGTTCTGTTCATCAAATGGGTATTATTTCTTTCTGTAACCTTGTATCTTTGAAGCTCACTTCTATTGTTTGACTTTTTTTTTGCAGTCTAGTGCATGCAGCCTCCCTCAACCCGGCCTCTCTGATGATGTTTTATTGCTGCTATATTCTAACTGTCTCTGCCTTCTCTCTTTCATTGTTGTCCTGTCTTTTCCCTTCTCTCTTCTTCTTTTGCTTTCATCTTCCCTGCACAACTGCCTTCTTCCCTCTTTATCTGTCTCTGATTTCTTGGTGCACACACAACTTCACCACACTAAAAACACTGCACCACATGCCGACACCCTCATGTAGCCAGGAACCTGCAGATCCAACAAGTCCTGCAGCCTGTGGATCCCCAGACCATTCCAGGTTTGGTGAGAACACACCTGGACTCTGAGGGAGACAAGGAGGGCCAGCCAGCCTCGGCCTCCCAACTCTCCCAACCCTCTGAGCTCACGCAGCCCTCCTCCACAGGTAACCCACCCAGAGGAGCTGAACACCTGGGGAGGCATTGCAGGGCGAGTCCCAGGGTTAAAGATCAGGGGCGTCTCGTTTCACCAGTGTGGCTGCTGCTGTTCTGTTGTGTCTGTGACAGGAGGAGCAAACTCCCCCCTGACTAACCCACCTGTTGTTTATAATCATCTCTGGTTTTGTACATTTTTTTTTGTCTCATTGCTTTTTTTTTTTTTTTTTTTTCTTGGAATGTCTAATTTTGTGTTCAATCTTTTAATTTGTCATTCAGAGTCGCTGTTGGTCCTCTGGGGTGAACGTTCTTCAGCATCCCAGTGCACCTCATAACCCTCCCTCCCTCCCCTTGTCAATTCTTTTTGATTTTGTTCCGCTTTGTTCTTTTGTGTTCTGCTGTGTTCTTTCTCATGTGTCTAATTACTTTACTGTTATTTCCCTGCCACCTATCCCTCGTTGTTCCGTACCATCTGGTTTGAACGTAGCCCCTGCCCACACATCCGCCCGACACGAGGCAGTGAGAGTCTGGTTGGAGTCCATGTCCGGAGGTAGCACAGACTTAAAAGGGATCACGACATCCCGCCTTAGACTCGTACTCTATCTATCTATCGGCTGGCCTTTTTTCCTGGAGCATGCAGAAACACGAACAGAGACCAGTACACTCACAAGCATGCATGCTGAAAAGCTGTCGCTCACAAGAGTTCTGCTCTCTTGGGGTCAGAGTTCACTCCCCAACCTCTCACCCCACCCTTCCAACTTCCAAAACATGTATTTTCTCTCTACTCACATAGCGTATTGTGCTGCCATGTAATGTACCCCAGAGACAGAAGAGCCATCACGGCTTGAAAACACTTAACACCACAGTGTTTCTTTCCCTGATGGGTAATGTGTGAAGTATTTCTTCTGTAATCTGCCATTACTGTTATTACATTTATGGACTAGCCCTTAACTGGCACAAGTACTTGCATAAAGTTCAGATATGGAGGCTGTTAAAGGGATTATATCAACTTTTTAATAGCTTGACTGAATGTAATAAGAGTGCTGCACACATATTTGGATTCACAGGCAACACTCTTCTGGGTTAAAAGCTTGGTAAAGATCTCCTTGTGCTCAGATCCACCAGAATTAGATAGTTCCTTTAGTGTGTGCCTGTGCACCCACATGGACAAAGGCCTATAGTGCAGTTAGCAGAAGTGAAGGTTAATGTTGTAATTATATCCTAAACCTGCATACATTAACTGTGTGGGTTATTTCTCCATTTCAGATTTTGTTAGAAACGCAGTCTCTCCCACTTAATTTACTTTAAATGAGGTTACTTTATACTCGTCTCTTAACTGATGTCATTAACATTTTTTGGTTGTGCTTTTGCTTTATTTAAATGTCATCCATTTGCTCATCTGAAAATGGATAGATGCATGTGTCTGTTCACTAATGCTGCTCCGCGCCCAACCTTTGTTCATATTTACTGACTCGACTCGTACGAGTTCATTTGTAGGCAGTACTAATGTTTGATTTCCTTGCCAGAAAACTTTCCTTAAAGCTGTCCTCAGAAAAAAAATGGATTTGGGCTGTGAAGCCTTTTCATCCTTTTTCAACCTTTAATTTTCCACCCCGCTCTTCAAAACTGCTTTTGATAGATTTTTTCATTAAGCAATCTTTGAACCCCGGTGCTCTCTTTTTTTTAAGAGGAAAAAAACATTTAGCCTGAAGCTAGACTTTCTGAGAACAGTTCAGTTAAGGTTAGGAAGTTGAAAAAAGTTCTCGCTCTTGTTATTGTCTGAGGCAAGAATGTGTTACCCGGCTGACTTACTTCTTGCCGTCTTCTTTTGTCATGCCAGAGCTCTGTGAAGATGAAGATCTGGAAGCAGAAGCAGACAGTCCTGATGTGGAGCCTGGTACAGAGATGGATCAGGGTGAGCGGTTTGAATAATACAAATAATAATGAAGCCATAATTTCAAAAGAATTGTACTCCACTGCAATAAAAAGATATAAATAATTAACATTATAAACAGTGTAATAGTTTAATATTTTACAATGTTTTGCTTAAATTACAGACGACATCCCTTCAGATGCAGAAGCCGAGGCTCGGTTGCATCAGCCGCAGCATGCTGAAGTGCTTCCTGAGGAAGAAAAGGAATCAGAAAGTCTGAGGATGACCCCCAGTATTGGTACATGCCCCTAATAATTAATCTGAATTGATCTCTCAGAAATATTTTCACATGATTAAAACTAATATTTTCGTTATTTTCGTTCAGAGCCATCCAGCACCAGCCCCGTGCAGAAAGAAGATGTCGTTCTTTCCCCACTCAAACCCTCTCCTGAAGAGCCGGAATCACAGGTTTAGATCAGTCTGCACTTTTTAAGATTGAAGGTATGTGATGTTAGTTTTTACTGAATATTATCTGCTCTTTCATTTTCAGATAAATCTGGCGAGGTCTCCGGGTGCCCGCTTTTTCTCAGAACCATTCATACCTGAGGAAATAAAGCCACAGAGGTCAACTCCATCTCCCTCTCCAGCCACCAAGAGCCCACTGTCCCCTTCACCTGCTCCAGTCCAGGAACCTTCCTCTGTCCCTTCTCCGACACTTGCTGTTGCTGCTGCTGCTTCCCCTGTCAATGTCCCTGCCTCATCTCCCCTAACCTCATTCACCAAATCACCCATCAGCTCTCCAGTTGAGCCAGCTGTCGAGCCACCTGTCAGAACCCCTGTCAAGGCACCTGTTAGCTCCCCAATCCGCTCTCAGCCCACTCCACTGCCAGAGACTCGGACGCCAATATCTCCTGTCTACCCTCATCGTTCTATTTGCCCTCTCACGGGCAACCCCCTCTCCCCTATCTGTGCTCAGCCTTTGCCCTGCCAGGAACCCTCATCACCCCTCACCTCTGACTCTCCCGTCAGAACTCAGCCTGTCCCCGCAGTCACTTCAACGCCCATGACCAAAACAGACAAAGGCACGCCTGAGCCCTCAATGTCCATAGATTCTTCAACGGAGGAAGAATCATCTAAAAAGACAGATATCATTGAGGAATTTTGGTTAAAGAGTGCTGAGATCAGAAAGAGCCTTGGTTTGACTCCTTTGGACCGCAGTAGTAAAATCATAGAGAAGAGTGTTGTCACAGCTCCAGTGCAGGACTCCACCCCCATCAAGACACAGACTCCAGATGTACCGGAGGAACAGAAGCCTGCCTTCACTGGCCGCGCTGTCATTCGCAGACTCAACATCACCCTTGAGGGTCAGGTCATCACACCCATTGCTCCTGCAGAGCCCAAGAGTAATGGCTCTGACAAGAGGGACCTCAGCAGCAGCTCTGGCCTGGGGTTAAACGGGAGCATGGTCACGAGCCAGACGGCGAACAGTGACAGCTACAACACGTCTGACTCTACTATGCTCACCCCGCCCTCCAGCCCACCACCACCCGTGCCTGCTAATCAGTCTCCAGCCGTGCTCAGGCAGCAGAGACACCAGGTGTCCTGGAGCAACGGGACGGAAAAACCTCCACCTGAGCATGCCAAACAGCCAGAGAAAACCAAGAGTCCCGTTCCTGCGCCGAGGACCCAGCCGAGCCCTGTGTCTGCACCCAAACCTGCACCCAGGAAAATTTCACCTCAGGCAGAACCAGAAACAGCTCCAGTGGTTGTCATGAGGGAGAAGAAGCCACGACCGCAGGAGGTGAGGAAGTCGTTTGTGGAGACAGTGGAAGAGATTCCGTTTGCAGATGACGTGGAGGAGTCTTATGATGAGCGGACACCAGACGCGAGCATGAACAGGTTCTATACTCCACCCACCAGCAAGCCAAGCAAGGAGAGACCACCCCTGCATCTGGCTCTGGCAATGGAAAACGGTAAACCCAATATCCCTGTCAGCCAAGCCCTTAAGACCCAGAGGGCAACTCAGTTCTCCCCAGAGGCCAAGGAGATCGCTGAGGAGAGAATGAAGGCCAGAGAAAAGTCTGTAAAGAGCCAGGCTCTGAAAGATGCCATGGCCAAACAGCTAAACAAAATGAAAGAATCTGACATAGACAAGGGTGCCTCACCTAAAGTGGCCTGGAGCGTCGCCCCAGATGCTGCCGGAAAAAGTAAAAAGTCAGCCGTCTCTCCGAAGACATCAGCTGTGAAGGCTCTGGAGTCAAAGAAGGCGGAGACAATACCAGAGCGTTTCTTCAGCAGCAACAAAAGTCTGGACAGCTCAGTGGCTTCATCGGATGGCTCCTCGTCCAGCAAAAGCAAGAAACGAAGTTCCCTCTTCTCGCCGCGGAAGAATAAGAAGGAGAAGAAAGCCAAGAATGACAGCAGCAGGCTCTCCGGCACAGAAGAGACACCGCCCAAACACAAGTCGCTGTGGAAGGCCGTCTTCTCAGGGTACAAGAAGGACAAAAAGAAGAAGGACGATAAATCATGTCCAAGCACGCCATCCTCGAGCTCCACCACTCAGGACTCTGGGAAGAAGAGAACGTCACCTCTTGGGAGATCATCAGGTAGGAAAGCTGATCCAGGGCAGGTTTTTAATTCAATACTTGTAAAATTTCTATTAAAAAAATCTGTTTTTGCTTATTATTTGCGACAGACTTGAAATCCCGCAGAAACTTGAGCTTCTCCGAGGACTCCGACCTGTCCTGCGATGATGTTCTGGAGAGATCCTCCCAGAAGTCAAAGGCAGATGTAAGTCACAATAGACACAGTTAGACATGTCACATCTTTGTCATGAGGTATTTAGACATGTATAGCGTTGCAAAGCCAGTCTGAGCTCATTTTGGAGAAGACATTTTAGTCTGCTGACGATGAGCACAGACCAGAGCTGGACTGGCCTCGGAAGTTCTTAACCTTCTGAACAGTTTTTGGTCTTGGTGTTGCCGATAAAATGAAGCATGATTCTGAAACTTGATGCTCTATTATATGATATTGTCTCAGGTTTAATTCCAAAGCTAATTTTGGTGGATAATTTGGGCGAAATCATTCAGTGCACCCTGATTTTTTCCAGTTTTTAAAAATGGGAAGCAAACACAGGTGACTCTCAGGTGATGCGTTCATCCTGTTAAGTGTAAAGCACAACAACACAAGCGTGTGTATCCCTAGCAGATATGCCTGTTTAGCCTCTCCAGACCTGAGTGAATGAAAGGTAATCTGCGGAAAGGCTTAGCAAAGGCTATGCGTCAAATCTATAGCATCCATTTCAGTTTCACTGTCTTTTAAAAAAGCACTTTCCTTTAAATAATTTCTTCCACTTCACAGCAGCAGCAGCACATGGACATCTTTGACCTAGTATCAGGCATGCAGAAGGAAGCGATTAAGGAGGAGAAACTGGAGAAGGAGAGAAGGAGAGAGTTAAAGGAGAGAAAGAGAGTGAAAGAAAGGCATAAAGAAAGGGAGCGGGAGAAAGAGGTTGATCGAGAAAAGAAGAAAGACGATGAGGAGGTATTGTGCAGCAGGGGGTCAAATGATTTTGAATTTCATCTAAACATAAGTTTGGAAATTGGTAAACGTAATATATGTAAATTTCTACTAATGTTAAGTCCACAAAGCTTGCAACTGGCTTTCAGACTCACCTCAAATTAACATTAAATACTTTATTCATCTCTTTTTAAGTGATGTTAGATTTGCAAATGTTTGCATTTGTGCCTTCGGGTGATCCCAGAGCAGTTCATACAACCAAATCATGATTTAAAAACACATTTCCAAGGTCTTCAGCACCACAGTGTGACATGTCACATGGACGCCACTATAATTAGCCAACAAAATTACTAAATGAGTGAATTCAAAAGCCTGGATTCATTACATATGCAGGTGGCACATTAGGACTGTGCAGGAATTCAGCACACAATATTCACATTTCCATCATATGAGTCTTTTTATTTGAATCCATTTGCATTCATTATGTTGGCTTGAAATTCAGAAACGATTGTCTCCACTGCTGCTCAGTCTGTGTGTGTGTGTGGTTTTGGTGGTTTAGATAGACGCAGTCGAGTTCAGGGCCAGAGGCATGAATTCATTAACCGCTGTAAAAGCATTTAAATAAAGCTCTTTGTTTTCTTCATTTTGACGACATCTATGAAGATTTGACATTTTGTTATTCTTCAGTAATATCGATCTGAATTTGAACTTTGTGCGGCTCCAGTAACGGGAGGTCAGCGCTGTGTCATGCCTGCCAGGCCTTGCTTAATTCAATCAGAGCCTCCGGGAATCAAATAGAATAGTCTCTAGTGACTGTTGTGGTGTTTATAGTTTCCCAGATCTGTGAGTGTATTAGATATATTCTCGTAGACATAATGTTAAAAATAACAGACCTGTGTCACTGCTTTATGACGTGAGATGGTTGTCCTACAATGTGATTTGTCGTTGACTAATTTCTGATTAACATAGACGTATCAGATGTCGCTGCACCTTGCCATTTTTGTGTCGGTGTGGGATATTAACATTGCCTGTTTTTGAGTGTACCAGCTAAATTATGACCTTGTTTTGTTTTATTTTGACCAATTTTAACATAATCATTAACCCATTTAATCACATCATCTGTATCATGTTTGTTCCCTCCCTGTTTTTTTTTGTTTTCCCCAAGTCTGTTTATGTCCCCCACGCACTGGCGTTCAAGAGATCGTACGCCACAAAGGTAGTATTACATACATTGCCATTGATTACCCCCACCACCACCACCCCTGCCCCCCCCCCCCCCCCACCCCTCAGCGCATGTGCCAGTTTGCTGTCATAACACCTCATTTGCATCTGGCCTCAAACTAACTGTCCTCTCTGGATGCATGTGACAAGGCGGGGCCGCAGCGCGCGCTCACTCACTGCTGGATCTCCACTCTGTTAAAACGCAACTTTTTCCAATCGCACTTTTCTGGTCACAATGACACCTCTGCATCTCTTGATATCAGGGTCGGTTCCTCTCTGAGGATCTGGTTTGATATTAACCTGCCTATCTGTCACTGTGGCACTGTTTTTACTCCAGTCTGGATGCTGGGATAACTTTGACGTTTTCCTTCAGTGCTGTTCTCTCTTGCTCCTGACTCATGCCAGCTTTTTATGTCTTCACAAGTCAGCTAAAAGGGGAAACACCCCTGCTTATTCACACACTGTTTTAATGCCTATAATTATAAGTTTTCATAATGTGAAGGATTATAAATGTGAGAGCTGCAGTGACGTTTATTATTTCATGTTAACATACCTTCAGATTGCAGTTTAAAGGCTTAAAAAAGCCTGTAGATAGTGTTTACTCTGTAGATGCTGTGTAGTAAAGTTTGAAGTATCCCAAGATAGATTACATTGTGCTAGTCAGTGTTGTCCTTCACCTTCTACGAGACCTAATCAGTTTCCCCCTCCTCTCCTGTTCAGTTTTTCTAAAGGGCCAGGGCCCCATGGAGTCAACTCCACAAATTAGCTGCTTGTGGGTGAGACCTCTCTGACCCATGTTTTTTTGTTGTTACCCCAGAAAACCTACACAGAGGAGGAGCTGAATGCCAAGCTGACACGGAGGGTCCAGAAAGCAGCACGACGACAAGCCAAGCAGGAGGAACTCAAGAGACTGCACAGAGCTCAGGTAACTGACCTTTGGTGATCCTCTGACCTCTCCTCCATCGCAATTGTGAGGTGGACGTTTGTAGTTTTGAGTGAAAACCATGAAACTCAGCACAGAGATTCATATTATCCTCTGGATGAACTATTTTTTTTTTATAAGATTTTAAAAGCTAAGATTTTAAAAACTAAGACATACAATCTTAACAAAACACAAACAAAAACAACAACAGAAAAGAAAACGATACAAAAGAATGACTTATAGTAACACACATCACAGAAACGTACAAGCTCAGCATCTGTATATTCATATCTGATCATCATCAACATCATCTCTCACTTTATAAACTCAAAAACAAAAACAAAACGATATTTTAGATTGTTACCAATAATTATTTCCAAAGTGGCATTGTTGTCCACTTATCCCTCTGTAACAACCACACCAAAAAAAAGATAAAGATAAGTAAAGGAAGTAGAACAAAACAAAACCTCAAATCATCGTCTGGATGAAGCACCATTGTTGGGACAAAATTTCAGTTTGTCTAATACTTTGGTTTATGACAGAATACTTGACATCAGCCACACAAAAGCACATTAGACCGATAATCTTTGAAAAAAATCATATTCCCCTTCCTCCTCGTAGCGTATAGTGTGTGCACGTGAAAGAAAATAACCAATCAGAGCCAAGGAGTCTCTAACACAGCTATCAGTCATGTCAATCACTGCGCGTGGACTGTGGTCAAACTGTCAGAGACGCCTATGCTGCTACATGTAGCTACATGCTAATCTCAGGGACAAATGTAATCTCTTTTGCTGATGATGTTAATTTTTCCCTGAATTTGGATCAAATTACTGCTGGAACATGTGAAGTTGTGTTTTAAAAGATTTTATTTATGGTTTTTCCCACGGAAGAAAGTGCCACTGTACTCTGTTACAGTCATTCCCCAGCTGCACGTACGCTGCTACATGTAGCTACATGCTAATGTCAGGTAACAATGTAATTTTGGTTGCCGATGTTGATTATTTCTTCTCGATTTTAGATTACAGCTGGAACATGAAAAAAAAAAATCATATTCCCCTGCCTCCTTGTAGTGTGCAGTGTGTGCATGTGAAAGAAAATAACCAATCAGAGCCAAGGAGTCTCTAAAGTAGCTATCAGTCATGTCAATCACTGCCTTTGGACTTCGGTCAAACTGTCAAAGAGGAGAATGGCTCATGGAGATGGCACTTCAGCGCTCCTTCCAGTGACAGCAACAGCTGGTTGTCAGTGATCAGCTGTCAGCCCGTGACCCTCGCCCTCTGAACTAGGCAGCGCTGATTAAATATATATTCAGATTCTGCTACTGCATATCCTATTGCTCACCTTAGATGTTTTCAGAAACATGTTTTAGTGTACTGTTTAGCTGTAAAATGAGAAAGTTTGTGACCTGGCAGTCATGTTATTTTATAGCTAAACAGAAAATAGGTTTCTGAAAACATATGAGGCGAGGAACAGGCAATGTAGAAACAGAATCTTGATTCATATTTGATCAGCACTGCCTAGTTTGACTGCAGTTTGTGAGCCGTGATTGACAGCATCTTCAAAGACTCCTCGGCTCTGATTGGTTGTTTTCCTTCAGCTGCTTTAGATTCTAGCATATGCCATTAGCAGCAAAACGAGTAGAATGAGGGACATGCATTTTTCATATGGCTATCTGTCTTATGTACTTCCGTGTGGATGTAGTGACAGTTCCACCAAATATGACAAAAGTTACATTCATAAAAGTTACCGACTGTGGCTTTAACTGTACTTTGTGTTTAGTGCTAATAAGCAAATGGTAGTAGGGATGGGCAGCACAAGCAAAAACACTATTCGAAAATCGTGGCAACTATTCGACAATTTTTCGAATAATCGCCTTTTCAGTGACTTTTCAGACCCCTCTAGCGACTCTTTTTCAAAAAAGCGACTAGCGACAAATCTAGCGACTTTTTCTGATGTTATTGAAGACTTCTGGAGACTCTGTTGTGAGAGCATGCATCGCTCTTATTCTTCTCAACGAGCAGCGGATGCTGCCGTGCCGTGGGCTCCCCTCTCACCTCAAAGCACTCACAGACGGCCCAGTCCTCCCTCCCAGCAGCAGTCAGAGCAGGAGATGTTAACCCCTCCACGTCCAGACTGCAAGTGAATCGCGCATGCGCGGAACCGCCGCTGGCTGATCCCGACCTGGTTTACAGTCAGGGCGGGATGTAAATGTAAAATTTTCTTTGTCTAATATAAGTCACTGAAAGAAGGTTCATTTGTAGTTATAAAGATATTCAGGGTGTTTTTTTACTCAGTTTTTGTCTCTCCCACGACGTTATCCCTCTCTCCTACAGCAGGCATTACAATTACATGCATATGGACAATTATGCAAATTAGGCGATGACGTCATTTAGCGACTTCTAGCGACTTTTAGGACAGCCAATAGCTACTTTTCTTACTGAGGAGTTGGCAACAGTGTTAGGAAACTACAACGCGGAAGTGCGCTCGACTATGAAAGCCCGAATGACTGCGGACATTCCTGGCGGAGTAGTAGTCTCTGCATGTTTCTCCTGTTTGTAGAAGAGCATCAAACTAGCTGGTAGCCCATCTCACACCGCTGTAGCAATCCTATACTGCCCTCGTGCGGTTAGGAGCTGAATTGCATGTCAAATAAAGGGGGGAAGTAAGACGGCGAATAGTAATAGTCGCATTAAAAAATCGATTTTTCAAAAATAAAACAACTATTCGAAATTCGAAAATCGTGACCCATCCCTAAATGGTAGCAAGCTAACATGCTAAACCTGTACATTGAACTTAATAAACATACATGCAAGTTGTCATTGAGAGCACGTTAGTATGTTGAAGCACCACTGTGCCTAAGTACAGCCTCAGAGAGCTGCCAGCATGACTGCAGGCTCTTAGTCTTGTTTTGACGTTGAAAGTATGTTTAATGCATATATGTTGGTTTAAATATGATGTTTGGGTGCTGAATAGCTTTCAAACAGTCAGGCTCTTAGTCTTGTTTTGACATTGAAAGTAGGTTTAATGCATGTGTTGGTTTACTTATGATGTTTGTGTGCTGAACAGCTTTCAGTCAGACGAGGGTGTTTTCCATCAAACCATTATTAACGTCATGCATGTCAAACACTTGAAACATTAACTGGGTTATGTGTATGCCGGTAGTGTTTGTGTTGTACAAGAGGAAGGCTACATTAGTATTGTTGTCACTGTTTTATTTATTTGTTGTTTTTTTTCCCCACAAACCATATGGTCACTCTAATGTGACTCAGCCTTCTTGGAGTGCGGCCAGATTCATCCTTCGGTTTGGAAATCCACTGTGATTGATGTTGTAACTCTGCAGTCAGGCTTCCAGTCCACTGACTCAGCACTAAGCCACAGCTAAAGTCTCTGCTCCCGGAGCCGTGGTTAGCTGGCCTAAATTTTGCTTCCTTTTAGTGGCTATTTGCAGAACCCAAACTGTGCTTCTTGTTTAGCTCCTCTTTCTGTGTGGCACTGATAAAGTTGAGCACTGACAGAGGAAGTTAAAGTCCAAGGGGGGGGGCGACGACTTAAATTTAGCTGTTTCTGCTCATTTGATCGTTCCACCCATACATCACTTTACCTAAATCAAACCAATAAATGAAATCTTACACAATCATAATCATCTCAAATATCATTAAACCGGACCACTTCTCTTGTATCTACTGTATATCACACACAACTAACATTGGATACAAAAGGCAATTCTCCATTTCACCAGAGGGGGCTCTGTGGGCTCAATTTGCCAGTCAGGCTTTTGAAGACATGCAAAACCCATTTGAAGTAGTTTGAACTGGTTTACACGGGCCATTCAAAGAAATTATCTTCAATTATTGCCCACTTAGTATTCCTGGCAGATAAAAGCCAGTAGTACTTGTGAAGATGACACTGAATAAGTGCAATAAGTCAGCATTTAAATTACTGAATTAAACGAAAACATGAAAGGATTCTTTGTACAGTGGCTAAAAAAAAAGAATATGTCCTTGATATCGAAGGGGACCAATTATGCGTAATTCATTTTCTGTTATATATGTTATGTTACAATGTTGGACGTTCATATTAGATGTGGTCAAAGTTTAAAATAATGACGTAAACATGTAAAAGTGATCATTGTGAGCAAAAACCTCAGGCTTCAGACCATTCTGAATTCTCTTTCCAACTGTTTTCCTACTTAACTTACACGTTAACATCAGATCGTGATGGATTTCTTTATATGGTCATCTGCTCCAGGCACGTCACTGCAAGTGTTTACATTACGTAGCCTACGCTGCTACATGTAGCTACATGCAAATGTTGAGAAAAAAATGTGATCTTGGTTGTTAATTTTTCCCTGATTTTGGATCATATTACTGCTGGAATATGTGCAGTCGTGTTTTAAAGATTTTTTTTTTTTTTTTTTTTTACGGTAGAAAGTGCCACTGTACTCTATTAACAGTCCCCAGCCGCAAGTATGCTGCTACATGTAGCTACATGCTAATGTCAGGGAAAAAAATGTAATCTTGGTTGCAAATGTTAATTTTTCCCTAATTTCTGATCATATTATTGCTGCAACATGTCAGGATGGGTTTAGTAGCTTTCATTTGGGATTTTTCACTGTAGAAAGTACCGCTGTACTCTGTTACAGTCATTCCCTTGCTACAAGTACATTGCTACATGTAGCTACATGCTAATGTCAGGTAAAAAATAATAATGGTTGTTGGTATTGTTAATTTTTCCCTGAATTTGGATCACATTACCGTTGGAACATATCTAGTTGTGTTTAGAAGCTTTTATTTATGATTTTTCACAGTAGAAAATGCTGCTGTACTCTGTCATTCTCCAGCTGAAAGTACGCTGCTACATGTGTGTTATTGGTGATTTGTGGTAAAAATGCTCCTATAATCTGTTACAGTCTTCCCCTGGCTGCAAATAATAGTGCAGGAATGCAGAGAGCACAGATACTGAAGACCCAGAAAGGCTGACCAATCAGAGCAGAAATATTTTTTGTTTGTTTGTTTTGTTTTTTCGGGAGAGGGGGCTTAAAGAAACAGGCGCTAAACCGGAGGGTTTCAGACAGAGGGTGAAGTTGTTCCAGCACAGACAGTATGAAGAAAATAAAGAGTTGAACATCAAAGCATATAAACATGTTCTGGTTAAAAAAACAACTAAAATACAAATATGAATGTGAAAATAAGCATGATAGGTGCCCTTCAACACTGGTTTACTTTTTTCTCATAGCATTAAAGAATAGAAAATAGTTAAAATAGAAAAATAGTTTTAAAGTAGGTAAAAGTTGTGGTAATGAAATTTTGTACGTGTTGTTTCACCTGGCTCTGTGGCCTTGGCCTCCAATTACAGAGCCCTTAAAAAGAGTTATTCACTGACAGGTCCTTCACCTCCTTTGATACTTTCCGCTCAACTGGTGATTAAGATTGAGTACTCACCACTGGGAAGTGATTTCACTTTAAAATGTTTTGTGTCAAAAGGCTGAACACCTTGGCTGCCCAGAGCTGTATTTGTAAATGGGAACGACTGAGTTTAATGCGGGTGTTGAGGCTGAATGCTCCTCTCAGACATCCTAAGAGGCTGCATCCCCTCTATAATTGCCCCCCCTTCACTGCCAATAACCAGTGAGAGTGTAGTGTTGGCCAAAAAGCTGAGAACTATGAAATATTAATAGTTTTTGGTAAAATTCATGAAATAATATTTGCCCGTCAGAACAGGCTCACGTACTTGTAGACATCAATACACTTCCAATTAGCGGTGCTCCCACTGTGCCTCCAGCCATTTATTTTTAATGAGGGTAAACTGTTGCATCAGTCGAGTGTTAGAGGTAACCTCTGCAGCCACGTCCCTCAGAAACCTGTGACACAAATCAGCCGTAATTAGTGGGAGATGTTGTTATTTTGTGCACCCATGTAACATAACTTGTCTGCGATGTAACTGTGTTTATGTATTTGTGCATTTCATTAATAACTCTAACCTGCTTGTTTGTTCAGATCATCCAGAGACAGTTGGAGCAGGTGGAGGAAAAGCAGAGGCAGCTGGAGGAAAGGGGCGTAGCTGTGGAGAAAGCTTTGAGAGGAGAAGCAGGTAACGACTCGTCACCTACACCGTCAGACATTTGTTTCTTAGATGAATCTGGCCATCTCCCGCGTCATGGTGTATCGGTAATGCTACTGCAGATAGACGAATGCCCACATTAAATGAACTGAGGGGTGTTGTAAGTTTCATAACACATTTAACTCTCTTATTATTAACATTTTACAAGTGATTTACTGTATGTAAGGCAATTAAAGCTTGTTTTTGTGTCAGCGCTGGCTCCGCAAGGCCATGTTTTATCTTTATATATCAGTTCAGTCTTCTCTAGAGCTCTAAAGGGAATAATAATAATATCGATAATTAGGATGATGTAACCAAGACGATGCATTACCTCAGAAAAGCTGTCCCTCCGCGATCATTTCGATTGTATTAAAATTACACTTATACAGTCTTGCTGAAACATTTTCCAGCCTGTAGATTTGTGTGCAGAAAGACGTATTTGTTTCTCCAAAGTAATAAAGCCAAATTGGTCTTGACAAGGGACTATCACAGACAATATATTTCCGAGATGAAGAATACATTATTTGTTAGCGGGCAGCGCAGTTCATTATTTGGTGCAGTTTTATAAGTGTGAAGCATGGATAGCGCTCAGTAGCAGTAACACATTATCTACGTGATGTGAGTTTTGAATGCGATTAAGACACTGAGGTTGTCCTTTACAGAGCTGACAGAGTGTTCCATCCTAATTTACTTAATGGTGATGGCAACAGAAGCTTTTATCATGCAAATGCACGCACGTAAATCCGACCGCTCTCTCACCGAACTAAATGACTATTTACTTTTCCCATCAGCTGTGTCTCCAGTTAATTGTTTGAGTATGTTTTAACTTGTTTACTACTCTACTCTCTTAAAGGATTGTATAAAGGTACTTATACATTACCCAAACAGCACAAAAGAAGATCAGGTATTAGATCTACCAATGTTTTTTTTTTTCCCCCTTATTAATGACATGTGACACTGTTATGTAGGCTCCATCTGTGGTGACACACTGCAACAGTTCTCCATCTCTGAACATTGTCGGTCTCTGTCCGTCCATAACGTGTCCGCCATCGTCAGTCCGAGCTGCATGCGACCGGGAGAATGTGTGTCCCCGACATAGATTTGTGTTTGCTCATTCTGGATGTGTTTTGTCCTTCACCGCCTCTCAATGAGGAGAGTTTCTGTACTCTGATCAAGACTCAGATCACGTCACATTTTCGTAAATGCAATCAAAATGTAAGAAATCTAATATAAATTGGGTTTGCAGGCTGACAACTTCTTTATTAGAATATTTTCCGCAAATGCTTGCTGTGGCTGAGTGACTTGATGCAGACGTTGGTTGAGATTTTATCTATTATGTATATTTTTTTATTGTGGTAACAGCAATCCAGAGTTGTTTGTGACTTTGTCTGTCGTACTTAAAGATCACACTTAACACTCAGCCACTCTTTCAGTCTGAAATAATTAAGTATTAAATCAGAAATTATTCTCATCGAACATTGGTGCAATTGAATTGAATATTAGAGCTTTTCTCGCTGTTTGAATCAGCTACAATTTGTCAGATTAAATGATACATACAAAAAAAAAATCCATACAAAAAAATAATGCCCTCGACATATTACAAGAGGCTTTGTGTGATATTAAGCAGACTGAGCCAGTAAACAGCAATACAGCAAATCTATGTTGCAGCCTCTTATTATTTTGGAAAATGCCATGTAGCATTGCTCAACCTGACTTGCGTTCTGCACTGTGGTGAGTACTGTCGGACTCTCTTTGTTCTGAGTGTCACTGCGGTGTGTATGCGTGTGTCCGTGTGCAAGAACATGCATGACTTGCCGTTGTTGGAGAATTTCGTGTGTGTGTTTGTGTGCCCAGTTTGGGGCCGTGTGAAATAACTCCTATCTCTAATATATCCCTGTCATTGTAGACTATTGGGGAGATTCTAATTACAGTGAAATCCTGGACTTGCATCTGGGCGGTATGTATTTCAAATCTGTCGCTTTAAACTAACCTAATGGCTAACCCAATCTGTCCTCATCCCCCCCTTTTTCTTTTACGACTTGAGCTTTGTACCCCTCATATCTACCTTGATTGGCTGACTGGCTGACTGGCTGGCTGGCTGAATGGCTGGCTGGCTTTCAGCCTCATTGCAATACTTTCTGCTCCTGTAACCCCCCCCCCCGCCCCCTTCCCTCCACCCTCACTGGGGTTTCTAGTTCAGACACTCTTTACATCAAACAGAGATCAGACACTTGGCCTCATGCTGTCCTCTTAAGATCATCTTTGATCTCGATGAACTCATGAAAGATGAATGCATGAATGAATAAGTAACTTTTATTTGTCATTCCTCAGTGCGCAGACTGTATAATACAGACTGCAGCAGAGACGCAAACAGAGACATATTGCAGAGTCACAAATAAAATAATAAAAAACAGCAAAATAGATTCTTGCGTTCAAAGAAATATGCGGTCCACTCCAGGACAGTCAACAAATAAATAGTAACACAATGAAATGAAAGTAAATAATGCAATGACACTGATGACTGTGCAGTTTCATACTACATATAGAACATGCTCTTTAAAGATTGCCTCACATAACAGCCCAAAAAAATTGTAAACCAAAATCATGTTGTAGCAGCATGATGGTACTTTGGGATTCTGATTTGAAGTTGAATGTTGCTGATATTCTATATTTTTCATATTGTCAGCAAAAAATATCTCTTGTCATCCCATGTAAAGAGAAAAATAAACAATATTGATGCTACTAGCACTTATTCCTCTGTGCCATAGAACTCAACTGTTATCTAAAACCTATTAAAAACACATCAATGACTATGTTTAAATGCACAAAATATTTTTTTTTTTTCTGCCGTTATTCCAAAAAAGACAATATTCCCTTTAAGCTGTGTACGTGGCTAATATTCCTGTTGACATGCAGCCATGATAAAAGTGTCCTAACATGCTGTTTATCACATCAAAATATGGAAACGTGGAGCAGCAGGAGCCTCTCGTGCTGTTTTGCTTCTGTGCGTCAAAATAGGATCCTTCAGAGTTCTCCACTGGTGGCGAACTTCTTCGACCGTGCCTACATTGCCTCCCTCTTCCATTTCTTCAGCCACCTATCTACGAAAGGTCGGGGTTGCAATATTTAATTGCATATCCAAAAACCTCTTAATATCATAGTCTTTTATAATGTTTATAAGTAGATGTGTTTCTTCTTCCGAACAGAAATGTGGGCTTTTTTTTTAGGCATGCATCTGTCCCCCACAGCCTTGCAAACTGTTGGCTAGTTGCATTGTGTACAACACAGAGAGCAGACAGTAAAAAGGCCAGAGGCCGTGTGTTGCAAACTGCAGTAAAAACCCCATTTGAGATGCATATTCTGAATGCGTTGTATACATATCAAAGAATGCGCCTGAAACCTGATAATAACAACATGTCCTATATCTTATTTGTAAAAAGGCCTAATTCAGAATTGCCAAACAAAACATGCCGTATAAAATTCAGAATATCGTCATGTTCGGAATAAAAGTGGAATGTTAGTGTGCATGGAAACGTAGTCACTGAGCTGCACTGTTGCACAATACAAGCATTATAGTTTATTTTGAATCAAGCACACACACTCTGTCCTGCTGCCATAAACTAGTGCATCACATATGTATTATTCCACAGCTGAAAATAGTCCCCGACAAATCCTATTTGCTCCTCTTGTAGTTATGTTCTTTAAAAACTACAGCACCCAGCTGTTTTTTGTTTCTGTACCAACTTGCACTTAGAAAAGAGACACATGTTGCAATGCGCTCACATTTACAAACACATAAACCCCTCCTCACACACATGCAAACACTGTGAAAGTATTGTATAACCTACCCTGGACTGACTCATACTAAACTGCTGGCATGGCTCTTAGCTTCCCCTCGGAGCTCTGCGCTGCTGTAGCCGGACTTTCTCATACCTGCTCAGTTGCATAACTCCCCGAGTTTGTGTGTGTGTGTAGTGTGTGCTAATAGGTAATGTTGCAACCACTGACCCGTAGCTGCTGTGTCTAAGCTGTGATTGACCAGTAGTAACCGTGTCGGCCGTGTCTGGGTGAGACGTCTCGTGGTATCTGTTGTTATCCTGTAGACTGTGGCCTTTCTGAATATGAGTAGAATGCATCTATTCCTCCTCAGGTCTGCTGGGAAGTCAGCAGACTTTATAGTTTTTCAGTGTTAGTGAAATCCTGAAGCAGGATTGAGGAATACAGGTGCATTTACACATATTTGAGCAAGGCCTGCGCTTCTCTGTTGGTTTTGTCCTGCTGGTTGTTGTCAATCATCAGACAGGAGATTGCGTGGAGTTTTCTCGTAAAGATGAATATACCTCTAACTCAGCTGGTTGACCAGGGTACTTACACGGAGACATGATGTTTCTTCAGCTCCTTCCATGCAGTGTGTGAATGCTAAAACAGTTGGTGTCTCACTTTGAATCTTTGTGACTGGAAGTGGTGTCTGAATTCCTTTTTGTCTTACTGTACTATGTTTGATGGTGTGATGAGAAATTGTTGTATTTTGACTGTAAGGTGCACAGCTGCTCTGTCAGCGTGGTTATATTTGAGTCCTGCAGGGGGCACCAAAACTAAAGCCAGGATCAATACGTCTGAAGCTGATAAGTTATATTATTTTCCTTACAATTTTAATCTTCTACTTTAATGATTATACAATTAAGGATTTACTGAGCGTAAAGTTCCAACGATGCATTTCACAGCTATATTTGCATGATTTGGCGGAGCCATAAAAATTTTATTAGGACTCCAATCTGTCCAAAATAGATTTTCTAAACTGCAGTTTTTCCCCCACAGATTTTTATATTTCTCTCTGTGATAGTCCCTTGTAGTAATTCTCACTCTCCTGGCTCCTTTACCCACCAGCCTGAGGACACTTTGTCTGCCTCCCATATGTGTCATGTAATGGCCCATATGTCTGTGTCAATATCAAATATCTGTTTCCCCCAGTTATCTACACATACACTCCCTTTGCACTTATTCTGCAGCCTTAATTTTGGGGTTTATTAAGGCAGCATCCACTAGCTGTGATCTACCTTTTGTGAGAATTTTAGTTTAATAGGTCCATATTAGAAACTGTCCTAATTTGCACTTCAATAGTAGCTACACTTCAGAAGTCACCACGCTGGCAACAAATTGAGCCAGGCCGTCTAAACATTCAAGTAGTGTTTCCAAGGAGAGGGTGAAACATCTTTAAAGCAGAAGCAATTATCTGTGTCTGTGAAGGAGATGGATCTCCTGATGATCAGTAATGACTTTAATAATGGGATTAAATCATTATGTGTGCTGTGATGAACACTGGCCATATGTGTAGGCTAGTCCCATTTCATAACCGTCACAGGGTGCTGATGCCTAACTGAAGATTATCTGAGGAACCACAGATGAAAGATCAAACAGAGGGATTATTTCCCCTCCAAGTTTTTCTGTCTTCTCTTGTTTCCGTTTCCTATTTTTATCCCTTTTTTCATCCCTCACACCACACAGCTGATCTCTCCCACCTCCTCTCTCTAGGTGATTTGTCTTCTCCCTATCACAGTGCTCCTGCCCTCTTTTGATTTTCTCCTCAATTTTCTTTCTCCCTCATCACACCCCTCTTTCCCCACCTCACCCCCTCTCCACCCACGCTCTGTGTCCTCTGCTCTTTCTCTGTCTCTGTTACGTCTCTCCCACATTATCTCCACCGCTCTCTCTCTCTCTCGCCCACCCATGCGCCCGTCTACGTCACTCCCTCATGCTCTTTCCCCCCCTCTGTCTTGTGGAAGTTGAGCCCTTTGTGGGGATGCCACGCCGAAGACCTCTCTCCTTCTGCCCCTGCTGTTCCCCTGAAGGTAACGTAACCCCGCCGCCTCTGCTGACGGTTTTGGCGGGTTACCATGGCAACCGTAAGGATCTCCAGAGCCGGGCTACCCCCCTCTCGAGCCCCTCCCCCATCATCCTCCCAACCGGTCCTCCTCCTTTTCCTGTCCTCACCTTTTGTGTGTGATCAGGCTCAGTAGATTTCCCCAGATTGGTCCCAAAACTCAGTGAAGTATTCAGGCATTTATTAGAAAGATTTTACATGTTGCAAAAAGCTCCAAATATACATTTCAGCACAATTTTGATCACTGCGTTAGACTTTACACTGTTAGAGGTATTGGTCAGATGGTCTTTTCTTTGACCACCATGACAATACACAGAGTTATTTTAGATCGATTGTCATCTTCCCCAAACCAAGTAAGGAGCAGGACAGAGTCTCTGTCAATACTGAAAACTCTAATGTACAGTCCTAGCTCATTGGCTTCCACATAGTATATTCCAGGTCTAAGCAGGTATTTTTAGGGTTATCTAACCTGAAACCTATCAAAATTATGTAGTTAGTCACTTCTGTTGGTAGTAAGCGACGTTTGCAGCTTACTTTAAAGCAGGAAAATAGAATAAAATTAAATACATTCCTTAAAACGATAGTACACCCAAAAATGAAAATTCAGCCATTATCTACTCACCCATATGCCGAGGGAGGCTCAGGTGAAGTTTTAGAGTCCTCACATCCCTTGCGGAGATCCAAGGGGAGAGGGGGTAGCAGCACAACTCCACCTAATGGAGGCTGGGCGCCCCATATTAAAACGTCCAAAACACATAATTGAAACCACAAAATATCTCCAT